>NW_027176042.1:18289012-18724012 GCF_023055335.1 Clinocottus analis
ACACATACACATACATACATACTCTCCTCGGTGGCTTGAAGGACGATCGACTGATTTCATCCTGCAGGGCTTCCTGTCAATCTGTCTCCCTCACAACTTTATCTTTATAATGATGAGATATGGTCTCTGTGTGGGCTGAAGGTACTGTAACACATTTACTCCCTCTGGCAGGCAGACAGACATTACCTGGCTCACATACACACACCTGTAGCCCACCTACACACACACACACACACACACACACACACACACACACACACACACACACACACACACACACACACACAATCATAGACAAACAGTTGCATGTGGTATTTTTGCTCTGTCCGGTTTTATTGGTTTTGTTTTAGGATCGTCATGTTTTTGTGTAAATTTTGAAAAGCTTTAGGACTTTGAGCACGGAGATATATTCTCGGTCCTGGGCTAAACATATCTGGGGTTAATACTCTAAATATGAGAAGTAATGCATTCACATTTGTATCCAAATTTTGAGTCAGAGAGATCCTTGAGGTTTTTTTGATATTATATATATATATATATTTTTACCCCCTAAAAACCACAAACGTCAGCGTGTTGTTTGCGCCAGCGGAAAAGTAACGAGTCATCAAAGTCAGTCGGGTTCATCCTCTAAGGGAACAGAAATGTCTGAACAAAATATCGTTGCGATCCATCCAGCAGTTGCTGAGATATTTTAGAGTGTTTAAGCATGAAATAAATCATAAAGTTGTGCTTCATAAAGAAAATAATCATCACAAAGATACTGAATTTGTATAGTGTTTGAACCATTCATTTTTAAAATGCTAACGCAAGGCCAAACCCCAAATTGCTCAATCATAACTCGTATCTGGTTTTGCTTTTTAAAAACACATGACTGTCTTGTATTCAATCTGTGGAACTGTGAGCACATTTCTCCTGAAACTGAAGACTCACTTAATAATTTAAAAGCAAAAGACAAACCCTGCTGCTCGTCCAGTAAATGTTAGGGGGAATTTGGGAGCACATTGTAAATGCTGAGGGCAATTTTAAAAGGAAATGGACATTTACTGGTTCAGACAGCTGAGTTGTAAACTCAATGTTTAAGCATGAAGGAGCTCTGGCTCTTCTGGGGGAAATCCTTGATTGGTGTCTGTGTTCTCTGGTTTCCTTTTTTTTTTCATGTTCACAAATGCAAATTGGCGCATGAAAGAAGAAACTTGATTTATTTTTTCTTTTTTTTAGGGGGGGGAGGTTTTGGTGGCTCTCATGAGCATATGAATGCTTCTCTGCCTTTCAGAGCGTGCACGTGTGTGTCTGCAGAAGATGCACTGATGTTTAAAACTATGTCATCTGGTAAAATCATCAGAGCACAGTGAAACGCCGCCGGGACCGTCACCAACCACCAACTCATCACTTGAAAGAGAGCAGCGACCCATCCAGTGCCTCCTTTAAAAAGAAAACCCCATTGAGTCCTCGCCCGAATTACCACCTTCTTTTGGTGTTTGCCTCGTTAAGGACGAATACAAGCGCACATGAAAGAGGTCGGGATGAAAAACAAAGATGTACGCAGACCCCTCGTCATTTTCTCTGGGCCTCTGGGCTTTCAGTTTATGGCCCGAGTTCCTGCTTCGTAAATAAACACCAAACAGCCGCTGCTCTGCTTTTACTTCACCAAAGGGAATATTTCAGCGCGTGTGTTTAATGAATGTGAATCGGCGCTTCGCCATCTGCATGCGAGTGGCGTTCGGGACTTCCTTGGCGGTCTAATTCATGTTTTAGTTGACGCACGTGTCTATTTGTGTGCTTGTGTGCATGTCAGCGTTTGTAGGGGTCGCTTTGTGTGTGTGGTTTTCTCACAACATAATGGGAGTCAATCCACGACAGGCCCCAAAATAGGACAGTGTATCCAGTCAAAGGTCATGTTTAACACACCCTGTGCCTCCTTTTCAAAACAAGAAATGTTCACAGCAACAATTACGTGCTGTTGTAATCAGCCGTTATGCTTTTGCTAAGTGATTGGTGTTTTTTGGGTCCAAAAATGAAAAAAATGACAACATTTTTGCGGGACTTGTCTGCAACAGAGGGAGCACTCAGGGTGAAGAACAAGGTGTCTGTCATTCACTTTGCAGTGTAACAGCTCAGCTACAGCTGTGAGGAAGAAGACAGGGCCCATTTAATTCAGACAGAGAGGCTGAGGGAGCGTTGATGGGGGAAGGGAGCAGCCACAGGGTTTTTATTTTTACACTCTGTCACATGTCCTCCCTGCACCTTGTGCTGCAATCGCCTTTCTCTCCTCCGGCGCTGCTGGAGACACAACGAGCACTGAAAGCATCTCATCTTCCACTTGATCCAATGCGTGTTACATAAATGGTGTCAAACAGCTTCATCAATGATGATGCGGTTATGTAAAAAAAAACAGAAAAATAAAAAAAAACAGAAAAAGCATGAAGAAGGATAAACAAAAGCATCAAGGATAAAAGTCGTCAGAGAGTAAGATACAAAATATTACAATCTAAAAATAGATACACATTTTAAATTTGACCCAATTGCAAATTCATCAATTCTTTAGTGCACTTACAGATGAAGCAATAATTCTGCAGAATGATCCCTTTTATATGACACTTTATACACAATATGACAATATTGTTTTGTATTACTAATGCTTTAATAAATAAGCAGCATTTAAATGTTGTCCTGGGGAGCGATGTAACTATTTATTTTCATAAAATTATTAATCACTACTACTACTACTACTACTACTACTACTACTACTACTACTAATATCACTAGTATAGCTACAACTGCAATTAATAATAATCATAAAAATGATAACAATAAAGCTTTACAAATTTGAACTATAGGCCTACTTTATATAATGTTGGGTAATTCAATAGTCATCAGTTTATCATGTGAGCTGATCTTGAGATTGAAAAAAGAAGGGGCCTGCATTGAAAGCATGTGTGTCTTTATATATAAAGAAAACAATCCTAAAGTGATTACTTGACCCTGGGGGCAGATGATTTGAGGCATTGAGACCCTCGCGAGTCCGACATCAGCGACACAGTGGCGCTCTGTCTGCAGAAAACAAGCTGAACTGTGTTTTTTACATGCGGCCCCGAGGAGCAACTGGATAATAAAAGCAGCAGGATTGTCCGTAACACCACGAGCCCTCTGGGGACCTGCTGCCTCCACGACACACACACACACACACACACACACACACATGCACGCACACGATACACACATGGTCATGGACTTGTGTCCATTTATGAGGACATCCAGCCGGGGGCATAAAGCGCTCGCTCCTGCTTCACACAGATGCAGCTGGGGGAATTTCACGTCATGTGAGGCTTGAATATTTCTATTTCGCTCACAAAAGGATGCAAACAAAATCTTGCTCAAAGTGATGTTTAGGGAAAAGGACACCTGCGAGGGATTTGAACTTGGACATCAGAGTGTTTGACCTCTCTAAGATTCCTCCGAGCTCCAGAGAAAGAAAAATGCCTGTGAGGCGTTCTTACCCAATAATAAATGTGTTTCATGGTAGCCTGATGTTGCTCTTCTCCCTCGCTCCTTAGAGTCTTACCCCAGCATGAAATGACCTCCTTTAAAATCTGGCTGCTTTCTAATTTCCATATTTATCAAAATAAGTTATTTACTATTGAATAAGAGGCCCAGTGGTGCTTTGTGATATATGCATCACCATGCTAACATTTTCACAATACTGATGTTTAGCATGTTCACCATCTCAGCTAACACCAGCTCTGTTCATGTGAATGAGCACCAGAACAAGTTTGGGCCGAGTGCTGGGATGAACACTTGTGCGGTTGCTCTCGGATGCTCTGCGGAGGATCGTCGCAAGATATGAGAAATTTTATCTGAAAATTATAATCGGAAGTCAAACTATTTGTGCTTCATGAACAATTCAGCAACTTTCATTGGAATAAAAGGGGCGCCGCCTCCAGAGCTCCTTTAATACACCCAAGGTATTTGGTAAAAAAAAAAATACAGAAATACTGTAATAATTAAATAATAATGAAAAGAAACTGACCTGATGAAGTGAAAGGATCACCAAAGGTAGAATAACAGTTCCATTTTAAATCACTCACACACACAGACACATCCCTTTACATTTCACATATTTAATTAAATTCAGCTACAAGCAGGAACACAAATGTCCCGACTCACTTTCTTGTGCAAATAGGGCAGCATAAGCCTACAGGTTAGGAAAGTGGGCTTGTGACGCACATGTATACCAACTGGCAAAAACTGGGAGAGTGTATGGATGAGTAATGCGCTCCCATAGGGAATACTACTGTTGTGCCTTTGAGCAAGTCACACAACAGTAAAGCACTATGATGTCGCTGGACAGCTCTCATTTGTGAATGTTTGTAACTGACCTTAATTTGTCCTGAGGTTTCATAGGATTTCAGTGTCTTTGCAGTTTGTGTGCCTTTGTGGTTCAATGAAGCTCATCTGACTCTTTTGAATAGCTTGTGGCTTATGGATGAACTCATTCATTGCTTTTGTTTGTAAAATAATTTATATCACTGTCTTGATATCAGCCATAAATCAAATGGACTCATGTAGGGAATCTATATTTCTTTGGAACAATATTTGGCACACAGTTGAGTACAGAGGTTGATTATTCACATGATGATCAGCTGACTAGCACCATATGAGATCGACGTTTTAAGGTTTTGATGGAAATGCATGTTCCCCTCAAATAACGTTGGTAAACCTGCCGTTTTCAGGGGGAATCGTTAATTTGTCCAATACATTATGACCATACACTGCGTAATTAATGACATTGTTATTAGCCTCAGCGAGGCTAATGTATTTTATTTTTATATTATATATATATTATATATATATATATATATATATATATATATATATATATATATATAATATATATATAATATAAAAATAATAATAATATATATATATATATGTTATATACAATGTTTAAACATACATATTACTTAATTGTTAAGTACATATTAATAAAATAATATATTACATACACTATATTATATTATATTAAATCGACTCCTCCAACTCTATATCATCAGTCTTATGGATATGGTCACCCTAGCCTCAGCTGTAATTTGTGTTTAGTGCTAATTAGCAACGGCTAGCAAACAAACATGCTAAACGAGGAGAAAAAACAGGTTATAAATTACACCTGCGAAACATCAGCATATGTCATCGGCATAATTTTGGCATACTTATGTTAGCATTCATCTCAAAACACTGCTACACTGTCTTGCTGAGCTGCTAGCATGTAGACTTGTCTGGCTAAATGCTTACTCCACTGTGCAAGAGATCTTAATGGATTCGGGCATTTGGGTTCAAATGAGGCTACATTAAGTTTAGAAGTGATATATTTGTTGTGATGTCTTTATATTAAACTAAAGTATGTCTTGTCAGATTGCATTACACAAAACCTTTTCAAGAACATTCTCAGCTAGATGGGCGCCGCAGCACTGACGTGAAAGCAAAAGACATCTAGTGTTCAGTGGGTCATTGCTACTTCACCAAGAGCGGTTTGGAGTATCCTGTCACTGCTGGATTCCTTCTGCAGTGACAGAAATGGCCACATTTCTGGATTGGAGTTAAGAGGTTTACCCATCTGGGGACCATCGCATGCATTCCAGCTGTGATGACACAGAAAAGGAAGCTGTGACACAGAAGAAAAAAAGCCAGCAGATACTGTAGCTTAATGGGTTAGTGTTCCAATAGTGTGTTTTTCTGCACCAGGAGATGATGTGATGTAAGGCTACACAGCAGCGGCTTTTAGCCAGCAGTGTAGCCGTGGCCTGATGTGCCTTCATATCTCTCAAGCATTGACAGAGTCTCCTTACATATTTATGTGCTGAGGGAAAAGTATTTTGTTGCTCTGAGAAAAATAGTAAAAGTCAGCCGATAAATGTTTGATGGCCACTGCAGTGTTGAACTTTCAAGCTAAAGGGATTGTCAAAGAGCAGAAGAGAGACAGCTGAAGAAGAGGCATGGTGGACATTTTAATGATGCACATACATACAATAGATACATGCACTTATGACTAAATCTGATCGAAGACATGACAGACTCGCTCACTGGTCTGCAGTGAGACTGGGTGTGTGAGTGGTGTGCGGTGATAAAGTTATGAGCATTGAATCCTCTCTGTTCATAAGCAGTGATGTGTTCAAACTAAGTAGCGTAATATTTTCGCTGCAAGTATTGCCTGAAGCATTGTACTCTTTACTAATGACATGTTACATGATTTCTGGGTAATTAAGTCTATCAAACATTCAAAGCTTCATAGTTATATGTATGCTGCTGCAACTTGAGGCTGCAAAAGGGCAAAGTTTCCATGTGTTTTATGTGGGGTTTTTTCATAATCTGAATCAAAGGTCTGGAGACCGTGTACTTCATAGAGTGCAAAAAAACACCTCGGCACACTTTTGATTTGAGACTATAAAAATAAACTTGATTTCATTTAAACAATTAACAATCAGGGAAACAGAGGTTTATAAGTTATATATAGATACATGAATACTTTAAGTATTTAGATGAAGCTTTCCACGTCCTCCATTGAGCTGCATATTTACTTTGACAGGACATTTTACTTTGACTAAACACGCATCGGCTGATTGAAGCAATGAGGCGGTTAAAACGTACAAGAGCTGCCGCTGCTGTTACAGTTTATGTGTTTTTATATTCGTTAACTGAGATTGACTTTCTGATAGAATAGTTAATAAACAACCGACAGTTAGCTTCACCAGCCAACTTTAGAATAGTAAACATTTCCAGGATTTATGCCCACCAAACGCCCAACTCCAAGTCAGAGCTGTTCAGGATTTACAAGACTAGTGTGACTTTATAATGCTTATCTCAGACACAGCCGTTCCTATTAAGTCCAGTATTTCACTCCAGAAAAAAAGAGTTTGACAGTGGAAGTCTGCGGTTAGTAAACCTCAGCTCTGCTCCAAAAAGCCTGCACTGGAATCTCCTGTAACGATGCAGCTCCTCTGGGCAGTTTGACAAAATATAGTTGCCACTATATTACAAGAAGCTATTATTACAGCGCAAACCTCCAAACACTGAGCAACTTTTCAACTTCCAAAGCTGCAGATTATCCTTTGAGGGTTTGACTTTGACTCCGAATGACACATAAAGGCATGACCAATGCAACTTGGAAGTCCAAAAATATAAGGACATGAATGCAGAATGATAGCGATGCCCCGAAACTGCAAAACGTATCAAATGGCATGAATCACATATCCAAAACAAAACCTAAAAAAGTCAACATAGATTCATCCAACTGATATCTTTTTGTACGTTTTGCAAACAAAGGGACAAACAATCAGGAAAAACCAAACCTCATTTCAACTGTAGGAAGATATTAGTCGCAGCAACGCCCAAGCAAATAGGTTCTTATGTAAATGACAAGCTTTTACAACCATTAACATTCAGTGTGTTTGAGTCGCAAGAGTACAGTTTTATGACTGTACGTGAGTATTTTAGGGTCTTTACCAGCTGTATCCTTCCTTTGCTTAAGTCCCAACACCACCGCACGATGTTCCTCATCAAACAAAAGTGCCCTCTAATCGCCGAGCCGCAACAGCTGCACCCGCTCTGGGCTGTGCAGTGTCGTGCCGAGCTTCTCCATGGGGGTTAAAGTTGAAAGTCACATCTTTAATTTGGGATATATCTGGGGTAGCTAATCACAGAGCTAAGAGAAGTTGAGGTAATCTAAAACACACACACACACACACACACACACACACACACGCACATTATGCATGCATGCATAAACAGATGTCCTACATTCTGCACACATGCATAAGTGTATAGTAAATAATGTGTGCACCCTTCAAATGTTAAAAGCTTTATTTAGTCTCATTAATTGAATTAGTGTGCATGTAATTTACAGCAGGGTGAAGATTTATACAGTGACACACTCTCACTCACACACTCTGCCTTCCACTTCTCATCAGGCTTCCCGAGTGCTGCCGTTTCCTCTTCAGGGGCTGTGCTGGATGTCTCATCTCATCCCATCACTCTCCTCTTCCACCTCCTCTCCCTCCTCATTTTAGGACTAAAATAAAGGGCAGAGATGCTTCCCTCCTTTCCCTCTCACTCTCTTTTCACCTCCTCGTAAAAAGCTACGGCAGGATGGAGTAAAAAAAATGTCATTTTAGGAAAGACAGAATCTAAAGTTCATTATAGCAAACTGTGTATTACCTTCTGACCTGATGCAAGGTTGTGTTAGCAGCACCTGTCTCAAACCCAGGTCGTCTGCACACAGTTAGAGTGCAATGAAGGTATCCAGTGCAATGAAGCAATTCTTTAACAATTACACACTGAGTTATAGTGCCATGCATTCATAAATTGCTTTATTTTGTTATTTGATGATTGGGTTTATACTTTTTTTGGGGGGCAGAGGTGCTTAAAAGTTTTTAGTTTATAGGCAGATTCCTCTATTTTAAGACTCGATATATTTCCATGTGATTATGCTGGTTAACTTTCTGTCACTGACTCGTTCCCTCTCCTGAGACTTCTCCACATTTATTCATGTTTTATTTCGTGTGGTTCCCCAGCCTATTAGGTTCTCTTGGAGCTTTGAAAAGTTCTCTTTTTAAGTTGTGTCAACTCAAGCAAAAATTTAACATCTTTGAAATACGATTTGTGTGTGTTTCTATTTATCAGTTTTACACACATAATTATAGCTGGAGGCTGTTTACCTAAACTTCACTGTTAACGTTTAGCTTTGGCTGTCGCCATAGGATAACAAAGACAATACACATTACAGACATTGTATATATTTTCCCATCAAGGGGTTGTGATATTGACAGAACATGAAATTTGTGATAATGATTTGTGAAAACCCATATTGTCCCTGATCTTGACTGTTGGATATATATCATCGTCTTGATTTCTTGCTGTCTAAAAACAACAAAATGACCCTGTTCTCTGTGTTCTCCCTTGTTCTCCATGTGTGTTAAAGCTGGTGTTGAAGCCTCTGTTGGAAACATTGAGATGGAAAGAAACTTCAAAGGCTCCAAGCAAAAAATATTTTCCCAACTGGTGATTCAGATACAAACTTTAACAAAAATGTATTTTTTTTCCCGCATTATCAGCATATTTATGGGTAAAGGGCTTATTTACAGCAGCTCCCCTGACAGACAGCAAGCATGACTTTCTATTTCTATTCCACTAATGTGTATTCATCACCATTTGCAGACAAAGATGTCTGCTTCAGCAGTAAGCCTGTTAAAAATACTTCTTGGGAATAGGAACTACATTTTTATCAAACTTTGCAGTTTCCACTAAGAGGTTCTACTTTGGTCCATGATCATTTGCATGAAACAACTTGAATGTAATAGAGCCAGAACTTGACAAATCAAAGCTCACCCGTGGATGTGGAAGGAAGATGAAGAGGAAGAGACGTGCTGAGAGTTAGCAGCAGGCTGTGTTGCTGCGACATTTCAGCTGACTATCAGGGTTTATCAGACTGAAGCCGAGACATCTTGTGCGTGTTGTTTTGACTTCAGGCGACTGTGTTACCGAGCACAATGGTCTGTCACCGAGACGAAGAAGAGAGGAGATAGTGAGGGGGAAACAGAAAAGAGGACTGCAGGAGGAAATTGAAGGGGGTGGAGGTAAAGAAAAAGAGGATGAATGTGAAGAGGAGGGAGGAGAAAGTAAAAGATGGATGATTCATGAAGAGGAGAGGGGGTGTGCATATTGTCGGTGGGTCGGCTGCAGGGTTCAAGAGCAGAGAGAGGTGAATGCATTTTTTTTTTAAAAGCCCCAAAAAGACTAAAATATTTTGTCCAATGGTCCTTCATAAAATTGGGTCACCCGTTTATTATTTAACCATGTAAGAGTTTAAACTTGAAAACTTCATGAATTATTAACCTCACATTTGGCCCTGGACGAGAGGGCAGAATGAATAAACCTGATTCAAAGGGTTGGGGTTTCAGCTGAGTCACAACGAAGGTGAGTTTTAAGAGAATAATTATTGAACCGGCTCTGTCCTCCTTAAAAGACTTGGCTTTGTTTCTCTTCTGTTCTCTTTAGTTGTATAGAATAGGCACTGCGTTCCCACACACACACCCATAGGTATCTCCAAGGAGTCCATCCACCACCCCCTTCTTCATCTTTTCCTCAACCCTCTCTCCGAGGAGAGTCAGTGATGCAGAATCAACGTTCTGGCGTGCACGATGGAAAAGACATTTCATTTTGTGGGCCACATAATCCCGGGGAATAGACTGCGGTTGTGATACCGAACAGAATTGGGGCCATGATGAGTGAGTCCTTCCTCTGGAGGCCGCATGAAGGCTGAGAGAGGAGAGGATGCAAGGAAAAAACAAAGCAGTTTGAAGAATGATGTTTTCCTCTTTCAACACTCTCTCTGTTGGATGTAAATTATGTTCAAATGCAACGAATATGCATCAGAAACCAAAAATGGACTTGAGCATCTACATTTCATGCTACTATATACTACTTAAAGAAATGTTGTACTTCACTGGTTCTAGTTACCTGCTGCTTTCAATTGAAGTTTTGACAAACTTAATACATGATCAGTTAATAACATATGATCAATCATTACAAATTAAATCCCAATACTCAATGAAATGGTAAAAAACAGCTCCATCGTTAATACATTCAAAATAATAATCCCAAAAATGTAACTTTTAGTACTTTTGATAATACAGTTGCCGCTACTATTTTTAAAACTGTGGTATGCTACTTTTTCTTAATTTACTTTAATACTTCCATCGCTCTACCACCTCTTCTGCAGGCAACTTTTCCTGCTGCTCCTTAAATCCAAAGATTCCCTGTGTTGCGTTAAAAAAGCACCAGTGTTTGAGTGTGCTCGCCTGCTGTTGAGCTGTTTTGGGAGGTTTGATGCTGTCACATGGTAAACCTGGTGCGCGGTAGAATGTGATATTGGTTTTTGGTCCTATAGGGAAGTAAAATATGTCACAACTCGGCTCCAAGGCTGCAACAAACAGGGAGACGAACGAGCAGCTGCTAACAACGAGCAATTTATTTTGAACAATAACACAAATAAACTGCCTGAAGTGAAGGTATAGAAACAAAGACACAAATCAAAAGATATATAGTGTCAGCAACAGACCGAATGTCCTCCCACAGCGAGGGCGAGCCAAAAGGCACAGAGCCTTTGGAAGGCCAGGCCCAGGTGTGGCTCATCCTGGCAATCAGCACTTGTAACACATAATCAACACAGTGACACCTGGGGCATAGGAGGTCGTCACAAATGTCACCATTGTCTTGGCCATTGTTTATTTGCGTTCTTATTTTTCTGAAGTATTGGCCACATCACGGCTGGAGGCAACATTGGATCAGTGGTTAGCTTTCCAGCCTTTCCATCAGAGGGTCGGTGGTTTGTTCCTCGGTTCTGCTAATTCATGTCTATGTGTCTTTAAGCGAGACACTTGACCCTGAACTGCTCCCCGTTTCTGTGTCAACGGTGTATAGAGCAAAAATGTAGGTCACTTTGGATGGAAGTGTCAGCCAAATATAATCCCACATTTGTTGTCTTGTCCCACACCACCACTTAGAAGAAATAAGATTCTACAAAATTAAATTAAAAACATATAGGGCGAGTGTACATCTCCACCGCTCCGGTGAAACAGTTTTTCACTTCATTGAACAATACTGAAAAAGTGCTGACCCTCGGAGTACTGTGCGTGGTCAATAAATCCTACCTTGACCTTTAGCGTTAATAAGTGTCTGCTGCACCCTGCTGCTGTATATCACCAAGAGGTCTGGGTTTACACTCATCCATAGATGGTATATTTCACACAATTATGTGATTGAATGGTTTTGTTCATCTGTTCCTCTATCTGTCTGTTATCACATGCCTGTGAAAAGTAAACTCCATCCCTGCAACCTAAACGTTGATGCCCGAGAGAGATCTTGCAGCACGAACACACTAACTTTAGCGTTTAACTGCAGGCTTCCCTCCTCCAGTGTACATTTCTTATTGAGACAGGTGTGGATGGAAATGTGGGGTGATGGCAAGGACAGACTGGGGATTTTATGAGCCTGCGTGTTTTAGTAAGTATAATGTTTCAAGCCGGTGGCTTTAACGTCCCACCTGATGAAGACCCTGAAGAGGCTGTTCCTGGTGCATCTCCGCCCCCTGGTGAGCTCATCTTTGGACCCTCTTCAGTTCCCCTTTCAATCTAACATCGGGGATGACGATGCTGTCAACTTCCTGCTACAAAGATGCCTCGCTTACCTGGAAAAAGATGGTAGCACTGTGAGAGCCATGTTTTTCACCTACTAGTGGAGCACTAACACACTAACCACCATGCATGCAGTGAGGTGGACCACCACTGCACTGATCCCACAAACGCATTATACAAAAAGAGACAAAGCAGACTCTTTCTGCTGAGGAGACTGAGGTCTTTTGGAGTGCTAGGAGCAGTCCTGAAACTCTTCTTTGACTCTGTGGAGTGGTCTGCTGGAGCGGCAGCATCACGACAGCTGACAGAAGGAGACTGAATAAACTTCTTAAAGTCAAGAAAGGCCAGCAGTGTGCTGGTTGTGTCCACTGGATATGGTTGAAGTGGTGGGAGACAAGAGGACGATGGCGAAGCTATAATCCCTGCTGGACAACACCTCCCACCCAATGCAGGACGCCTTAGCAGCTTTGTAGCTCCTTCAGCTAGCGACTGCTTCCCCACTGCTGCTGTCAGGCTGCTCAACTCAGCTCCCAGTAGACCACAAGACACTTACAACCTCTGCAATATATAAATACACTGTGCAAAAAGTTATTCTGTCTCTATACTATTTCAGCTACTGTGGATTCTTTACGGTTTTCTTTTTTCTTATTGCTTATTCATAATATGTGTTTGGAACTTGTTTCTTTTTTTACTATGTCTCTTGTTGCACTTTACCATAAACTGCTGTATTCCTGTAAATTTCCCCATTCCTGGAGTAAGAAATGATTATCTTATCTTGATACCTCTTTTCTTTAATATCTGTAACATGTGCAACACGTTCGGCTTCTGTCCAGAGCCTACAGATGTAAAATTAGCTATTTTATGCGATATGTGTATTGTCCCTGCGAAATAAACACAAATAAATAAGTAAATAAGATTATGAGAAAATGGTTGAAAAGAACCAACTCTGAAAACCTTCAAACCCTCCGATTTAAAAAAAGATGTCCTATTTTACAGACGTACAAGATGTCGGATGACTTATGTTGAGTAACACTATGCAGCGTTAAATAACTGTCTGTGGGTGTGAGTCAAAATTGGAGATTTGTGTTTAATCTGGATTAATGATGACGAAGTCCCCCATTGGCTTGTAGTTTATAATTTAATGAAAGTGGGAAAGAGGCAGGCCCCCTGGGGTGAAGCGTGTGTGTGTGTGTGTGTGTGTGTGTGCGTGTGTGTGTGTGTGTGTGTGTGTGAAGGAATGACAGAAATAGAGAGAGGAGGAAGAAATTAATAGAGCAAAGGGGGAAGGATGGTGTTTGTGTGTGTGTGTGTGTGTGTGTGTGTGTGTGTGTGTGTGTGCGTGTGTGTGCGTGTGTGCGTGTGTGTGTGTGTGTGTGCGTGTGTGTGTGTCCATTGGTTTTTAAGACAGTGTGAGTGCAAACAGCCCCTTCATGAGAGCAACACCCTGCAGAGATAAGACCGGCTGAGTACAAGGCTCAATTATTTACTGTTTGAAAGGTTTAGGAGAATTGGAGGGGATTAGTGAGGCTTCGTGAAAATTGATGCTTTTGCTGTTGAGAGAGTGGCGAAGTTAAAACGGCGGTTTGTAAGCCATTAGCCGGGGTCGCCGCTAATCAGAGTGCACGTTGGTCTTGTCGGCAGTGGCGGAGTCTTCCCCTCTGACTGGGCCGGCTGCCATGGCAGCAGGAAACCAGCTCCCGTTTAATGACGACGAACAATCTGACGCCGACGAAGAGGAGGAAAAATTGGAACCATGCTGCGGCTCTGCAGGCGCTCTGATCTGAATGCTGCGACGAGATGATCTCCTAAATTATCGCAGGGAAGCAGACAGCAAATGGAAGCGTCACTTAACGACACGTTGTGATGTTATCCGTGTGGGAGGCAGCAGGCTTCATGCGGCTTGTGTTGACGGAAATGGACAGAAACAAATTAGTCGTCGTCTTTTCCCGCGTTGTCCCTGCAGCAAATATGAAATAATAAATGTCAGCTTTTAGTTTTTGTCTTCGAAGCATCATACATTTGTTATTTAATCCTGTCACAAATAACGAAATCTATTCAATTTACAAATCAAGTTCCTACATTCGAGAAGTTATTGAAACGTATGCCAGTTAATCTCATTTCAGCCTTGGAATTGTACCTCTTGAGACATTTCATAGCCAGACTTTACTCCACAACGCTGCGTCAGTGATCAAGAAAGCTCTGACTCCACACATCATCCATCAGGGGAAAAAAGGGGGGAAAACGCTCTGGCTTTTTTTTTATTTATTTAGACCAATGCCAATCGTCTTGGGCGGCGGTAAGCGCAGCGATGCAGCGATCCTGCTCTTAAATAATTGATGGGGGAGGAGAGGAGGACGGTCGGCTGGAATGGGCGTCCGATGGCCGGCTTATCCCCACAGCCTACATCTGGTTAGTCAAACTACATGTACTGTAATTAGGTCTGTCTTTGGACAAACAATCCTTCGTTGACCTACACTGTGGTTTTAGAAACCAATTCATTTGTTCATTCAATCGACAGATCTGGAAAACTTTCTCCACAAAGGATCACAAGAAATCACCACTTTAAGTCTTCTTGGAAATAAGTCATTCAGCAGGAAACACGTCCAAATCTTTCTGGCGATCAAGTGAAATAAATTAGACTGTAGAGGCTGACTGTGTTTTACTATTAACCTACAAGCTGAAATTAGCTTTAATGTGAAAACTACTTCACCTTCGAATTACATCAAGGCTGCAACTAATTTAGATTATTCTGTCCCTCTTTTTAAATGTATATTTATTCAATATGGAAAGCGTGAAAAGCGAATGTCAAAATGTCTTATTTAAAGTGACGTCTTGGTATTGCTTGTTTTGTCTGAACAACAGCGCGCACATACAAAGAAACACAGAAAAGCAGGAAATCCTCACATTTCCAATCATTATGATTAGTAGATCATTAACCTTTTACCAATTCATTTGCTGTTTATCCACAAAGCAACTCATATCGTAACCGTTTCCAACTGCAAACCATGGATGTTTATGACTTCACCCCCCAAGAAGATTACATGGTCGGGACACAGCAGGAGTCAGACAGCCCTGAAACAACAGCACTTCTGCCAGTCTGCAGTAGAGTTAGAGCAACGTCAGACTACGTTTGTACAAATACAAGTTGAATTCCTCAGATTTAAAAAAGACTGGCAGGCAGGCGGGAGATCAAAGCGTGGAAACATTCCTGTGTATTAGGTTCACCTGTCAGAGCTCCTGAAGACATCAGTCACAGCTTCAGAGGAGGGTGGTCTGCAGGGAGACTCACGTTGCACTCTGACTGTGCTGTTTTCTGTCAAGTTGAAACATTCAGCTCGGCTGGGATCCATCTTCAAACACAAATTATTTGTTCAGATACTTTCTCCACACATGAAGAACCTGTAGAGAATAGTCTCGGTGCATTTCATACTCATATTGTTTGAGGTTCAACGGGTGCATTTTCATCACAAATGGCAGTTCAGAAAGACAAACTGTGCAATGCATACTGGAGAGGTCGTAGAGGCCATACTGGAGAGGACATAGTGTGAAGGAAAAAGAGGTCATAATGTGGAATACAGACTGTGGAGGACATATTGTAGATGTAACACTGTAGAGGTCTAATGACGATATCAGTCACTTCTATAAAGACCACCTTAACAGTGTAAATGTGCAGATTGTGTGGTGTGGAGCCGAGCTCTTGAAATCTGCATCGAAACGAGTGTGCAGCTCAGTTATATGCAATTACCACCTCGACAAGTTACAATGCGTAATTAGAGAGAGGACGTTCCAAATAAACATCTGCACAAACAGCTGCTGTTGTCTGTCTTTTATTTTGCTGCAATACTGCTGCATATCTATATTAACCTACACACTCAAATACATTACATTGTGCATATATATATATATATATATATATATATATATATATATATATATATATATATATATATATATATATGTATATATATATATATATATATATATGTATATATGTATATATATATGTATATGTATATGTATATATCTATGTTATAGGTATATATATATATATCTATGTTATGGGTTTTACATATTGAAAATGTTAAACTGCACATGCAAAAATGACAAAGAGCATATGTCCATGTGTTATTAAAGCATCTTTGTTGTAAAGCCGTCCTCCTTTCATTTCATTACAAGCCCGGGTGAATGATGTTTAATGCAATATGGTTTCATGTCTGTGAAGTTTCACTTTGCATGCATTAGTTAAACAAGAGTGTGAGACTTATCGTGTGCGATACGCAAAGAGGCCAGATGTTAAATCCTAAATAATTTGCCCTAGATTTAACTCTTGCATTTATCTCTTTGCCAAATCTGTCTGCTTTGTGGCTTTAAAATGTAGTCTCTAATTTCCAAAAGGGAGGGTGTTTACGCGCTACTACAAATGACCTATGTTTTTTCTAGCTTTAGCGTGTGTGTGTGTGTGTGTGTGTGTGTGTGTGTGTGTGAAGAGGTCTCGTGTTTCCTGTGGGAACTCCTCTCAGAAAGCCACACTGGGTGACGATTCTGGACTTTTAGTTGCTGACGATTATAAAAAGTGAAACGTGAGCGCATTCCTGAGGGCCAAGGTAGAGCTGTGTGGCTACACAGCTGAGGGCTTATTGAAAGATGAGCGCTGCGCAGGAAATTAGCCTACTGTGGGATCCAAGCGGGTCACAAAAGCATACATGCACCGACATCAAAAAGGCCATATTCACCCCCTCGCGAAAGGTGACACCTTTTTACGATATGATCATCACACGTCTCGTTATTAAGTTCAGGCAATGAGTCACAGTTAACCGCTGAACTGTTGAAGGACCGGGTCTTTGTGCTCAGCCCTCGTTTCAATCTGAGCTCTGCCTTCTAAAGTTGTACAACTGCGCTGCACTTAGGCATTGCGTGCCCCAGATTTGGGGCGGGATTGTTGTGAGGCTGTGAGAGAGCGACAGCTGACTAGCTGGGACCAGAGAGGAGGGAGGGAGGGAGGGAGAAGAAGGAGGGGGAGGCGGTGGTCAGACAGCAGCCAGCGTCCACTGCTGGGATCCCGAGGGAAACTGAGCCAGAAGAAAAGGGACTACAGCTGCAGCTGTTATTACACACACACACACACACACACACACACACACACACACACACACACACACACACACACACACACACACACACACACACACACGCATTCTTCCGAGCTCTTTTTTTAATCTTCAATGCTCACTGACCTTTTCGTGGGGCGTTATGTAAAGTTATGAAGTGTTCCTGTGATGGCGGTAAATCTGGAGGATATTGATCTGAACACATTCGGCATCATTTTACTGTGAGGGAAAATGTTCGACCTCACTTGATGAAGGTTTCGGAAGAAGACATTATACGTCGTTCTGGCTTTTAAACTATTGCGTTTGGGCTGCTACTTTCTATATATATCACCATGATTAATGTGTTTTGAGTAATTGATGAATTATATATTCTGCGAAATAAATATCCTCTAATCGCTTGTTTAGTTGGATTTTTGCTTGATTTAATCTAATAGAAGAATGAACATTAGTCAATTGACTAACTGATTAATCCACTTATGATGGATCTCAGTGAGAGAGGGATGCTGCAGTCACACCCGTTCCAAACCCTGCCAACTGCAGGAGGGAAAGCATTGTTTTGAACACATATTTGTTTTTGGCCTCAATATTTCATACTCAAGTTTCATTATTTATGGGTATCTTTGCACCTCTTTGAATTTGTATCGAACGATTCACACAAAGAAAGAAAAGCACACTTCTGTTCAATTAACAACCGTACAATTAAATAATGTAGAGAAATATTTAGTTTACAATGAAATAAAGCAAAATATATAAAATAATGACTATAATAATATAGCGATTGATGGATGGAGTGATTGTTTCAGCTCCAAAAGAGCCTCAGAGGAGCATCCTATGGCGTTATCTCTGCATTGTAGAGCAGATATGTTTTGTAACCTTCCCAGCAGCTCTGAAGTGCCGCTTGCTTTTCTTGGACAAAGTGCTCGGTGACAGAAAGATGAACTGATTGATGTGGTTTGATGCGTATCTCATAAAAAGCGTCTCTGGGATTGAGTTTCACGAAGAGCCGGTGATAAACTGCAAGGCTGCAGAGTTCATGTTGGTGTTGTTTATTTATTGAAGACCCTGATGGAGTTGTTGTACAGATTTAGAATCAATTTAGAGCACCGCTGATGCTCATGCAGCGAGTGACTTGCTGGCTTCGGCCTCAGTGAACCTGTTAGTCATGCAGCCGCACTTTACTGGAGAGAAATATCAGGCCGAGAGCTACGGCTAGAAGCAAAAGCTGGTGGCTTGAATCTGATATTTTCCTTAAGTTATATAGTAAAGTAAATGTGGTGCTCTTTTAAGTGAGGTGATAATGTAATATTTCAAAAGTTAGCTGCTGAAGATCGCTTGATAGTCGAAATATGTGATGAGTTTTTATATATCATGATATGTGTAAGTATAAGCTCCACACCAATACAAATAATGGCAATAACAGGACTGTCCATTTGAAACACAAAAGGCAAGACACAAACAAACATTTCTTTCTGAAAACAGATTTAATTTACAAAGAGTCACTGACGGTTTTACAGTGCACATGACACAGAATCACAACTGAAGGTTCGCAGAACCCTGATAAAAAAATATCAACAACAGTGCTGAAAATTACACTTCGACAACTGTAAATAGGAAGAAATAAATGGAATATTTACATCCACATACTGTATGATAGGACATCTCAGACTGTGCCTCGTCTTAGCACAACTTTCTCAGCAGAAACGTCTGTGTGTGTGTTGGACCATCTGAATGTACAGTATGTATTGACCTGAATACTGAGACAACACCATATGGATCGACTGGCCAAGACACTCAAAAGACCGAAGGCCTAATCCCTGCTGGCTAGATTAATTGGTCTGGGACCCCATTTAAAACTGAGTGAAATGAACTGTTTTTTTTCACAATAGTAAGAAGTTATCAGATTGTCCTTGCATAACAGTGGTCCTCTATAGAAACAAAGGAGTTTGAGTCAGAACGGGCAGTGTCATCTATTATCCTGAGGAAATCCTGATATTTATGTCAATTTATGAAGGAAGCTGTAGTTGGTTTTTCAGTATTATGATGCTGCTTAATTAATGAAAGTAATAAAACAAGCAAACACTGAAACTGTTCAAAATGATACAGGAGAATAAATATTGTAACATTAACTCATCAGTTGTTCAAATTCATGCGTCGAGTTGTTGTTTGTTGTAACGTTAGTGTGAGAATAAGGAAAACCATGCGATTTGATTTACAGTAAATGTTCCTTATTGCTGCTGTTTGGTTGATGATAAATATGTACAATGTTCTGTACATTAATTCTGTCTGATGGAGATTATCTTTACCTCCACTTTTAACTGTCTCAGCACTCTTGCATGTTCTGTGATGCATTCACCAAATATATATATTTGGTGAATGTATGTAACATCGTCATAATAATTCAGTTCATGCTCAAAGCGTTGGGATTAAACGAGCCAGTATTGGATCTTCTTTGAGGCTGTGGCGAACAAGCTTTACATAATGGCCGGGTACCAGATGTCAGTCGGCCAGTACTCGCGGTCGGCTCTGCCATCTTTACCCCTACGTCTCTCTGCGGACTGACAGTTGACCCAACATGTGCCATGTCTGCATGGCAGAGAAGAAAAACAAGCATTTCTAACATAACTACAAGCCAAACATTGCTGATTACTAGGGAGAAATCTCAAAGTTTAACGTGCAATCCTTGAACTACACATGCACTGTATTGCTGTTCTATCTTTCCAGGCAAGAAGAGATGAGAAAAGTCCTCTCTAAACTGTGTTTGAAAACCCCTGAGCAAGGTGAATGAGACGGGTTCAGTTAGTTTCGAAGGCGCCAAGACCTGTTGGAAACAAGTGAGCTTATGACTGTGTTCAGTGGCAGTGCGTTCAGTAACAGCTGTTTGTAGCATTGCTTATAAAAACGATAACCATGCAATCCAACAGTTGGTGTTTCTATTCATAGATGCAAAGAAGTGTGAAGTAGAGTCCTGCAGCATAGCAGTGGAAAAAGTCTGTGGACTATTTTATAAAGGTTTTATGTAATGATGGAGACATTCTGAGAAAGATGTCTGTTTCAAAGTACCGTCTTACAGGACATCTAAAACCCAGTCATACATGCACACACACACGCACACAAACACACACATAAGATGAAAGTTGAATAATACAAAACTTGCAGCATAAGTCTACAAAAACAGACACGTTGCAGCACATAACAAACACGGTTTCGGTTTTTAGGATTGTCAGACAAAATGTTGCCCTGATAATCTCGTTGTGGGTGTGAAGTTCATCGGTTCATTTTTGGAAGATAACTGTATCCAAGCCTCTCATTCATTCATCCATTCAATCCCCCTCCAGTAAAGCCCAAAATCCCACCCGCACCTGTCACTCACTCAGTTTGGCATTACTGGCAGTCTGTTGGCCCGAGACTCAGTGTCAGACCCACACAGCTGTGTTGTAGTCAAACAAGGGCCTCATTTTCTCCAGGCCCGTCTCTGGCTGTCTCCTGTCTAAATACATCCCAGCAAATGGCTGCTGGTGGACCTGGGGGAAGTGGTGTTGACGGTTCATCTCTGCTTCAGCTAAATGAGAACACGGCCTCCCTTTGCCCGGCTGTCCGTTTGCCCAGAAGGGAAGGTAGAAGCTGCCCTTTGAGCTCTTGGCAGCCATTTTCTTTGGCCTTTTGAAGAGGTCTGCCTCCGACAGCTCAGGAGCCATCCAGCCTGGCCTCTCCTTAAGCAGCTTGTCCCTGTCGGGTCGGACGCTGCGCAGGAACTTCTTGAAGATGTTCGTGGTTAACGAGAACTTCTTGCAGATCTCCTGCGAGCGGCTGAGGCGGAGAGGGTGAGCTGGGGTGTCCGGTCTGTCGGCCCCTCCGTCCGATATCCTCTCCTCTCTCCTCTTCCTCCTCTCCTCTTCTTCCCCCTCCTCCCGCTCCACCTCGGGCAGGTCCAGCCAGTTGCCCACGAGGTCTGCGAAGACGTTGTCGCCCAGCACTAAGGGCTGGCGGTTGCGGCTGCGGCTCATGAGCGAAGAAGTCCAGTCGCTGCCGTCATCTGTGCTGTCCTGGGAGTAGTCGCTGTCCAGTGAAGGGCCCTCTCTGGAGAGGCTGTACAGGATCCCAGGCAGGTCCACTGCCTGAGCCCGATGGGGAGCCTGTGGCTGAGTGTAGGGCTCCGGTGGAGGGTTTCCCACCATTGGTCCGTAGAAATCCACCTGTGGAGCAGAGTATCCTGACCACCTCTTAGGTATTGACTCAAGGTCATTCTCGCTTCGTGCGCTTCGTGCGCTTCTTTCACTTTCCTCGTTCTCACTCTCAAGGCTGGATGCTGAGGAAGACGAGGTTCCCAGGCTGCTTCTGTTTCGAGACAGGGTCCTGTCATCTCGGCTGAAGGCGCTTCTGCTATCCAGAGACGGCCTTGGGCTCGGCATTGGGCTCGTGTGCGGCTCCTCGGGCATGGTCCGGCTAAAGAAGGACTCGCGGTCCTTGAACGACGTGGAAGCCACTGTAGTTGATGCTTCAGGAGGAGCTGGTTGGGGGAATCCGCGATTAATGGGCCGACCTGAAAGGTCGATGTTTTCCAGCGCTGTCTGAACCTGAAGGAGCTTGAGTTCCTGAAGGGCTCCCATCATTGAATTCATCTGAGCGTGGAGGCCATCTCCAGCTTCTTTCATACACAGCTGCAGGGAGACAGAGAGATAAAGACATGATGAGGGACAATCAAAAATGTTCACTTTGGTTAAACAGCTAAGAACTTTGTAAAGGTTGTCAATTCATTCTTTTGACTCCTCAGACTCCTGCAGGACACATCTCATCCATCAAAGACGGATTTCTTCACTGCCCCCCGTCTTGTTCATCATTTATCTCAGCGGCTGCACAAATCCAATTTCAAACCATCAACTGGTCGTATCAACAGATACAAAAAGCATTAAATTCATGTCTTCATGAATAAAACTCACAGTCAGCCCTGCTGTTGGTCTCTGTCTGTTAGACTCTTGTGTGTTTCAGGCTGTGCACCTTGTTTAATTATGGGTCATGTGACCTAGTTTTGGATGACAGGCCAGGGTCCCATATGGCCTCAGCACGAGACGGGATCCAAGCCATGACAGCTGTAAAACAGACTCGCTTTCCATTTTTTTCTCAATCTTGTAATTTTTTCCATCTCCATTTCCCATCCATTTACTTTAATCCATATTTGCTCTTTGCTCCGGGCTCTTTGTCTGCACTTCCTTCCTTCTGTGCAGCAGTAATACACTCTGCTTTTCTCCTCCTCCCCTCTCTTTTTGCTCATTTGTTCAAGAGCCCGTGTCATGTGATCCTGGACTAACCGTCTTCTCCTGAAGGCAGACAGAACGCCCAGAGGCAGCATCCTGACCTCTGTCTTAACTTGTAGTCTTGAGTCCTTTGACCCAGACCTGTGAATCGTTTTCTTGATATGACATCAAGTGTATATCTTCTGCTAAGAACATGCTCACATTGGCAAATTAACCAACTGATTGAAGAGTAAATCTGCCGAGAGACCTCTGTGGGAAGATGAGAGAAAACATGCGAGGAATTTGGAAAAAAGGTGCCAGTGTCTTTGAGAAAAGGTTGTTTCGAAAACATCTGCTGTAGGCAACAATGATCAAACCTTCTTTTCCCCGTGAACCAACCCGTCTGTCAGGATCTTTCGGTTGAATCGCAGCAACATAAATAACCGTCAACTAAACATAAATGCAGTTTATTACACACAAAACAGGCCACTACCATGAGAACGAAAAGCTACTTTTAAGGACTGCTTAAAAATGTAGTCGAACTGAAAATGAACATAAATCTTAATCAATCATTAGAATTGAAACCCACACCTTACCTTCTATAAACTGTCTCAAAGCAGGAGGTATAGATATCCCTATCTGTCTCTGTGTTATTGTCAGTCTGCACCTCTGCCAGCCCGTCGCTGTCTCTCACCTTTCAAACAGATCGGTCTGACGGCCTCTATATGTACCTCTCTCCAATCGGGGGACACCGCTGGGCGTGACAGCCAATCAGCGTTGCCCGTCTAGACTGTAATCCCCAAACGGTGGGAGGGTGGGGTCACTCGGGCGGAAACAGACCGACAATGAGAGGAGCAAGAAGGGGAGACGGCGAGTGAGAGTCAGAGAAGGGGGTTGTATGTGTGTGTGATGGGGAGGGATCCCTCGCCATATGTTTAGATGTCAAAGAGAAAACTGTTGATGGATTTAATTATGGATGACACCATAAGAACACATGGGTGGAGGGTGAAGGTGGGGGCTGGGGGGTTGTAACATCACCAGGCTGTGATACTTAATCTTGAGGGAGCAGTGATCCCAGGGTGGGAAAAGTCGCTGCGTTGGACAACTGACGGGGCAGCTTCATAAACAAAGCAACTAATAATAGCCGTGAGAGAAGGAACACTGCAGAATGATGCTTCTCTGGGAAAACAGACAAATGGAGTCAATTACAAAAAGAAAAAGAAAAATGTAGTCATAGGAAAACTAGCAATTATAACCAAAACATATTAAACTACTAATATGTTTGAAATGTATCTATTATAAAATGTAATACATCGAATTATATAGTGAAATGTTGACTTTTCTTTGTGTTTGGTAATGTTAGTTTCACCCTGTCCACTATTTTAGTCCAGACTAAAATATCTTGTCAACTCTTGAATGGTTGCCATGAAAGGTTGCTCGTCATTCACGATCTCCTGACGATGAAGATCACCGACTTTGGTGATCCCCTGAGTTTTACTGTCGCACCTCAATGAGGCTGGCATTTATGTTTTTTGGTGAAAGACCATTTCTATCCTCTTGAGAACTAATGATTACATATTCAAGCACCATCTTCAGGTTGGAAGTTTATTTTTTGTACAACACTTTAGTTTATGAAATTAATGACATGAACAGCAGCCTCAGTTGTGCAAGTTTTTCGTCCTAATTAGCAAATGTTAGCATGCTTACACTGTAAACTAAGCTAGATATACACTGAGTTCCAAATTGCATACTTTTTCTTTTTACTTTGAGTACATACTGCAGCTTCCCTTACAAAGTATGTGCTGTTGGATGCAGTATACCTTCAATGGGTAGAGGCTGCATCATAACATTGCACCTTGAACTTTGACTTTATGATGGCATACTGACATTGACATAATACATAATAAATATTTTTCTGACACACTAAATAGTATGCTAGTATGGGGATTGGAACACACAGATAGTTGGACATAATTAATACTATGTCATTGTTCATTGTGCATGAATTATCTGATTTATTTAATAAATCATTATGGAATATGATCAATAGATTTATAAAAGAAATTTGTCTAAAACCAAAAGAATTGTATAACAGAGAGAAAAGCAGGACATATTCAAATTAGAAAAACTCGTACCAAAGAAGGTTTAACCTTGATAAATTACTTAATTGCTCATCAGAATTGGTGTCAATTAGTTTTCTGTTCCTTGATACTCACGTTGTTTGTGCATTAACACTTATCCAATACCCTGCACCATTAACATTAAACCTCTGGGTTAAAACACTCTGCTCATCACTAACATATGGCTGAGCAGGTACACGAGGGCGCGAACAGCCGCTGAGATCCGATAATAAGCCCATCACCGCACATGCTGGGAACAAAAGCCTGAGAGCTTTCGGCTGCATCGCTAAATTAGCCAGCGAAGGTACGTGTAATTAGCACAATCAGGTTGTCTCTTGTCTTTGTGCCTTCCACATATGGCTGACTTCAGTAGCTGTAATTGGACGTGTCCTGGGAGAGGCTGGTAGAGAGCTCATAATTATGGTTTACTTTCCTCCACATCAAAGGTCAACAAGTCTGAAGACAGGATGACGTGCGGAATTATGTATTGTCGTTACCTCTTCAGAGGCAGAGATGTGGCGTCAGTGAAGTTTATGAAGGGATCAGCTGAGGGATTACCACACTGTGAGCTGCTGGTGAAATCTGGACCACTTAGATGTATTAAATCTGTTTTTGAAATATTATCTCCAGTCTGAAAGGATCTCACCTGTTTGCACACGCAAACCTAAAACACCCTAATTTAACACTCACATGCAACTTTCCCCCAAAACGCAGGCGTTTCCCCTGGATATTTAAAACACACTGAGTTGTTTACTGATGTTTCTATTCTAAGGCTACATTAATAATTCATATTGTGCCCTAAGGAACAAACAGAACAATAGTAGTAGACTCAACCTTATTATTCCACCTTTCCCAGACCAACTACCTCCAGGCACTCCACCGCTGCCATTTCAAGGCTGAATTTTGTGGCCCAAATATGTCAGCCTCTCCAACCTCAATGTTGCCGTCTGCTCGTGAAAAGTTACCTTTAAAATAGCGTCCTGCAGCGGTTTCTAGTCTAAACAAGGATGTTGAAATCTTGAGATGTGTCACTTTTACAATGTGTGAATCAGCTCAGGACCTCGTTAGGATAAAGACACAAAGGACCTGACAGGACCTACACGAGCACCTTGAGGTCTTACCCAGAATAAAATGGAGATGAGGAAAAAAAAGGCTGTCTAATCTAATTAAATAAGAGAACTGGGGTGAAATTGTGGCTGCAGGGAATTTCTGTGCTGCCCAGAAACACTGGCAGTTTAGTTAAATCTTCTTTTTTAACTTAAGCCTCCAAACTACTTCAGCCATTTTATATATTAAGCGTGCATTTCTTCTTCTTTTTTAAAAAAAAAGCAAACCGAGTGAAACCTGCTGAATGGATGAAAGAAAGACAGACTGGATGTCCAGATTCTCCCCCTACGCCCCCCGCTACTTCTCCTTTGGCTACAGCGATGCCAGCCAACCAGACATAATTGGCAATTAAAGGCTGAATGCTTCAAAGTGTAAAAACAATGGCTGGCAGTCTTGAATCAATGTTGAATGGAGGCTTATTAAAAAGTTCTGGCCATTTTAATCTAAAAAATAAAATTGATTGGTGATCCTTTATTTCATATTCTCACATCAAGGGGCCGTACCGTGGAGGTGCTCTCATAAACCATTCAACATGCATGCAAGTGAATTAAATACCTCAACGTATAAATAAATCAATGCTCTTGCTCGGCTGTCTGTTGAGATTGAGCTCTCTCCGTTGCAGCCTCAGTATTACCTCCTTCGGTTATGAAGAGAAGAAATAAATTCACTGTGCAAACACACTGAGCTCACACATCCGGACATGTCCAAACATGCCTTGCTTGAATGAAGTCAGTGTCTTTTCAGAAGGCATGTATGTGTGTGCTTGTATGTTGTGTTCACTGATATGCATAACCTATATTGTCAGGTGAGAAATAAACACACAAACCAGAACCAACAAACAAAAATTAACCACTGCTCTATCCTGGCTGTGAAATACGAGCTATTCACTGTTGTTGTTGATCTGTTAGTGGCTGGTGGGGGAGGAAGAAGTAAGGCCAAGGTTATAGGACCCAAAAGGTCTTCCTGTTTAGAAGGAGCTGGCCGGCAGCTATGTGTACGCCACCCTCCCTCCACCTCCACTCCTAATTAAAAATGAATGGTGGGCTGTGTGGGTCAAGGACAGGAATGGGGGTCTCTGTCCGGGGGACACAGAGAGGCTCTCTGTGACTGAGCGGCTGGACACGCCGCAGGCCGTTGTGGACAGCCCCGAGGTTACGATCGAGAAGGCAATAAAGCTGTAGAGCATTCACTGGAATAAATAAATGACTGTGCACATGACAATGAATGCCTTCTTTGACGATAAATGTGACATGGTGACCATGTTACATGGTCCAAATGTCCTCAGGGTCATGTTCGGGAGAGGAAGAAGTGTGAATAATGTTCGACAAAAGAGTATGGGTTACAAATACTGATGTCATGACAAATTGGTTAAGTACATTCATCCATATATTTGACCTGAATGTTATATTTGTTATATTTAATATGGTGATATGGTATGCTTGCATGTCGAATTATATATATAGTCCTCACATCAGGAAAGGGTTGGTTCAGCTAAATTACAAAGACTTTTAGAATTTTAGGTTTTATTAGTGCAGATTTTTAGATATTTATCGCTCATATTTCTGCAACCACAAGTAAAAGGAATTTCTTTGGTGGCTTTTACAATCTCAATGGAAAAAATTCTACAGCAACAACTCCTTTCAGAAACAGTATTGTGGTTATTCTGGAAAATCGGATCAAGTCCAGAGATAAATAACACAGTGCCTGTTGTCTGTGCAAATGCTTGCATACAAGGTCTTTGAGGAACATACAAATATGTGTTTATGTACATATGTGTGCATCTCTGTATGTCAACATGTCAGACACAGGAGGCCGTTCCCACCCTGAGTCAATGTTGGCTTCTTTTAAACACGGACGTGATCTTTCAATATTACAAATGGGAGCACTGTCTGTTGGAAAGAAATGATACTCATGCATTTGTTAAAAAAAAAAACTTCAACTCTGTTAACACCATGACGTTCATTGCATTTACTTCATGTTGCAAGCATCAAAAAAAAAACAAAGATCCTAAAAGCTTGGCAAATAAAACCTAAACTGTTAGCAAAATAGAGGACATGGAGATTTTGGTGGACTGTCCCTTTCTTAAAAAAAAAAACAGATTATATTCAAACCAAATGTATCATTCCTCCTCTGACCTGCTTCCCAGCAGAGACTCCCTGGTAGCGTTTCAGAGACGGAAGATGCTTGAATGACTTGTTTTCTGCTACCGCTCGTTTAGGACCACACAAAAACGATGCTGCCGTGGGAGACACGGGATGACGAGTGTCCGTGTCATCATCTTTGGCAGTCAGAAGATATTTGGAAAAAATCGGAGACCTAAATCTGTTGTCTTCCTGGCTGAAACCCTCAGCGGAAGCCATGACTGTGGGATGGATCTGTGATAGTGCAGCAGACGTCAGCATGTGGGCAGAGAGAGAGCACAACAGACTCTCCAGCCCACACTTACAACGTCAAGTGTGACGTTAATGTTGTAGACACTCTGGATCTGGTCTCCTCTCTTAGTCTAACATCAAACACTTCCATGATGCTGGGCATTATTATAACGCAGCATTTAAAGCTCATTGAGTGAAGTGATTTATTGGGAGTAGATATGCCTTCATAGGGTTTAATGCATCTTGTCATCAAACTCATACTTATGTGTCAGTTGTTCAGTGTGAGTTACAGAGCATTTGGGAATGTATGAAGTTTGTAGTGTATGCAGATACTTTGTTATAAACGGTTGAAGTAAATGGACTTAACAGCTGAACTCATTAATATTGTTTTAATCAATAATGGATTAAATGACCAAACCCACGAAGAATTAACACCCAAATCTGCAGTTTACCGTAGCTCGACAGAGCGTTTTAGCATCTTTCCAGCTCTTTGTTTTAATTTTTTTTTACGGTGAATTGTTGCTGTTTTGACTCACTATCACTGTGTTATTTTTTTAAAGCCAGTCAGCTGATTTTTAGAAGAAAATAACCTTCCTGCTACCCACTCTATATTCTTTTGGATGTGTTAATATATGACAACATTTTCACCACAACAACTTTATGCAGTGATTATTTGTCGATATTCTCTTTTAATCCCCCAAGTGGCCCAAAACCTTTGATACATTCTCCAACAGATCTTCTATTTCAATAGAACGATTCCAGAAATACCAATTTATTTTGTCCAGACAAAGCAATACACTGAGACTAAATATAATTTGAAGGCCCCAGACACAAGAACATGAGAGAGCACACTATTGCCCTGAACATCAGTCGGAGCAATAGCCATGAGAATAAACTCCACTTTTATGACTTCAGAAACATAGTGGGTTATGGGCATGGTGATGAACAGGCTTTGTAAAAGCCATCAAAACGCCACAGCTGCCACTTTGAGCGAGGCCAATTTTAGCTGAGGGGAAGGAAGGGCAGGTTGTAGAGCAGGAGCCGTGAGGGAGCCACCAAACAAACACGCTTAACGTCCTACCGCTACACTTCTTTGTTCTGAGTGCAGTTTTCTGATCCCACACCCGAAAGGTAACAAAGAGCGTGCAACTTTGAGGCACACAAGATTTCCAGATTACACTATGCACATTTTTTTCCCCCCCTCAGATTTCATGACCTCATGCTTGCTGGCTTTGGTGTTGAATTCCAAGCTGACAGTTATGTTTTTGAAATGTGCCTCAGGTGTGAAGGAGATAAAGGAGTATGATGCATATGAAGCCAGCTTTAGCGGTGATGACACCCAAAGGTGACTTATGTTTTAGTGTCTGAAGTGCAGGTGTGAACCCTACATTTAGACAAGATGACTCAAAGACATGTCAGCGTTTGTATCCTCGACTTTAAGCAGGCAGGCAGGGCTTACGTTTTCTTTTGTTTTTTTCACGACTCTTTGCCTGTGTTGTGAATAATGAGTCATGCATGAGCTTAAAAATATGTCATTGTTAGCATTATAGCCTCAGGATTTCTATGGAGCCTTGCAGTGCTTTATATAGGAACACATGGGCGCTAACAGCCTGATGACAAACTTTATTTTCAGTTTGTGAAAAAGATGAATAGAACGATGATACAATTGAACTGACTTTTAGCATCACTGGCATGTTGGATGTGGTCAGCGGTCAGAACAAATAGCCCCAGACCTTGTTGGGTCAAGGGTCAAATGTTCAAGCTTGCCCTGACACTACCCACACAGACTGACCCCTCAGCCCCCTCCTCCCTCACACCCCTGACAGGGTTAACACTTTCATATGACACTCTTCTTCTTTGAGAGATGAAGGTGCATGAGGTTTCAGGGTGTCTACGATGGAGAACTCTCTTCACACAGGCTTTGAATGCCATGTTTCAGACTTTACCACGAAACTACAAGGTGAACATTTAAAGGGCCAAATACAAGTGTTTTTATTTTTTAAAGTTCCAGTTACTTATTTACTTCATGAGTACTTCACAGAGTTAGTGACCTTTTTAAGATGCATGCTGTAAAGTTTTAGGACGTTTGGATGTATTTTTTGCACCAGTTCCTGGCAGACATTCGTGTCCAAGCATTGCCATCATCATAAATCCATGAGCAGACTTTTGAAACCTGTTTCTAGACCTTTGAATCAACATTTCAAAGATGTTTTGTATTGTGTTTGCGATGCTGGCTCCAGGTTTTGAAGATGGCTTTAAGAACGACGACGACATCAGAGATAGAAAAATTGCGGTAAAAAGATGAGAAGTAGGGATGAGAGTTATTTTAATGGTGACATACCACACAGAAAAGCTGAGTATTTGTTTTTGTTAATGTGAAAAACTGCTTGCTCTGTCTAAAGACAACAATAGCTAAAGTCACACAGTATAATGAAGTGAAATGGCCATTCGATCTGACCATCAGGCTCATTAAAACTTGCCTAATTGTGCAGTTAATTTACTGAACATCACATCTTTATTACATATTGTTAAACTTATTGTGGCACGGGTAGTCTCGTGCCATCAAATGAATCTTCAACTAAACTGAAGTATCACGGGGATGAATGTTTGACTAAATGAACTGAGACCTGATATTGAGTGTGATGGATCACACAACTCACGCTAGTTTTAAAAGTCTACTAACGGATTTTATAGAGATGAATGGAACCCAACTGCTCTCTGAAACTGAAAAACATCTTAAACACAGCAGCTTGGCCTTAAAAAAAAAATAGTTATCTGTGATCAAAGGTGCATGTGCTTTGTAGTAAATTAACTAAGAGCATTCCAAACAACTACATCATAGTCTTTGAAGCGTATCACAAGTGATACTGAAGAACCGCTCGACTCTTCAGCAGGTGTTTGTCGGCTTTTAGATGTTTGTGATCTCGGCGCCGCAGACGGAGCTGGTTTACCGCTTTCCAGCGGGCACATGGACGAAAATCCGTCACAGTGGAAAGAAACGTGACAACCTTGGCAAAGACACCCCTTGTTTGTCTGAACAACAGATTGCGGCCCACATGGTCCTTTGCAAGGGGGATCCTGCCTCGGCTTTTTAACCGGCATCTGCTCTCTGTCCTCCTGTTTGATCCCCGGCGTGGCGCAACACTTTTTCTATTATGTTACCAAACTGCGATATGGCAGCTATAACACAACATGTCCTCCTGGCACCATCGTCCACTCCCCTAAAGTCTTAAGCGCCACTTCACAGACCTGTGGAGAATACGGAGAAGCGAATTCACAGGAGTCCCAGAGCAGATCATGTTGCAAAACACGCAGCCATGCGAGGCTTTTCTGTGGGCCAGCGGATGGATTGAAGGGGAAAGAAAATCTGTCCCTGCTTTGAAGATGATTCCAAACGAAATCTGTGCCAGTAAAGGCTTCTTTGAAAGTGGGTCTACAGTGTGTCACTGCCAAGTGATTTGGGTGTGAGGGTGCAGCTTAAATATTTTACTTTCAAATTTCAAGGACGGGGGTAAGATATAGCAGTCTAAATTTGCCACCATCAAACACATTTGTTTATCCTAGGACATGAGGTATTCCATATTAAATAAGGGAGACTCGCACAGTGATTTAGGGCATTATAATGTGATGAAACTCACTGGGACTGCCAATTTCTGAAAGAAAGACTTCACCGCAATAGGATTACCGATTATTTTCTTTGACGATTTTTCTGTTGTTTGTTTCCAGATGAATCACTTATTTGTTGCGTGTTTCCCAAAGTTTAAGTTGAGAGCTTCAACTGTATTGTTTCGTTTAATCAACAGTCCAAAATCCAAAGATATTCAGTTCACAATGATATTAACAGCAACACATTATCACATTTAAAGAGCCAGAACAAACAAAATATTGGCCTTTCTGCTTCAAAATTCAACTAGTAATTAGTATTTTATCAAAACAGTTGCTGGATGATGCTGCCGATCGGTTAATCGACTATTCACTCATCAACCCATCTCCAGTCCATTGCAACACAAGATTAAGTAAATTATGGAATGTAAAACTATTTATTTTTAGGATCCATCTGACTAAGTCTTCCTTGAGAGAAGAGGAGAAACTCCTTTGGGCTCATTAAGCCTAAAACATCTGTCCCAGATGCGCGGGCAGACAGGAGGAGGATATGTACACATGCCTCTGGTGTGCCCAAAGCTTTAAGCCACACAGATTAATGCGATTTACAGAAGAAGAAAAAAAACGCATGCACCCCCAACTAAAGCTAAAAAAACCAACTCGAACGTGAGAGAGATCTGTCCGGACACATACTATGAAAGAAGAAAGTGCCACATCTGATGCTATTTTGGATTTGATTCTCATTATCACTCTTTTTTTTTTGGAAACGAGTAAATTCATTAATTTTTCCTGCCGCAGCCAACGTGCACATTGAAAATGCTCCATGTGCAATATGAACAGTGTAAAGTGGAAGCACACGCTTCAATAGTAGAAGTACAGTAGATAGAACGGAACCTACCAGTTCTTGCTTCAGTCGCCTCAGACACGCATCCATGTTTTTGCATTCTGGTTTGGAGAGCTGCTGTTGTTCCATTTTTTTTTTTTTAAAACACAAGAATTTCAGAAGAAAAGCTTCGCCAGTCGCCGCTCGGGCATGACTATGAGAGCTCTCTGCCGGCCACCGGGAACCAAAGCGACGCTCTCCCGGAGAGCAGAAAACAATCTGCAGTTGGAGCTGCGCAAATCCTGCTGAGGAATGCGCGCACGGCTCGTGACGCGGAACCTGTAATACGAAATAATAATAATTTTAAAAAAAAACAAAAAACTACTGATGATGAAAATGCGTTTACTCCAAAAATGCTAATGAGGTCCTTCTTGTGTCTGCATCCAGATAGTCGGTCCGTGTGTGTGTGTGTGTGTCTCAGTGGCCGCTGCTTGGCTACAGTCAGCCTGTTGTGTGTGTCTGTGTGTGTGTGTGTGCGCGTGTGTTTGCTCAGCACGTTTCCCCCCTCAGCGATTCTCTCATTCAAGAGGAGCGCTTACGTTGCCCATTCAATCTCCTCCAATGAGGGAGCCTCTCAGGACGGACTACATCTCATTCAAACTCGGATGCGTCATTTATTAGAGCACGAGCACACATTTGTCCACAGAAATAGGACACTAAAACATCTGGAAATAGTTAAATCGGGGTTGAAATAATTGCTAGTTGGGGCAACTGAAGACGCATAACAAAGAGTAAACATCTCTATGGAACAATGCTGGCCAACCAGAAGAGATCCTGCAGCCACTGTGCAGCTCATTGGACTGAAAGAGGAAGTTTAAGGAGGATGCCTGTAAAAGAAACAAATGTGTCACGAAACGAGCCATAGGGCCAGTTTCCTGGCCACCGTCACTGCGGACAGAGAGGAAACACCTGAGCCACAGGCTTTGTTGCTGTGACCCGGACAGAATGCGTTATTGGCAAAGGAAGCAAGAGTTGCACATAGGAACCCAACTGGAAGTTGTTTGTCAATCCCTCCCCCACAATGTAGATTTGACATTCATAAAAGGTACACAAAGTCAACATTCACTGCATCTCATCCCCGAAGATGTCAAGGAAACTCTATGAGGCCTCTTTCCCTCATATATTGCTTTCAATTATGGAACAATGTTGACATGAATGTAGGCATGTTTAACTCATTTTTGGTTTTCTAAAGGATTGTGTATAAAACTATGTTTGAGTGTTACAAGTATGATTTTTTTCTTCTTCTTTACACCGCATTCATTATCTAATTGCTAAGGAGGATAGGAATATATAATCATGATGATTCTACCTTTACCTTTTTGTATATTCGATTGTGGCTTTACTTATTGTATGCACACAAACATCCCTTGAATAAATTTGATCAAAAGCTTCAATATTTACATGAAGGAAAATGTAAATGGTTGTATTTTGTCTTTTGTCTGCCGACTTGATAGAAACGCTCATTGTGCAATGGCCGAGCTTTGATTGTAATCTTGTTTAGTTTTTTGACAAGATAGCTTCAGATTGGACAACATGTTGCTTTATGCCTTCTAGTGTTTGAACAACATTTCTAACTTGAGCTGACAGTCAGGAAACTGATTGCCCTCCAACATTCTTCTGTCATCTGGACGTTTTCATGTCAGGCCTGATGTTCATGATGCATCAGAGAGGGAGCAAGCGGGACAAATTCATTCAACTCAGATTCCCAAAAGCAAAGAAACAGGAACAAATGAGGAGAATCATCTTTGCATGACTTAACTTCTGACAGAGGGAGAGACGTGTTTTAAGCCGCGCATGTCAGTACTTTGAATATTTATAGTTCTCTTACAACCACTTTCTGAGTCTTTCTGTGTGTCCCGTGTCCTTTTGACTGTCCTTTCTATTATTAACCAAATCAAAAAGAAAACTTTTCAAATACAGTAGGTGATCATTTTGACTTTTAATGTCATGTTTGCGGCTACATCATCAGCCCATTCGAGTGGGAAGACGCTGTACTTAACAGTCAAGTGTAAGATGATGACTCCTGGGTCTAATTTAACGTTTAGCAAGCTGCTTTGGGATTCGGAACAGTTTCATCTCAAACGTGACCTCCAACCTGCAGCTGCTTCTGCTGCAAGTGTCCACTTCCTCTCAGCTGTCAGTGCGCACCCTCAAGGAAGTGTCTCCTCAGATCACTGAGCACGGAAACACACAGTCAGTATGCAGCAGCGACAACTGTTTCACTACACCTGCTGACTTGTGTATGTAAATATAGTTCACTGTTGAATTATCATCCTTTGAGCGTTATGGCTTGTGTGGTTATCTAAACTTTTATCAATCAAACGAGCAAGAAAAGAGAAAACATAATTGGACTTGCAATGACATCATAAATGTCATCGCATCTCACACACTGCCATTGTTTTGGTTGTGCGCAGAAACTGAAGAGATGAAAGCTAAACTATGTTCAAATTAAACAAGAAAATAAGAATGCTGTGTTATGAATCATGTTGGTTGCTTTGTCGATATTCCAAACAGTACTTTGGGTTGTAAAACTTAAAGAAATGGTGTACTACACCACCACTAGTGCATGTTGGTTGGTCCTGGCTGCCTTTTGCAAGATGACATGATTTACAAGTTTCACTAACAAAATCAACCGCTACTTGCATTCCAATAGTTAGCCGACAGTCTGGAGGATCCCTGCCAGGCTCTTGACTCATTCATATGCAGTTTGCAAGCAACAATCATTTGTGAAACACGATGCCGCTCTTGTTTAAGATCTATGCGTATAGGTAGTGCTCGCAAATTGCTTTTGTAAAACAGGCCTTTGAGCGTTAGATTTATGCTTCAATTCCAAATCCGGAGTTATCACGAAGTTATGTGTGAATTCACCATCCCAAGTAATCATGACTTCAGGTTTAAAGTGCATCTTAAATTATGCATCCGGTCTATTAACGCTCCCACTGTATATGAGAGCAGTTATCTTTTGGTCTTATGTAATTTCTCTGTACTGTAGGAGAGAATAACTGAAAATAAGTTGACTTCCTTTCATGCTCTTAGATCTAAAATAAATAGGACCGCACGGTGATGATGCAATGTTTCATTGTGAATGTAATGTAGCCATTACCAAACTGTTAAATATGTAATAAAACCACATCAGTCTCCTGAACTGTCTTTATAAAGTCTTTATGGTATCATGTTACATAAAACAGCAACTGTTTATGTTTCCCACAAGGAGACTGATAGAAGATGATAATGGAAAGAATAAAAGGAATCCAATAACTTGAGTTTATTACTCAGTACTTTTTTATTACATCATCAGCCAGACATATTAGATTCCTTATGAGGCGGCAATAGTTCAGGGATATATTATGTCTCAGAGTTTTACTAATAATAAATAAAGTACTCGAGTTGTTGAGCTGCATGGCAGAAAGTGAACCATCAACATTTTAGTGATTCATTTATTGTTCAAGTAATTCTTTAAGCGTATAGTTAGTAAATTCAATATCTTTGAGTTTTTGACTGTTGGTTGGACAAAAGACATCTGGAGACATTGTTATTGGCTCTCAGAGTAAATACATTATTTATATAAAGTAGAACATTATCAGTTGCTCAGCTAAACAATATCTTAATTGTCCTTGCTTCACAGACACACACACACACACACACACACACACACACACACACACACACACACACACACACACACACACACACACGTGGCTCTAATGTAATGTGGTATGTGTGTATATTGGTATAAAACCTTATTATTCTTACTATTTTTTTTTTACTGTATGTCCCTTTTTAGGCAGACTAGTCAGTCAAAGCAGTGAGTACATCGCCATCTAAAGGTCAGGATGTGTAAACACAGGACTTCCTGTAATTTGTGTTAAAATCCCGTTTACAGGGCTGCAACGTCTTGGGTCCGTGGGCCTGAGTTGCACGTCATTCCCGAAGTATCTCGCCCTTTATTTCCTGTCTCATCTTTCCTGTCAATTCCCAAATCAAGGCATGACGAAGATGTGTTTGCAATGCATTGGGTCAGTGCAGCAGCAGGTTGTTGAGCATGGGAACATTTTACGATGACTTCTTCTGTGATACATTTTCATATAGTGACACTGACAGAGAGGCAGTTACTGAGTCAATCTTCATCTTTGTAATTAAATATGTTTTGGCTTTTCACCATATCAGAAAATTGGATAATAATTCATAACAAACAACCCTGCTTGAATAATTTTTCTCACAATGAAGCTGATCTTCCAGTTTTCTTTTTAATCCAAGCTGAAGTCAGTCTTCAGTTTGTCTCGTCTAGTCATCGTCTGTGTGAGTCATCCCGTGTGTCTGTGTGAAGACATGAAGCAGACAACCACTAATGATGAAAATATGCTGTAAAAAGGTCAGAGGCCCTTTAGTGGCCGGCAATGAGCTGACAGTAACACCTGGTAAAATACATGAAAGTGGTATTTAGGTGCGTCACAAACGTAACTTGGACTTTGTGCATCATAATATGTCAAGCTTTTAGATGCTGTTTTTGCTGTGTGTTCTCCATCTTTGCTGTTCCTAAGCTTTGTGTTTACCTAGTTTGCTCATAGAAGGTTTATTCATTATTTTGTGGCTGCAGTTTGGATTTAGTTTCATATTGAGAATAATAATAAAATATTATGGTTGTGTTAATTCAGAAGGGAATTTAGAGAGAAGCATGAGCACTCTATACATTTTGGATCAGTCATTTAAAAATAATAATTGCAGTGGGACATTTCTTGCAATTGTATTTCTGATATTAAAGAAAGATTAAACTCATTATAACGTTGTGACACAAATCTGAACTCTTATTTTTTGTCCTGTGTGAGAAAGGAAAACTGTAATGTATAAAGTAAAGTAAGCGTTAAAAAGAGATTATGTTTTTTAATGTCACAGGTATTTTGTAAAAAGTACTACTGGTTGTGATTTAGACACATTGGTGTTGAATGAAATCACTGAATTACGCTCCCAAAAGATGACTTGTGTGTCATGCTGCCATCTAGTGAGGCATGTACACAATTGCAGATACATATACAACATAACAACATAATATATAGCTGGTCTATGTAATAGTTTCAAGGATGCAGCTTGTTATTGACTGGTTCCTTGTGTGTATTGGTAGAGGAAGTATTCAGATAATTTAATTCAAATACTCCATTTACACAAGTAAATGTAAAAATTATACTTCAGCAAAAGTGTTACAATCAGAATTAAGTAATTATATAGAAAGTCAAAGTACTGAAAGCAGAACAATGTCTTCTGTGAGTTTTCTACTGTTATATACTGTAGTGATTCAATTGTTGATGTAAAAACAGTCTTTTAAACTTAACAACAGAACATGCACGCCTGCAATGGTTTGACCTCAAAGTACAGAGAAACACTGTCCATCTGATGAACAATCCTCTGAACTTAACACTGATGTTACACTATTTTAAAGTTAACAATATACGTGATTTTATGCCGATATGAATACCATAACCGTTTTTTGTTTTGTAGGGAAAATGATGTATTCTTATACAGAAGTTTTAAAGTTTAAAACCTTCTGACATATTCACCTCAACGTTTATTTGATTATTCTATTAATGCTACATTGTTCCTTACTGCAATCAGCATCATTTCTCACCATTTCTTGTCCATTCAGACACTTTCCTTTTTTCTTTGCTTTCACATTCAATGGCCAGTAATTACATTTTTTATTTTTTTTTTGTGCTCTGAATCAGTGTGTCGATGACCTCATACTCTCTGATGCTGCTTGGCTCACTTTGGCATAAAAGTCAAAGTTGTCCAGAAACTACTCCTGCCCAAAGGACATTGCCGTTGCTGATCATAATTCATCCAAGAGGTGACCTTGGTTGTGTTCACTATTGCAGATAATGGGTCTCTAAGTGCTCTTACAGGACAGGATTTTGAGACAGGCTTGCCTTCAAGACTTTCCTCAGACTGTTGCATGATCCACAGAAATAAGACACCCATTTTACAGCTGATGTGTCTGGGGCACTTCCTGTGGTGATGCAAGACATGCCTGTGTGTTTAGGAGCAGGAGCATCTTGTGTAATGCTGATACATCAAGTTAATACCGTCCATAATATTCTGACATCACGTCTCTGACAATTGGTGATTATCATAAACTAACATTTTAATAATATTGCCTGGTAAAAAAGTATGGCAATAAAATACAAAGGCACATAAATTCAAGGCAGTGAGGTAGCTGGGGTAATAGATTTGCAGACACGGTGACTTTGTCCTGGTTTCAAGGTTCTAACCGGAGTTATGATGTTTTAGATGGATGTTGTAAACCGAGGATACCGGTCTAGAGGTTCGTCGTTCCTTTCCACTTCTTGGTCTTTCCAGTTTGCTCAACAGCTCTCTCTGATATGCATTTGGCATGACTTTGACTATTGCCCTATTGAAAGTAAAGGACGTATATGTTAGGTTTGCCTGACCAGTCAAAAAGCCACACAGTGCTAAACAAATCCAATTTTGTACTGCACGGGGAGTTTACTGAGGAGTCTGACAACATGAGAGCCACATCTTAACTCCGACCCATTAGGAGCCTTCAGGGACAGAAACATTCCCACCAGAGCTTGGACAGAAGGGGAAAAATCTTTAAAGGCTTCTACATCACCCACGCAAATAATGGAGGAGTTCACTATTTCTTGAATTTCATTATGAACTCGGAGCCTTGGCTGACCATATTTCTCTTGAAGTGCTCGGAGAGCAGTGTGCTGTGGCCCCATCACGCATGCTGGCTCCAGCCAATTTGTTTGCTCCTGGGTAAAGATGTTCGAGGATGACCTGGCATTTATACTGCTCGGTAAGATGGAGATGATTGTGAAGAAGGTTCAGAGCCATTTTGAGGAGGGCTCAATCCTTTTCTCAGACATTTTTAATAAACACCGGAAGGGAAGGTCTTGGTATCCCCTCAGCAGAGGCCACGGACAGATTTATGACATTGGGAGTATGAGAATGTGGCATCTGGGATGACATGGCTTGCATTTGAGGTAGACTACCATGCAGTGAAAGTAAGCTAACTCGGACCAGATATGGATGCTATATAATTAGGACCTTGGAAGGGGTACATGGTGATTAAAAAGGGAAGAAGGTATTACCTTGGCAGATGCATGGTGACTGGAAGAGCAGACACATGTTAAGTAGACACCAGTGCAGATTCAGCTGTATCTATAGAGGGCAAAGAGTGAGCCTGGACAGGCGCTAAGCTTTAAGATATCAGTTGAGGCATAAGAAGAGTCTGGGAGGCCCGAGGTAGCTCTGCAGGAAAGCTAAATTGAGGAAGCGGGGAAGTTAAAAGCCGATTGAGAGAGAGAGAGAGAGAGAGAGAGAGAGAGAGAGAGAGAGAGAGAGAGAGAGAGAGAGAGTCAGCAATACAGGTTCAGAGGAGCTGGAGTTAATATCCTGGAAGAAGGCAGATCATAAAAGGAAAACGTCGCTCTGCTTTCATGATGAGATATGGGAGTAGGAGCATAGACCCCATCATGGTGTTCATCTTCTGAGAGATCCCGTCTGATAAAACTGGAAAAAGGATGGTCTGACTCGAGCTCTGGTTCTTTAATACTTATGTGTCGGTTCATGTCGGCCTGTCTGCCAATTCTCTCTCCCTCCCGTTGTGTGCATCTTCTTTGCCTCTGCTGAGCATCTATGTCTTTCTCATCAATACATTTAAATTGGTCGTCTAGCTCCTAATCCATGTCTTCGTCTTCTGAACTCCTACCGCTCATCTCCACTTTCCTTTTCCTTGAGAATGCTGGCTTGGTAATCACTCAAATTAGAAGCATGGCTGCTCTTGCGAAGAGTCCTTTTGCTGTAAGAACTACATGTCAGCCATTGGAGCAACGTCTTATGTTGTGGCATAGGAATCCCATAGTAGTGAGGGGCACCTATCTTGTTTCGGTTTTGCTCTTGGATCATTGCTAACCGGCTTTGTGAGGGGGTAAGCTAATTCTTTACGTGATACTGATGGCAAAGGGATTTAGTTCTCTCTGGAAGAGGAAGGTTATAATGGTTCAGGTGAAAAGCTAGACTATATTTGATGAGCAGGTGTAGGAACTCTCTAGGAAGGTAACACAATCCCAGAAAGTTAAAGCTCACTAATTAAAGGCCAAAGCAGCCTAACTTCAGGATGAAGACCACCTAGAACTGAATGGCTTACCTTGCCCACATAGACAATGCCCAGATAGTCCGAGTACATAAAAAAAAAGGAAGAAATCAATTGATATACTCCACCATTAAAACATGTCATACAACCTCATAATACAGCAGGTCATAAAAAACAACCCTATGAAAATACATTTGAAAGGATAACATTTGAATAATACTAATGTATAACATCTATCAAATGTATCGTGTGTCATGATGTTACTAAATTATTTTAAAAAAATGTCATCGTATGGAATGTCATAGAATGCCTTCAAAAATGGCAGCGTATATTAAGTCATAAAAACATTGTAAAAAAAGTCCCAAAAATGTCATATGTCATAAAAGATTTAAAATGTTCATGATATGGAATGTCATGCATATCTCATATAAATATCATAGGAAAATATGCCATGAAAATGTTAATTCGTAATATAAATAAAAATTATGTCATAAAAAGTGTCACGTGTATTGTCACAAAAACATTGAAAAAGATTGTACAGCATGTAAAAAAAAAGATGAAAAGTAATTAAAGAAGTAATAGTACATTATGGTGAAAAAACAACACAGAGATACAAATATATATCTATCCATTCACGTGTTTTGAGGCTGGTGACAGGATTTGGAAGAAAGACGACACTCGATTGTTGTGGTACATTTTTATTCTCATCTGACACTTCATAGCTGTTAAAACAAATAACCTGACAGAATACTAAAACACAGCAAACAGACAAAAAAGTTCAGTTCAAAAGGAATAAAAAGATAAGAAACTACACAAACAGCAATGCCAAGACTTTTAAAAAAGTAACCCCCACAATGCCTTTTGAAGCCGAGTCCATCGTATAATGACAACAAGTAAAAGCTTTCTGTAGTTGAAGCATGGCGGTGATCAGTGATAAAGCCCTACTGTGTCATCCAAGATCCAAGTTAGGAACACAACAACAGAGCAGACGCTCATTATTTTCAGCATTAATAGCGAGAGGAAAAATTATCTTAAGGGTTTGTAATTTTCTTTTTTTATGAAGCAGCATAAGGAGTACTACTACTTTGTCGTTCCCACAAAGGATGGAAAAGTGGCCGTTTGGGCAAACCTCAGTTTCAAAATTTGACGAAATACAGGAATGCAACAAAGTACAGACAAAACAATTTCACTTGGTGCTTCATAATCCCAAAACAAAAAGTTTAATCCGCCCTTAGCAAAATAATAAAGACGAAAAACACAGATTGTTTATTTCATACAAATAACAATTGCAAACTTGACAAGTAGTCACAAACTATTCCAAACACCAGGCGTCTATCAACTTCAACAAACAATGTGCAACAAGATATAATTAACACATTAATGCAGGAGTAAGGCCATGAACCAGAACAAATCACTTTAATCAATATTCAATCGATTAGTTAGTTTCAAGGTCAAAATGCATCAATTCTGCCGTCCTGTGACAATCTTTGAGATTATCATGATTGAGCTGAGTATTAATTGCCTATTGTTAAGCTTTCAATTTCTTAATTGACCTGGGAAATATTTTGACAGAACAATCCCAACTCAAGGTACTAAATGCCTTTTTAAGCCAAGAACAGTCAAACTTATTCCTGTGTACTCTGCATTACTTGTATCCTGTACAATTGTAAATGTAAAATACAGAAATGACTTTCAAGTTGCCACCTTATGAAGTGACATATCTTCATAGACAGTTTAACTCAGTCCACCAAATGGTACAACTGAAGACAAATAGTTAAGATTAAAAATATAGATTAAAAACTGACTGGATTTACCAAAATATTTTGTGTAATTGCATAATTTACCCTTGTTCTTTCCGTTTGTAGCCAAAACTAATCAGTTTTAATGTTGCTTCTTCAGTTTTAGTTTGAATTGAAAATCCTCCTTCCCCCTTGACCGTGTGCGTTTACTTTATTGTTGAAGGGGAAGTTGCTTGATACGACAGTGGCGCTCAACCTTTTTGGCATTCAAAACCTAAAAACTCACACTGATGTTCATGATGAATACAGACGATATCATTTTCTCACAGTGGAGGCAGCTTAACAGCTGCAGCTTTTATGAAGGCAGGAAATACTCTATATTTTTCTAACAAATCCAATGGAAAGACCAAAATCAACAAAGCATCCATACTACTGAGATGTATTGTGAATGCAGCAAAGGCCGATGGATAGACCTCCATAAAACGCATCAGTGAGCTACACTGGAGGACATGTTCCTTCATCGCAGTAAACCAGGGCACATTAGTTTATATCCCGTATAAATTGTCCTGCTGATCTCTGTGTATTCATCCGCAGCTTAAAATAGTCCAAAACAACTGCACCGTTGACTCCTGTTTGAGTAACTTTTGCTTGAAACTGCAATGCCTAGTTTTGGAGGGAATTACAAACCTTTTTTTTTTTTTTTTTTGAAGAAACATTTTTTGCGATGCCTTTTTCAAATTAATAACACATTGGTTTGGGTCTGAGTGCCAGAGAGATGGTGAGAAGGTCCCAACATTTTTGAGAGACAGGCTGACAAACTCTTTTGATGTTTTAATGTGATTTATTAACAATAAGAAACAAAAAAGAGAATAAAGCTGGCCTTATTCTTTAATAAAAATATAAAACCTTCACTTGTAAGTAATTGTGTGGTCAGTTGGGGGGGTTTTACTACTGCTTTGTACTGCTTTGTACTGCTTTGTACTGCTTTGTACTGCTTTGTCTCACCTCAGTATGAAAACCTCAGTCATGAGGTCAGCCTCATTCGCTGAAGTCCATCTCCAGTCTGAAATTTAAACATGAAGCAACTAAAAAGCACAGTTTGGTTTGAGTCTTTGACACCATGAATGGATACAAATGTCACGAAAAAAACAACTCACGTTTCACATTTCAGCGATATGATATTAGCAGCATTGTATGTACCGGACTTTTCAAATGCTGCTGTAAAGAAAGCCGAAAGTTTCATCGCTTTTTTTCCCTCCCCCTCTTTGAAATCCTTTAGACAAACAACACGTAACACAAACGAGTCGAATCAAATTCAAGTAAACACCGTCAACACTTTTCTTAATCTGTCTTCAAACACTTTTTAATTCCACAAAATATCCTCTTCACTATTCCACTGGTAATCCACTTTAAATGCAGTGTGAATATGTTGCACGTGGAACAGCATGTGCTGATGTACGGATATGCTGATTGCGCAATGTCGTCAAATTGTTTCCCGCAGTACTCGCTGTAAAAACATCTGTGCTGCTGTTAGAAATGCAGCGGCTCCGTCCGTAACGACAGTGGAGACACGGCATGACAAGTGTATGGTTCTGCGTTCACATATCTACAATCTTCTACCTCAGTAACGGCTCCGCATCGTCGGTCTTCTCTAAAACTGGAACAGAGTGCTCCTCCTGTTGACCCTGTGAGACAGGACACGGCGCGTCCATAACGGTAGTCGACCCTGTTTCGCCGCCTCCTCCCTTTTCTTACATCCGGCATCCAGTGAGTCACAGCGCGGAGACTTTAATGATGTTGGTGCCAGCTGAGCTCGTTGTGGTCTGGATGCTCGGAGTGGCCGGGTGATCCAAGGCGAGGGGCGGCCTCCTCTGAGGGGGCCTGCGGAGGCTATCGGCATCAGGTGTCAAAGCGGGGGGGCTCGGCAGGCTGATGATCGCTGTGGTGATCCGGCTGCCTCTGCTGTTGAGCCAGCCGCTTTCATCGGCTTTGCGGTTGAGGTTCGAACGACTGGAGAAAGATGAAAAATAGACGCATGTACAATTTTATGATGTTCATCCATGCAGAGGTTATGCGTAGTGCATGGAGTCATGTTTGAGAGGACACTGCCCACAAGATGAAGCACACAACATGACTTTTAGAAGCCTACTAAAAACATAATATTTTGACTAGTGTTTGATTAAACACATGCTCTATGACCTGCTTTTAAAAAAATCTTTTTATCTTTTTTTCTGTTGAAATGTTTGGCCCTGTAATTGTCGATCTGGTTTTAACACTATTTTTTATTTAGTTATTTTTCCTGACCCGTTCAGCACTTTGTGACCCTTGTCTGTACAAAAATGCTCTACAAATAAACATTATTATTGTTAACAAAACAGGCAGACTTGTCCATGAACACATCACATTTGAGCCATTTACAATAATAATAATAATAATAACAAAAGATATTGCACACATTTCGACTATTGCTGCACGATATGTAGCTCACACAAACGCTGGGAGATATATGTTATTAAAGTAAATGACTTAGCATGAAATATGTCATCTTCTACTGTTTGTTGTAGTTTTAATTCCCTTGTCTTCATATAAAAATATAGCAAAAAATATATATGATAAAAAAATCAAATAAAAGGATGAGTTCTTAGTAAGTAAATAGTTGTAATTTATGAATGTTCAGGCATTATATCATTGGATAGTATTATTATATAAATATATTAGTATATATATATCTAATTTAATGTGAAAATGTTATGGGTATCATACACTTAAAATGGTAATTTCATCCATATCATTGCAAAAGAAAGATTCTTCCTCCACCTCCCCAGTTATATTAAGCTCCTCTAGTTGTATTTAGCTCACCCTTTAAGTGGAAATATTGTGGGCATCTTAATTGTAAACTATTTTACCTTCATAATGATGGCAGACGACAGCAAAGTCTGACGCGGCGGCGTGTTTCTCCATTTACCTGGCGGTGTGCGACGGTCGATCGCCACACTGTATGTGGATGGCGCTGAGCTCCTGCAGGGGCGTTGGGGTGGGATGGCTCGAGGGCTGAGGAGTGTTTCTCTTCCCCCTGCGACCACAGCAGGTGCCCGCAGAGCTGTCGTGGCTGGATATAGAGGGGCTACGTGACGGGTAGGTCTGTAGCGTCGTCTCTAAACAGTTCTGCGCGTACATCTGCTCGTCCACAAACACATGAGCCTGCAGAGAAGAAACAGAACGGTGCTTTCAATACACACGGAGGTGTCGGTGCAGGGAAAACAGTATGTGGAGTAAATAAAAAACAGACTAGGGAATCATTTGAGAAATAAATACACAGGAGATGATTAATACTGATACTAATAAACTAATGTTAAATTCACACACTTAGTATATTATTAGAGGGTCCAAAATTTGTTTTTTTGATACCAAAATCTTTTGCAAAACATATAATTTTACTCTCTCCAACATCTACACTACTGACACTACATCCAAATCCTGTGCACATTTACAGTAACATTTTAAATACAATTATTTGTACAGTGTGGTATTAGTACTTTTAATTCAAGTAAAAGACCAGAGTACTTCCTTGGAAGTTCTATAACAAACATATTTTTCTCCGATTCCATGTTTATGTTGCCTCTAACCCTGAAGTAATGTACATGTGCACAGATTTTGTATATTTTTCACCGGTGTATACATATTATCATCATGATTCAATACTTCAGACACCTCATTAAGGGAGGTGGTAGGATTCTGGAGTCAAAGACGGAGGAGGCCTCCAGTGTACCTACAGTGGTTTTCTCCAGACAGTTCAGTAGGTGGTGGTGTTGGCTCTCTAACAGAGAGGTGGACTTAGTCAGCTTCTGCTCATCCTCTTCTGTGTCCTTCGTAAGAGAGAAAGACACACACATACACAACTGATGAATGTTGACAAATTACATTTTTTGGTGTACTCATTAAAGCCTCTCACTCTGTGCACAGAATTGACTTCGTCATCAGTAATAAAAAGTCGGCCGTGGCTCTTCTGTTCTGCTTTGATCCTTCAACCATTATTCTGAATCTTGTGTGCCATTAATACTGTAATGGCCTCTTGTTCGGTGTCTTGTATAAGTAGGGTGCAAATGAACTCCCCCTTTCATTCTATTGAACTATTACAAGTCTAAAACTGTGTTGTTGCCAGCTCTCTTACTTAATCATCTAAATAGGTATCGCTGAGCTTCATGTGATACTCCGAGCAGCGGAACAGTTATTGATGTGTTTTTCCACTTTGTGAAGCTTCATACAAGAGTTGAGAAAAACAGTTTTTTTTGGTAGTCCCCCAAACGAGACTTGGTTTCAAAGCTCCAGCTACAATATAACTTTGTCTCAAAGTAATCACAATTGCCAAAAAATTGGAAAAACTGAAAACAAATTAATTTCCTCCCTACAGCGCACATTGTTACTCAAAGGATTTGGGTGGGTGGCGATCCAGTCCGAGGACTCTCGTGCACGCGAACAATACAGTGACGTGGGCACGACAAAACTACGCTTCATGTTGTCTCAATGTTAACTATTCGTGGCAGAGGCCCTCGCAAAGACACTGCGACCTGTGTCAAGGTTTAAGGTTATTTTCTTGGAACAAAATATGCTGGAATGTGACCATGCTTTTTTTTTTTTTTTTCATCATGTAAGTAATGAGAGAAAATGTGTTCAACTACTCTTTAAGTTCTCCTAATGTTGTGAATATAAGCAGGTGATATGGGTGAAATTTAATATGGTACATTTTTGAAAATTCTAGTTTATATTAGTCATAATGACCAGATGGGAATGCTTCTTCTTAACTCAGCCAGGAAATTGACAAATTAAGGTAAGTCATCATATAGCCTGCAGGACTGTATATCATGCATTCCCATCCCACAGACTGTGGGGATTTCACTCACAAATCAGCTATATTTCTATTTTAAATGGCTTGTATTGACTTAGAGGAGGAGCGCTTTTGTCATTGTGATTCATTGTGCTGCTTTTTTTTTTTTTACCAGCTTTGAGATGATTTCCTACCGTCCATCTAGTTCATACTTTCTAAAAATACATTTAATGGGCAAATCTTCGACTGAATGTCTGACTGTGATATGTAGCATGCGTATCTGATGCTTGGATCAGTGTTATTCTCTTGTTGTAAATGTGCAATGTCAAATTCCTTATTACCATGAGACAGTCCTGCATATTGATTTGCAGCACGATCTACAATGACACACAATAGGAACCAATTCAAGAGCAAAGTAAGTGAGTTTACAGCAACCAGTTAAGGATGGATGATATGTAGCAGTGGGGGAAAAAATCGATACAGCATAGTATCGCGATATTTTGCATGGCGATATTGTATCGACACACGGAAGCCAAGTATCGATCTTTTAATGAATCAATTATAAAACTTTTGGTCCTCGAATAATAAAATCAATTGCTTCTTCGGCTTTTTCATTTTGCTGCAACATATTGACAAAGTTTTCCTTTGGAGACAATTTGCGGTGGAAAAAAGAAAATAAATAACAATATTTATTAAAACGCAGTATCGTGATAGTATCGAATCGGGACTCAAGTATCGTGATAAAATTTTAAATGGTATGACCTCTGGTGTTTCCCACCCCTAGTGATATGACGATGTACTGTAAGCTGTTGATGATACAAGTTTGCTTACATGCCATACTGTGATACTGTAGGCATCGCTGCATGTTTGCATGTGCAAACAGAATAAATGTATTACTGTTGTTATCGTGAATCAATTATTGGGAGCCTGGTGTCGCCTCCAGAAGAATTCAGTTCGACAACTTCTCTTCTTCTCGTAATTTATTTTCTCGATCACAGGTAAAGTAACAAGCTCTGCAGTTGCAAAGGCAGGGAGTCGTTCAGTCAACGCAGGCTGACCGTCTAAAACAACACCCCGAACAGCCGGAAGTCCGGCTCTTTAATACGCGGTTTTCCGTCATCAACATATCATAAGCAAAGTAACATTTAATTGGCTCTAAACTGTCAAGAGGCGGAGAATCCTGTGTCCTCATCTCTTCTCACAGAAAGCGACGAGCAACGTCCAGTCTGCTTCTCTAGTGTCAACATCCTGATAAACAGGTGTGTGTGTGTGTTGAGGAGTGCAGGCGTGTGACTAAAGTTTCCTTGAGAACCAAACATTTCTCGACACAACTACAGCTGCGTAGCTGTGTTGTACTGACCTTGCTAACGTGATGTGAACTTCACTAGACATGAATATGAAAAGCATCTACAGAAATTTTAAATTTATATTATCACTGTCTTGTATTCCTCCACCAATCAGTAACGTTGCTGATTACATGTCTATTCAAAAAGTCATCACTTCATCATCTTACCCCATTAGACATTTAAAATGTGTAAAGTTGTCATCATACTCGTTTGAATTATTGTGCAACTATGTGTTCAGTAAATCCTTCAAGTAGTTGTTTGTGCCAAATGTAAAGAAATTCCCTTAAGGCGTTCCTGAGATATCACGTTCAAGATAATGGTGCATTCACAGACTGTTGGCATACAAATCTGCCATGCGGACAGTGATTGGGTCACCGGGGCTTATCGGAAATAATTCTGCCCACTAAAGTGTAAATTAAAAAGCACCTGAAGGCATAAAGCCGTATGCTCTTTCTTTGCAAGGTTATAATAAAACCTGACAGGATTATCAATAAATCATCCTCTATGATAATGAGCCTGTGATTTGCGTAACAAATAAATGGCTGTCAGAAAATTAAAAAGCCTTTGGGCGACACTGAAGAAGACCAGCAGAGCAGAACTTCTAATCTAACTATATAGGTTGTGAGAGAACCAGCCATTCTGTCATATAGCCCCACTCCCTCCCATCCAGACCCACGCAGAGCTCCTGACTGACTGACAGCAGTGACACCACCGTAATTTGATGCGGCAGGACTCTGGCAGCCTCATCACACACACGCAGAGGGATGTGGGTCGCTCAGCACTCACAGATGGCATTTATATGATAATTCTAACCACTTCCAGACACCCATGAGCTTTCACACTGGACTCGATTAGATCCAAATGCATTTTAGTAACCATCTGCAAGTAGGGGAGTGTGTCAGTGAAAGCACAAAATGATGGACTGAATGGATGGGATATAGGCAATTTGCTCATACATTACCAAACACATTTTTCCGTGGTGGTGACGAGTTTTTAATAAAACGGGTTGGGTAAAAGTGCAGGAGAACACGGTGGTGGATGCTTACTTGAAAAAGTAGACAGTTGGTTGATGTCTGCGAGGGGAGAGAAAGAGAAGCACATGTAAATTAAATGAATAGTTGTTTGCTTTCTTGTAGAAAGTTAGATGAGAAGATCGATACCTCGTGTCTGTGTGTGAAGTTCAGTATGGAGCTCGATTCAGATGATAATTGGTTTGGCTTGTCCAGAGTTAAAAAAAATACCAATAAGTGAATCCAGGCTAGCTGTTTCTCCATGTTTCCTGTCTGTGAACTCATTTAAGCTTATTGCCTATAGCTTTGGTCATGTACTAAGGCTGAGTGATTTGGAAAAAAAGTATCTAATTGCGATTATTTTAACTGGTTTTGCAATTGCAATATGATTTAGCAAATTGGAGGGAATGGTGTTTTTTTTTTCTCCATTTATATCAAAATGACGAGGATCTGCACCAAACACATATTTGTTTCTGTCTGTACCCAAAGAGCCAGATATTTCCCTGAGGAGAAGGTAGACTAGAAACAGAAACATTGTGTTTGCCCAGTGGTCGGAAACACAAATGCTAACTTCATCACCGGATGTGTTTACAACTTGTTTCAGCCGCCCCCGAGTCGCCCCAAAATACTGCAGGCTCCAGGTGTGATGATAAAAAAAGACAAAATATAACATTGCAGTTGTCTATATTGTAATCATAGAGGAAAGATTAAAAAAAAAAAAAAAACATTTGTAAATTTTGTGGTAGCAGGAGTTAGGGAGAGTTTAAATTCTCCGCTGCCTCACTGCTGCAGTTTGAAATTTGCAGCAGCATCTTTTTTGTTGTTGTTACGCAGTAACCATCTAATTATCACCAAGAGTGAAACAATAACCATGAAAAGTAAAACAACCTCTGTTGTCTGACTTTGCCAGTTTTACAGGCGTGTATAAAATAAAGTCTGGGACTGAAAAACAACCAAGAAAATACTTTATGTGATTACATTGAACGCCCGCATCGGAGATCATTGACATAACTCCTCTGCCATCACCCAATGCCCCTTATAACAACCACAATGTAATGACTCCAACTTCCATTGTTCTTTTATAGCCTCTAAATGACTTCCAAATTGTCCTTTTCTTAATTACAGCAGCAATTGTTTGTCACTTTGTGTGTGTGTGTGTGTGTGTGTGTGTGTGTGTGTGTGTGTGTGTGTGTGTGTGTGTGTGTGTGCGTGCGTGCGTGTGTGTGTGTGTATGGACACTGCAGATGTGAATTTGATGCTTCTAAGATATTGAGTTGCAGTGAAGTGAAATAATTAGCAGAATGGTGTTTGACAAGGAACACTATGTTCAATCTCTCACACTAAATTATAATCTGCTGACATGTCACGTCATTTTTTTAAAAATTTTAAATGACTTCGCAGTAATCGCCACGCCCACTTTGCCACTAATGGTTCGGAGAGTTCAGGTCAGAGGTCGTTCTCACCGTCAGCTCCAGGAGTTCGTTGAGCAGTCCGTTGCGTTTGTTGTGGAGGAAGTTGTTGGTGGTGCCGCACTTCGATATTCTTATCCTGGCCAGTCTGGCTTTCTGGGCGTGGGAAGAAGAAGAAGAGGTCACAGCATCAGACAGGGTGGGCGGGAGGTCCCAGAAGATGACTAATGCACGAATAAATGTTGAAAAAACTGCCAACTCATCATCCAAGCGCTGCATTCATTGAGAACAGTATGAGGTAGGAGAACAGAACTCAATAGATGCTATTCCTCAACACACACTACATGGTCAAAAGTATGGAGACGGGATTCAGTGGCAACCTTTTTAATTATCGGTTAACTTGGGCAACTGTGGCTCAGTGGTTAGCATGCCCGTCTTTCAATCAGAGGATCGGTGGTTCAAGCTCTGGCTCCGCTAGTCTTTGTTGCTGAAACCTTGAGCAAGACACTTAACCCTGAATTGCTCCCCGTTGCTGTTTCTACGGCATATAGAGCAAAAAATTTAAGTCTCTTTGCTTAAAAAGCATCAGCTAAATGTAATGTAATCTTATTCTAAGTGATTTTTCAAGCAAAAAACATGCATTTATAAAACCATATTACCGGTTTTGATTTTAGAGTGTTGGGACGCGACATTTGATGGATACACATTTTTTCTTTTAGGACATTTAAGAAAATATCCCATTGATAAATTGTCAAAAAGATGAACTAATCGTGAATTTAGTTACAGCCCTAATGAGGACAGGGCAGTGAACAAAAGTAGATTTTTCAATAAAAACTCACTGGAGGGGGGCCGGGGGGGGGGAGAAGCAGATGAATCTCACATAATGATTAAATATACTTTTTTGGGACTGTTAAAAAAAAAAAAAAGTATTGAACGATGCGGTGTTATTCTAAATTACCATTAATCTTTATCCTTTAGAGGAAGGCCAACAGCCACTTTGTGGAAGCTAATGGGGATCCAAATGAAGAATGCCTTTTTGAAGCTGCAATTTTTAATGATTCAACATAAACCACAAAGCATAGAAACCCCCCCGCAGAACAAAGAAAAGCCCACCTACTGATGTAGTCTGTCTGCAACTGAGTTACAACAAATGGACCATTTCCAACATTAGTGATGATTCCGGCCGTAAGAGGCTGATGGATTTTACAACAACGCACATGTTTACTGAACACAAAAATTTGAAATTTAAAAGCTTATTTCCTAGCTCCTCTGTGTCGACAATGAGGCGTAGCAGAAAAGATAAATGTGATAACCCCTGCAACAGATAAATGCGATTACTTAACAGAGCGAGGGTGCGAGAGAGAGAGAGCCAGACGGGAAATGAGAGAGAAATCGGATTAGCAATTTTTTGAAATGAAGAGGATATTAGGGTGACTGTATACAATATACAGCTGCCTCAAGTGCTCCTGGACACGTCGGGTGAGAGATTTCTTTAACCTTGTCCTGTTGCTCTCTCTCTCCCAGATAAACGCATTATAGAAACAGGAGACAGGAGGAGCAATATCTGCTTCCAAGATCTGGATCAGAAGTAATGGAATTACTTCAGAAATTGTCCGTCAGACTCTAGATACCTGTGAAGGTGTGAGGAATACTGGAGATTCGGATGTAATGATAATGATTGTGTGTCTACGTGCTCAGTATGTGAAATGCACAGAAAGAGAGAGAGACGCTAACTTCTTTCTAGCTTCAGCGAAAGTGTGAACGAATTTGAAAGGAAAGCGCTGTCGTTGACTGCGTGCGTTTTTCATTGATCAAAAGCTCTACTTGACAGAAGAAAAGAAGAAAAAAAATATGAAAGAATAACTAACTCTGATCCTATTGATGTGGTGATGAGTATTTCATCTCCTCTGATGGTCCATTGAGCTCGAACGGTTATCTAAGGAATCTTTACTCCGAGATGATGAAATTCTGAGTCCAGAGGTCTGAGCAAGTGACGTTTAAGTCTAATACCAAACCAAGTCAAGGTCCATGTCATCATCAAGTCGCATGTTAAGAATTAAAGGATATGTCTGGTGTTGAAGATTTTTATTTTCCGTCGAAAATGTTACAATGAGTTAGTTTGTCCTTCTCAATGCTTTAAGACTTGTCTCGCCTTGCTGTAGCTTTCACAACTAAACCCATGTGTTCCAACTGAAGAGATCCAGTAATGTTAAAAAAAAATCAGTGAGACAGAGTCAAAAACGTCCCAACTTTTAGTCCCTAATGTGGGTTTAGCACCAAAGATCCTGAATCATACAATTCTAATTTTGCACGATCGTCTTTAAGATTGAACCTTCTTACCCGGTAAATTTGTTCATCTATCGAATAATATTCTGTTATGAATGTGTAGTCACTCCACCCAACCATGATGAAATAAAATATAATACAAATAGCTGGGAAGATATGTACAGTGTATTCATTTAGGAAATGTAAACAGTAGAAAAGTGCAAAAATGCAAAGTATGTATGTGTAGTGTATATGAAGTGTAAGTACACAAAAACATGTACAGTGATTAATTAGTCTACAAAGGATCTGGCAAGAGATGATTTATTGTATAGTCTTATTGCCGTGGGCAGGAATGTTTTCCTATATCTGTCCTTGTGACATTTGAGCGTGATGAATCCTTTGGAGAAAGTGCTTCTCTATCCCTGCAGGAGGTGGTGGAGAGGGAGGTCCACGTTTTCCAATATGGACAATAGTTTCTTCAGCGTCCTCCTCTTCACCACCTGTTCCAGATGCTCCTGCTTGCAGCCGATAACGAAGCCGGCCTTTTTAACCAGTTTCGTCAAGTCTGTTGGTGTCACCGGCTCCAATGCTGCTCCCCCAGCAGACAATGCCGAAATACAAGACACTGGCCACAACCGAATGGTAGAACATCTCCAGCATCTTGCGGCGCACGTTGAAGGATCGAAGCTTCCGCAAGAAAAAGAGTCGACTCATGCCCTTCTTGTAGGCAGCGTTGGTGTTGGCCTTCCAGTTCGGTCAGCTGTTGATGGAGACACCCAGGCACTTGTACTCCTCCACCATGTCCTCGTCCTCTCCCAGAACATTCAGAGGTCTCGGAGCCGTCGTCTTCGTCCTGAAGTCGACCACCATCTCTCTGGTATTGGCCACGTTCAGAAGCAGGTGATTCTCACCGGCTCACTCCACAAAGTCACTCACCACTGCTCCCATCCATCCCTAATATATCCAACCACTGTAGAGTCATCTACTTTTGCAGATGGCATGACCCCGTGTTGCAAGTCATTGGTGCACAGTGTGAACAGGAAGGGAGACAGAACAGTTCCCTGTCGGGCTCCAACATCACTGACCACCGTTCCAGACAGCACACGGCCCATTCGGACAAAAAGTGGTCTGCCTTTTAGGTAGTCTGTGATCCAGGAGATGGTGGACAAGTCTACCCCCACCCGCAGCTTCTCACTCAGTAGCAGTGGTTGGATGGTGTTAAATTCACTGGAGAAGTCAAAGAAAGTGACTCATGGCAAAATTGCAGAGGGTCCAGCAATGATTTCACCTGGTGGACCAAGACCAGCCACTCTGGCGCCTTCATCACATGATGTGAGGGCAACCGGTCGGTAGACGTTGAGGACCGTGGGGCTGATGCCATCAGATCTTTCAGCGTTGCCTTTGTGCCTTTTTAAATGAGGGTAGCTGAGCACTGTATTTTTTTGCGATCGTTTACTACCTGTGGAATTATACACATTGATGCCTGAGTGAGTATTCACGGCAGCGGAAAGGTTTCTGTGGGTTTGACTAAAATAAACTAAAGTGCCTATGATCATAGTAATGAAGGAACATTTCCGACATGTATTCCATTGATTCCTTTCTGGGCAACAATTGAGGGTGATGAGAGAGAGTTTTTCATGGCTCGAGAACGAACTTCTTTGAGGTAAATTTCCGTCTTTTCAGAGACAGGCCTAATGGAGCTCCTCGACACCGATCAGAGCCCGGTGATGATGGATTCTTGTGATTTGACCTTTTCTTTTTTTTTTTTTTTAAATCATCCGTGTTCTTGGTTGACAGAGAAAATCAAGCCTACTTGCTCCAACATTACCACTCAGTCAGACAGCCAAACTACAGCAGTCCAGGGAGAAAGGTATGAAATGTTCAGGTTGTAGACAAGTGAGCCTTGAAACTGCCCTTTTCCTTTTTTTCTCTCCTTTACCCCAATCAGCCTCTCTCCAAGCAACTTTCCTCCTTCCCTCTCTCTGAGCATCTCCTTTGTGTTCTCTTTCTGCTTTTTACTTCATGTCCGACCTCCTCCCTTTCCTCATTTTCTCCTGTCATCCTGTTTTGCCCTCATGTCTCCGGTCTTTTTTATTTTCTTCGACATCCTGCCATCTTTCCGTGCAGCTCCACTTGACTTGGCTCGCCCATTACCGGTGTGACCTCAGCCCATTTACTGCCTTGACGTTCATGACACTCTGATGGCGACTGCGCCGCTCCGTGATATAAAAAAAGAAACCCGTCTTTTTCTTCTGGAGAAGTTTTTCTTTTTGAAAACCTCAGGGAATTAGGTGCATTAGTAGCAGGGGTTGTATCACAGGCTAGTTATGCCATCTGTGGGTGACTGAACATGAAGAGGAGACACTGCACTCTACACACTGAGGCGCACACGCACACTACACTCTACAGTAGTTAGTACGGAACGACTATCATTAAATCCAATTAAGATTCTTTACTTTCTATTTTCTGACTGTGAAGCTACAATGGGTACATGAGAAGACCTTTTTGTCAAGTAAAATCCCCAGATGACTACATAATTGTAATGGGAGCCTGGAGCAGCCTGTTGTTAGAGAAGAATGAAGACGAATGAGACCGAGAGAGAAAGGTAAGGCCAGGAGAGATGAGGTAATAGAGGGAGGGAGAGCGAATGAACACGCTTAAAATATATATATACTTTTCCTCCTCCTCTCTGTTCTCAAACTATCAGGGAAAACACGTGGCACATGTGGCTATAAAAGCGGTTTTCTGTGAATTGGTAAATAAAATTGTTCACAGGTGCGCAGTAAATGTGTTGGTGACATGCTAACCTTTCACAGTTGTGGGAATAAATACCAGATAAGAACTGAGCTCCAGGTTTCCACTGTACCAAAAAGCTGTTGCTGCTGTTTACAAGGTCAAAAATGAACTTTGATTATTTTTTTTCCCCAGCATTTAAAGCAGCTAAAACTCTTAAGCGTCTTTCAGTTGAAAAAATAAAATAAAATACAGCATGCAGCTCTGCCGTTCTGGTTCTCTCTCACCGGCCTTATCGGTGTTTTTTGGGGGCATAAAGAGAGCTTTTATTTTTCTGAAAACAGATGGCTGAAACCCCACGGTACTCTACCTGCACGGCAACCAAACTAACTGACGACATTTCCTAATCTGTTTGAGTAAATGCTATATTCTGACCCACGTACTGCCCAAATGTGTTTACTCTACTGATGCAAAGAAGAATATCAGGTTAGTGCTCGTCTGGATTAGTTAGTTTGCAAGACTTCAGGCCAACACTGCTCTTCAACGTTTTGAAACTTGTTTATTAGTGATTTTCATTTCTGGTCCCGCATGACTGCAGCAAAGAAAAGCTGCATTAGAATGTAATTTATTTTAAATGATCATTTAACATCTCTAATGTTTAAAAAAAAAAAAGATTTCCTCTCGTAAAGTGGAATATGTGTCCCAGAGTTTCTCCTCACTAATTTAATGTGGCAGATAAACCAGAGGAGACGCTGACTCTAAAATAACTTCCTTAGAGTGAGTTTTACTTTCCCTTTGTGGTATAAAACATGTTTAACAAATACAGTTTAAAAAATGGGGAAATCTTGAGATGCGTAAAAAAAACTATTGTTTGTCCACAATTATGAGAGTTAAGATTCATTGTTTGTTGCTCAATACATGTATCTATATTTGATTCTTAAAAACATCTGTGCGACTGATTGATCGGCAATTAAATAACGTTCTTCTGGATTATGAAATATTTTGGAGAAGATGAGTCGCAAAAATAAACAGCTGCCTGAGATACGACTCGGACAGATGTCTGTCCTCACGGCATTTTCGGCCGCTCCTGCTGTCAGTAGCTGTTGCTACGCAACAGTTCATTCATGCCCATATACACAAAATGTAAAACAATATTCAACAGTCAAGGAAGAGGTAATAAGTACAAGTTGTAAAAGCATCATGGAACAATTTATGTAGAAATCTTATTTGCCCCACATGCTCTGGTCCTTTGCTGTTTTTAAAAATGTATTGGGAAATGATTTTTACAGAATATGATGAGGTCGAGGAACGATGGAAAGACCTGTAAAATGATATGAATGCGAATATATACAGTTAATGTTGTGGTGAAATGAGATGACGAAACATCCTCATTCCAAGCACTCGGCGGTCTTGAGCTGAGTGGCGGTAACGTGAGTTCATGACAGCTGTAGTTTGTTTACAGCCTAACATTAGCTTTTCATGAAGATTATAATGCTAAACAAAATGTGGAAGTATAATAAATGTTGTTTTGCAGCAGAGGTTTTTTCCTCAATAAGGGAAACAGTATAATCTAACATTCAGGTTGGCATACAAATACGTCATCCCTGCACTTATTATTATTGTATATTATTTAATAAGGAGATGTTGTGAGTCCTTATTGTTTCTTTCTTTCCCATTTTCCTTGGTTGTGGCACGATCATGCCTCACATCTCGGAAAATATAAAATCATATTTGCAGCGTGAGTTACAACATTTTTACTATTTGTTTTTTTAGGCAATTACGGTACCGGAATAATAATAAAAAAATGTGTCTTTACCTAAAAGTGGGACATTTTCTTGACTTTCATTAACGGTTAAATACGGTCTATTGTCAAACCACGTGTGAGAAAATTACCATAACGAATGTTTTTTTCTTGATAGTATATCTATCATCGACATCCTTTTATTTTATTTCCGTCTTATTTTTGCTGATTCAAAGCAATATAATAATGAAAAACCAGACACATAGGATTTTCATATCGCTATGGATTAAAACCAGACTTTTCCCTCCTCAATTAGCTATCAGCAGCTGCTCTCTAACTTAATAGCTCTCTTATCTCGCCCCGCAGAAAGGTCAAGCCCACTGGGTGAGTGTAGTAAGTGGATAGTGAACATTTAGTACTTGGATTTAAAGTGTTCGGTTGAGAACGAGAGAAAGGGAGCGTGTGCATATGTTGAAGGACGTAATGTAGTTCTGAAGGGCAGAACATGTCTTTTGTGTGTGTGTGCGCGACAATGTAGGTTGAAGGACATTAAGGAGATTTATAATGCAGACGTACAGAAAACTGTCTCCTTGTTCTTTATTACAGTTTAATTTATCCTTATCTTTCTTACTGCAATATCGTTTGGGCAAGTACTTTTCCTACTTCTCGGAAAAAAATGCTGGTCCTCTAAAACCGTTTTGCTAGGATTGAAACACAATCACAGTCTCACATCTCAGCTGCTCCTTTATTTCACAAACTTCAGATTCTTACTATTTATGACATTAACATTTCTTTCACTTGCATTTTCATGTGTACGATTATTTTAGGTAAAGGAAATATCCCTGATCATTTTAAGACCTTCTTCAAAGTAAATAATCTGATTAATTCTTACTCAACTCGTCAATCTTCACGTCTTCATCCTTCTAAATTACTGACAAGCAGGGGTCAATTTTCTAATAGATTTTGTGGAACCAAATTATGGAATGACTTTTCCCACTCAGAGAAATGTCCTTCTATAAAATATTGCTGTTTTGCAAGAGTTATTATTTTTGTTTTGTTTATGTATTTAGTGTTCATGTCTTTCTTGTATTAGCTGTTATTAGTTCTTGTATTAGCTGTTATTAGTTCTTGTATTAGCTGTTATTAGTTCTTGTATTCACTGTTATTAGTTCTTGTATTCACTGTTATTAGTTCTTGTATTAGCTGTTATTAGTTATTGTATTAGCTGTTATTAGTTATTGTATTTAGCTGTTATATCAAACATGTTTAACTTTTTATGTTTATGAAATATGCATATCTGTTAATTTTTTGGTGGAGGCTTCAAATAAGCCCAGTTGGCTTTTTGTCTCTTCCTGCACTGATCTATTCATTTATCTCTGTATTGTTTCAAGTGTGCAAAAATAAAGAATTAATTGGGTTCAATTCTTCTCAACATCACCTTTTTTCAAGTTTGTAAAATGTTTCCTTTGACCTTCTGTTTAAAGGAATATATCATTCATCAAGATCTTTTCAACTGAAAAAGTTTTCCTGGTGTCTGTAAAGTGTTGAGCGCTACTCTGACGACACATTTCCCCTTGGAGATTAATAAAGTATCTATCTATCTATCTATCTATCTATCTATCTATCTATCTATCTATCTATCTATCTTTGTCATTGTTTTAGTTTTCTTTTATCTGAATGTACACACAATGATTCAATAAAAAAAAAAATCTTCAGTATCCACCAGCGCAGCACATACACGTCAACCTGCCATCCGTGCTCCCCATCCACGACGCGATACTATCTAATAATTCTGTGGTCTTTTGAAAATCAAAAGCTTGAGCTCTTCTGTGTTAATGTGCAAACACTTTATTCAACCCACACTTTGAATCTCCCTGCTGGAGCAGAAGGGATAAAATAAAGACACTGACTTTTACCTTCTGAGCGCGGCGTTTGTCTGCTCTCTGGTTCTGGTGGTAGATGCGACTGAAGTTTGAGACGATAACTGGGACCGGCAGCGCGATCACCAGCACGCCACTCAGGGAACAGATGGAGCCGAAGATCTTCCCGGCGATCGTCTTCGGCACCATGTCTCCGTAGCTAGAAATGAGACAGATTTGGTGAGACAAAGAGCTGAAATAGATGCATGGTGGCGACTTCATACTCAAGTTAGGTTTCCATCCACATGCCGTGACAAACTTAGTGGAAATGCAAGAGGGGAAACTCTCTGCATGTGCGATGAGCCAGAAAAGCTGGAATAACAAAAAAGAAATCATAGTTTTAGACTACACCTCAACATAGGACAAACTGTAGATAAAGCATGGATATCACGCTGCATGCTGCTCATCACAAAGGCCCAAAAATAAAGAATAATCAGAAGAGACTAATTTATTTCAGTCATGTGTCAAAGCATCAAACCTACTGGAGCTCAAGTAATTATGTCATCTTGTCACATCCTCTAAGATATGAGAATATAATGACAAATGTATTTATTTTAAAAGGCAATTAAAAGAAAAATGCAGATATCTATTGCCCTACGCAAGGTTGAATGATTCCACCTGGTTTTATAAACATTTCCTTTGGCAGAAGGCTCTTTCTATTTGAGAGCAATATAGTGACTTTGTGTCATTTTATTTGAATGTGTTTTGCCAACCATCCCACCACACATGCACTGTATATAATTCCATCCATCCATCCATTATCTGAAGCGCTTATCCTCATTAAGGTCGCGGGGCGCTGGAGCCGATCCCAGCTGTCAAGAGGCGAAGGCAGGGTTCACCCTGGACAAGTCGCCAGTCCATCACAGGGCAGACATAGAGACAGACAACCACTCACGCTCACATTCACACTTACGGGCAATTTAGAGTCCAATTAACCTATGCAGCATGTCTTTGGACTGTGGGAGGAAGCCGGAGAACCCGGAGAGAACCCACGCTGCCACGGGGAGAACATGCAAACTCCACACAGAAGTATCTGAACCCCACCCCGCCTGGGATCCGAACCACAGACCCTCTTACTGTGAGGCGTCAGTGCCAGCCACTACACCACCGTGCAGCCCGTGCACTGTATATAATGAGTGCAAAAAAAAACAAAAAACACTGTGGGACACTACATCTGTTAGTGAGTAAGTACTCAATTTCAATGTCTGTCTCACTATAAAGTTAAACCTGCATTAAGGAATTTTTTCGGTGGCAGCTGAAACACGCTGTCAGCACATTACGGACGTAGCACTTAGTTAAATCCAAAATGCAATTAAGGCAGCTTTAACTGTTACATCTCTTTAACAAGCGTACCAGAAAATGGGATTTTTCACCACATTCTAACTCCTTTTGTTCACAGCTTCTTTCGGGCATCCCATAATTCGATCGCACAGGTGACCGGCTGCTTTAACACAGAGGACAGAGGTACAGAGATAGGACCACTGCTATCTTTGCAGCTCAGACTGGGCATAAATAAAGCCATGCCAGTGGGATCCACGGCCAGGAAGAAGGCCAAGGTCGACGTGCTGGCCAAAGCTGTGGGCCATGATGGAGTTCAATGGATCAAAGTGATTTTTAAATACAGACTTCCAGGACGAGCTCGTAAGCAGGTGGGACATGGCACTGACATCGTCTCCTGGAGAGGCCACCGACATCACGTTTAAGTAGTCTGACGTGAAGCTTTGGGGAAACAATGTTTGCTGGTGCTTGATCTGTAGCGTCTTCAGGGAAAGAGAGTTATTAGATCAGCATTTCACCCAGGTTGACTGCTTTGAGGCTGGTCGCAAACGTCAGGAGTTTTCATTCAAACCAAATTAGGACTGGTCTGTTAACCGCATGCCAAATTAATCAGAGCACAGAAGGCCAAATTGCTCATAAGTTACCAAATGACCGGTAGCTGAGGAGCAACTACTTTTAAAAACTGAGTCCTGCGCAGTGCTCAGGAAACACACCGGGACAATCACTTACATCACTGATGCGTTTTGACTTGATATTATCTGGTTTAGTTCAAATAGAAAACTGAATCGGCACGTCAGTGAGTCGCTAACTACAAAACCTGTTTGTGAACGATAGGCTACTGTCAACGTTATCTTCACCTGTCTCTGCTCTGCTCCACTCTATGTGTGTGTGTGTGTTTAAAAAAAAAAAGGAAAATCAACCTAGACAGCCAGGTGGTTTGTTACACACACCATCTGAGAGGCAAACACTGTAAATAGTTTGGAAAAGGCCTTTTTGGAGACACGTGGCATTGGATTTTATGAACCTGTCAATCAAACGTCAACAAACCTTTTTGGTATTAGAGCAAAAACATCAACAATCATTGACGTTCTTTGGTCATCCGATGAAAAAACACGACACTTCCGATGTAACCGACGCATCCACGCTCATCTCGCCAGGAGCCGCTATTGCGGCCTCTCGCTGTCTTCTCCTACACACCTAAGCCACGCCCGTACAGCTGCCAGTAGCTCCTCCCGACGGGGGTCGGTGCTCTGGATTACTGGACACGACGCATTATTTGAAGCCCGGGAAGATGGATTTTTCTGTGTTATGTGGTCTCGCAACTTGAAGGTAGCCTGAATACAGGTGAGGCACTGAGCTGGAGGAGTGAATATTCTGCCTAAGACACTGTTCTAGTAACCACAGTCCTCGACAGACCATTATCCCCGAGGGCCACTTTAAGAAAAAACAGATCGAGCATAGTGGTTTGATTTTGATCCTCAAAGTTTCTGTAAAACACTTGCTCTTGTTCAGAGGGCTCTTTTTTGCTCCTCTCCCTCTCTGGCTGTTTGGCCTCGTCGGCTCCTCTGAATTTCCTCTCCAGTGCGTTCTCGACACAACGAGACTCTTGACAGGTAAGCCCCCATGCACTGTTGACCGCTGTGTCTCCTGAGGGCCGCTCTCTGCTCAAGGCGTGGGTAGTTGCTAGCTTTCCACTTTTCAGACTATTGTTTTTTTGGAGGGGGGATGGGGGGGGGTTGGAGGGGGGAGGACAAAGCTCCCACTGCAAAGCGCTTTAATCGCTAGACTTACCTCCTGCTTACTACCCACAGACTGAAGAGCTGGGGGATTATCACAAACCCAGCCGTCTGTTCTGCCTGAACAAAATATGCAGGAGAGGGAAGAGCGGGCTATTTCTTAAATCCATTTTTTAAATTATTTTTCTTACAAAGTTGAGCGGAGCACAAATGATGCAAACCAGAATTAATAAAAAACTAGTTGAACAGACTATAAATTCAGACATTATTTTAGACATTTTTTCTATTCATGACGGACAATACATTAACTAATCCCACTGAAAGTCTTAAATCTAAAAGTTGGACACTTTCCAAATTCAATGGATCTTGCAGTAATAAAATATTATATTCTCGTTTCCCTTCATACACCAAACCCCTTTTTTCCTGAGTAAAACTTTTTCCTATATTGTTTGAAAACTCATGGCAGGCAGGCTGATTTGAACTGCGAGCACAGGAGTCAGAAACATGACGGATTATTAACAAGCGATGGAGATTTGACCAGAGGGCTTGTGGTTATTGTTGCCGAGTCCTGCTACCGGCTGCCAGACAATCAGACAAATGATTTCACAGTTCTCTCTGCTCACTGTCTGTCAGCCGATGAGAGATGACATGCTCTCGGCCGTCTTTGACTGCTTTGTTGTAATAATGTGACACTTCATACCCACAATGATGTGTTAAACATGATTAGAACTGCGATACGGTGAAATATGCAACGTTTCGCTCTTTGCAGTGAGTGAGTTCACAACAGGGTGTCATAATTAAAGGAAATGGACGGACAGCGAAACGCTCAAATGCTTAAATGATGAATAGTTTAGTTGTGATTTTTACTCAGGCGGCAAAGGAGGTCATTCTGGAGCTGGCCTTTCATTCACAGCACCCGCTTTCTCTTATTATAAAATGTTAATCTGAATTGCTGATGATTTGATTTCATAATTTTTGTGTGAAAAAAAACAATCTGCAAATGCCTGAACCTTTGTACGATGCCACACAGACGCTACGGCGCTCCACGCGATGCTGCAACAAGTATGTGCAAGGCCACATTCCTGGTATAGTTCCCAGAAAGATGAAATAGCTGCGTTCAACAATCCTTTTCCAGGGCTGTTTACGCTTGTTATATTGAATGTTGTTTCATTATATGAACATACCAAATATAAAAAGTACTAAATAATTGGATGAAAATGAAGAATGCGTGTAAGAGTGCAATTAAAACCACATTTGTGTAAGTCATTACAACAGTGTACACAAAGTAAGTTCGCAAATACCAAAAATAGTGAGAGCATAAAAATAAAATCACTGGAGACCATCTTTTGGCGGGATCGCACCACCGGTAACACCAAATCGTGGCTTTCCTCATCCCCTCATATACATTTATTTCTTTATTTTTTTGACTGATGTGTCATGGCCTTTAGGACTGTTCTGCATGTGGCACATGTAATGGTTACCAAGTTGTGCCGAGCCAATCCTCTCCAGCAGTGTGTCTTTTATTTATTTGTAGCATTTTCCAGTGTCCTGTGGGACATTGCGGCTAATCCCATGACTGTATTTTGCATAAACAGATCTATAAATTAGCATCAGTTTCACAGCAGTGGGCAGCTGCAGAATGAAATGTCAAGAGTAAGAAACTTTTGCTCATTCATATAGTGAGGATTAATTAGGGAGTCAATAAGTTTGTGAATAAATAATGCAAAACACTGCGGGTCAGGAAGGGGCTCGTCTCTCAGATAGGCAAATTTTGTGAACGTATGTTTGCCTCGATGACAGGATAAGAGCTGATAGCCGTTTCAAATCAATACACTGATGTGCTACCATGAGAAACAGGCCAGTATAGAGTCAATTAAGTAAATCATGAATTATTCAGGAAAACCTGAAAGAGTAGTTAAACGTAGCAACAAGGCACGACACTCAGAAGTGGGGCTATTTCCCCGGTAAATGCTCTTCTACAGGGATTCATTACTTCGCTTTTCCCATCTGCCACAGTTTGAAAAAGAGGCCTAAGCGAGTGGAAAAATCAATTGTGAGGGAATGTATTCAGTCATGTGTTTTATCTCTTCCAATCTCCCGCTTCTTTTGCCCTTCATTAAAAGAAACTCAGCTGTAGCTCCCGCAACACGGGCACCGTGGAACGCCGTTCTCTGGAGACATCTGTGAGGGGCCGCAAATAAATCAGAATTGACCCGGAGGTGCTGAATCAAGAAGGTACAACGAAGCCAAAGCAATCAATCGGGCTTAATAGTTTACAGCTGCGATGAGGAGGATTACAAACTTTTATCACGAGAGCAGCTAAAGGACCAAAACCACATTTTTAATCATAGAAGGCGGCTGTGGTATTCTTGCTCTGACACGTGAAGAGCTCACAATGCAATTTGTGATTTCTATTCATTTCCTGAAGATTGATCACCTGTGACATGAAAATGCTCAGAAAACCATGAATTGATTGACCAGTGAGTTGCTGGCCATGTAAGTCATCAATCAACACACCGTGTGTCAAAAGCAGGTTGGATTCTGTCTGATAGGGTTTTGAATATGAACTGACATTACAGAGGACATTTTCAGAAATTGCCCAAATATGGATAAATATGTCTCCATTAAGTTAACACATCTACATACGGTTCAGTGTTTTACTGGAGTTGTACTGTATGACAGTCAATGTTGTCCTGCCAGCTATGAATGCTCCAGCTAAAGTGGGTCCAACAGCAGATTTAATGTTTCTTTGCCTGCCGAATAGGCCATTGAAACCATTCTTTTAAAAATATTTAGAGATCATAATGAACCAGAATGAATAAATTCAACATGGACACCGGCCCGAAAGCTGGGTGAAAAGAAAAGTTAGTGAAAATAGCAAAAGACTCGGGAGTGTTAAGTGAGTGTTTTTACTCGCACAAAACATCATGCCTTCACAGATGGGGTGGGAGCTACGAGCGTGCACAAAGGCGTTTTGTCAAGCGGCAAACCTCTGGCGCTAAGACATAAAGCCAATGTGGAAGAGCCAAAAGCGCCAAAAGTTAGTCATACTCCATAGACCTGCATGTTGAAATGCCATACTTTACAGCCGAAATAAATGTTAACAGCCTGGATCATAAACCGGTTTGGGTCTAATTTTAACGGGTGAGTTGTATAAAGATGTGCTATGAAGGCTCAAAGGTAGGCATAAATTACATCATCTCAGGTCGCTAGCTGCTAGCTTTCTCCACGAGCCCACTTCTTTGAAGTGTCGTCACCTGGAGCCGCCCACTTTGAGCTTCGTAACGGCTCTTTAGAAACCTACCGGTGACGTCCCGGAGACCATTTCCTCTTCATGCTCAGTGCCGTGCTCGTTGCAGTGTGCTCAAACACCAGGGGGCGTATCGGCAAAATACAACATACAACACAGTATGGTGCTCACACGCCATCCGCAGACAGTGGTTGCCAAGAGCAAGTACAAATAAAACAATGCTTTACTTCAATTTAATTAGTTTTGTATAGCCAAATATCACAAATCTGCCTCAGAGGGCTTTACAATCTGTACACACGCGACATCCTCTGTTCGCTCTGACCCTCACATCGGCACAGGAAAAACTCTCCCAGAAAACCTCTTTGACGGGGAGAAAAGGGGAAGAAACCTCAGGGAGAGCAACAGAGGAGGATCCCTCCATCAGGACGGACACAAGTGCAAGAGATAATCCAAATGTCCTTTGTCCTGCTGGTGTCGAGGGAACTAAGATATATTTACTGTAATGAGGTTTCATTTATCTGGAAAAGCTCATTTAATTGGTTATTTATTCATAAAAGCTACGAACATAAGAAAACATTTGGACAATTAGGGATTGAAGTGAATAACTTGCATATGAAAACAATTTTGCTAATCAATAGATGAGCCATTCTTGTCTTTAAAGGATTACCTGAAACCCATTCATATAAATCTTCTGAATATGTGGCAGGCACCCAAATCCTGATTGCTTTTTGTCACTTGCTGTGTGACACTGCAGGTTGACTAGGAGATCTCTTTGCATGATGTTTACATAATCTGCCTTGAATGTAAATGGCTCTGCGTGCGCCACTAGAATCAGTGTTGGATAATCCCATTATAGATACGAGCGCAGTTTGTTTGAGTGCCTGGCAAAGTGGATTGGACTTCTCCAATCTCCAAAACAAAGAAGCAATGAGCTGACATTTGTGACCATTTCAGCCAAACAGAAACAATCAAAACATCTGCTCAATATTAATTAAATGTAAGGCTGTGGATTGTTAAAAACAATATTATACCAGAAGCAATATCAGTACCCTTAAAGTGATATCGATTCCAACACAGGACTTTAATTGATACTTTTTTTTTTCTCCTCTACTTTATTTGATGCCTATAAGATGAAAGGACGCCTTTAGTAAAATAAAATCACCACCACCGCATATATTTGTATAAGTACAGCCACACGTTTGAACATTTTGGTATTTGGTGGCATCTCTGTAGGCCGAATTGCCAACTCTGTCAAATACACAGAGCTTTTCCTTCACCATACAACAGACTGCACGGCGTGGAGCTGCCGTGATAGCGAGACAATCACATTTCGTGGTAAGTCTCGGGATGCTTGCAGTGATTAGCTGCCAGCAAAACCCAGACAAGTGGGCAGTTTTCTTTCTAGATCTGGCTCTAAAAAAGATTGACTGCAGATATCTTTAGACGACAGAACACGTGATAGTACATAGCGGTGGATTTTTTTGTGCAATGCTTTTTAAAGAGTATCAATTCCCAACCCTAATATAGTTATAATTATTATTCATTTGGAATGTATTTCCTTTACTTGAACTTTTACTCTTCTTAATTTAATCTTTTTTCTTTTTTTTTTTTAATTTTTTTTAATCATTTTCTCAAAATAAGTAAGTAAGAGTTGGGGTTGCTGACATTTGACAATTTCAAGGGTCTCATTTTTGAGATAGAGTTAGATAGAGTTTGACAGGGCAAGAAACACTTTGTAAAGTCTATATCTCAACAATAAATTTAAGTGCAAAAAATATGAAATGTACTTTTGTGTTTGTAATAATCCATTACTGAACTGATATGATTGATGAGCGCCATGATAGTGAATTAAAGAAGTGAACTATACATGAAAGTCGTTAAAATGCTCCATAGAGCTGAAAGGAACTGCAGAGTTGTGTGATTATTATTATTATCAGTTTATACTATAAATGACCCTTTTACATTACATAATTTAAACCATTGTTACCATAGAGATAATGATTAGTGCTGCTGAATGACCTGAAAGATCGATTCACTCAAAGATCTCAGCAATTAACTTGAGCACCGAGCTAATGACACAAAATGTAATAAAATGAATACCCTCTGCAGCTGCAGTTGCATTATGGAGTTGCTTAACATCACAAAGTACACACGAGCACACAGACTTATATTTTAAACATAACTTGTTGTTAAGAAGGTAAGACTGCACAATTCAAATGTCTTGCTTCTTTTGCAGTAACAGCGGTGACGACATTTTATCATCGATGACGACATTTTATCAAAGCGCAAAGTCAAATGTTGCATTTTAAAGCTGGTGCTTAATTTAGAATTAGAGGAAGACTAAAAAAACACCTCATACACTTCCATTTCTCTGCAAGTAAAGCAGCGTTCAAAGGTCAAACAGCTCCCTGCAGAACCATTGTGGGTTTGGTTTAGTGCTCTTATGACTCCACCGATCTGCTCTACGAACTCTCAGCAAAGGCAATGGACATGGCATGAACATCTTTCCAGGGGGACTTCAAGGGTACACAACCTGCAGTATTGATATTTACACTCCACCTCACCTTGTGTTTTCTACTGAAGGAAAGCAGGTGAAAAACAGCAGAAACAAGAGGAAAGGAAGAACAGCGGGTGGGGTGGCGGGGCTGTTATTAAAGCTTGCAAGCAGTGCGGGATATTAGTTTGTGTGACCTGCTGCCACTGGAAAGAAAGCGCCATCCATCATGACCTATGGGAGCACCTGGTTAAATTAGAAGCTGGTCTATCTTAACAGGGAGGCTTAACATCAAGGGCAAATACACATTACACAGAAGATAGGCGAGAGCATGACCTTACCAACAGTGGGTTTATCCAAAAGCGTGAATAAAGCTGGTTTAACTGAGGTTAACTGTGTGACAGAGGATGATGAATGAGAGCAACAGCAACAGAGAATAAAAAACGGTGAATTTCTTCATCTAAATTTCACCACAAGCGTGCGTTGTCTTTTTTTAAACTCACTGCTTGATATTCATACGGCGACAGTATCGCTGCAATCCGTTCTCGTCACAACTGGTCAGATACTGACACTTTTTCGCGACGCCTCTGCGTCACTTTATCGAGCGTTGGTGTAGCGCGGCAAGTCAAACTAGGAGGCTCCACTGCGATCACAATGAACACACGGTTAATGTCGTGAATTGAATCAAAAACACTTGCACTGAGGTTTGTTGCAAGTTTTCACTCCACCGACGTCATGGAATCTGTTCTCTCCTTCATCCCGCTTATGAAAAGATGGTATTTCCAGCGTAAAAGTACTTAAAGACTTGAATGTCTCGCATTTACAATCTTATTTCAGCAAAATTATTAATATTACCAACTTAATATTGAGAAAAATCAACAGTAAAAGTACTAATCTAGCATGATTCCCAAACAATGGGTCAGGCCTCTGCAAAAGATCGTAAAATACATTTTGGGGGGGGTTGTGAGATGATTGATAGAAGGAAAATAAGAAACACTTTGAATGAACCAAATATTCAATATCTCACCAAAAAAAAGCAAAGTCCAAAAATAAATACAGAGATGACGTATCTCTTTGGTTGAAGGGGCCCAACCTAGACTCACTTTTTGTAAGGGGTCACAACCAGAAAAGGTAGGAAACTACGATTGTAATCTTTGAAAATATGCTGTATTTTATAAGCTTGTCGTGTGTTTATGTTAAATCTCCATTCTCCCTCCACCTTATGGACACTCTTTGCTCTCTGCACACTTCTTCACAACTCTCTCTCTGTCAGACAGGTTTCATTAAAACACTCAGCTACACAATCATCAGACGTAATGAAACATCTTGTCCTGAAGATGTGACGGAAAATACATATTTGCTTTTTGTATTTCACTCGTTTGCAAGCTCCAGCAGCGCCGGGGCAGCAGAGCATTCAGGAACAATGTTGCATCAGCGTGGAGCCAGGCAACAGAACCAGTATTGACTTTTTGTTTTATTGTGGTAAAAAGACTTCAATGAAACATTAAGCCTGCTAAACCTTAACAGTGAGTCAATTGTGTGTGTGTGTGTGTGTGTGTGTGTGTGTGTGGGGTGTGTGTGCAAACACAACTATAAACCCACAGCATTGTTTAGGCTTTGGTCTTATTTCTGGTCAACAGAGGATTTACAGCGTTGTATTATATGGGCAGTGAACGCCAGACGGACTTATTCGGGCTGAATAATTAACATTTCTGCGTGTTTGGAATGTTTCCAAATGATGAAATGCTGAGTAAAAAATGACCAAATGTTTGCAAAGCCTCAGTAAGTGTGTTAATCAGGAACTGATATATTTGAGAGAAAATCTTTTCTGCATCAAACTTTCCTGTTGATGAATCAGACCCATTGTTGGTGGTGTAACTTGTACTTGTTCATCCAATTTAAATACACACCCAGTTAGCTTATTAGCAATGTTTACTAGGTTTGCATATGTATTAATATAAGTATTATTAGTATAAAGGCTAGAATTTGACATCGGTGTAAACATCTTTGTGATACTGTGAAACAAATTGCTGCTGTTCAACACACATTTTTATTTAATATTTACATAAATAATATATTGCATCAAATGGACTGCGGTTTTGAAATGAGTTGAATTAAGTACAAACACACAGGAGCATTTTCCACCTTAAATGTCCTTATAGTCAGGAAGTATTCTCACTCAGTGTTAAATGATTGCAAACTCCACTTTCCAATTGTTGTTTCCGATACAAGAATATGTGACATGCGGTGAGTCTAATAATGTTGGACAAGCGCAGTCATAATTTCAGCCAACAACTTAACCCACAACTCTTTTTTTTTATTTTGTATCTCTGCTTCTCCTTCTCCTCGCCTTAATCTCCATGACCAGGGCTGAAGCTCTTGATCAATGGTTTGCAGATTTCTTCAGCCATGGTGTGATTGCATCACAATTAGTTGTGAATCTGGGGAACTTGCCTCCTGTGTCATTTTGGATACAAGCAAATGAAAATGTGACATTTAATAAGCAGGAAGTGCTGTCCTATCATTCCCTCCCTAATGGGCCAACTGGTAATTCTGTGCTCAAGCGCCGACACCCGGAGAACTCGGCACTGACCGTGCAGAAACCAGATTAAATAGACATAATATCAAAAGGACCGTTGGATAGGACACACTAACCCACTGTTATACAAATTGCTTTGATATTTAAGTATTCTGCATTAGCAATTGCCTTCTCAGGGAAAGCTGAATGCCAGCTAAAATGCCTGTGAGTGTGCATAACTCAATCAACTCTGTCTCTGTTTATTGTGTTTGCATGGAGTGTTTGTCATATTAAGGGCCATCACAAACCAGCAGTGTGGCAGGGAAATGGACGATAAAAAAAATAAAAAAACAAACAAACACAATGCCGACTTCCTATTCTCAAAGAAGAATCAAGGGAACGAGATCCACGTTTTTAAATTCAGCCTCCCAAATAATATGTTTTAATGACGGGAGTATTCTGGCGGCCCAACGAGGCTGCAGATAGGCATAATGGCCCAGCGGTGAGCAGAGTCGTCCTTTAATCAGAGAATCGGCGGTACGATCCCCGGCTCCGCTCGCCCATGCCCAGTACGTGTCCTTGAGCGAGCCACTTAATTGCTCCCATGGATGTGATAATTCTGATGTGGCACCTCGTATGGTAGCTCCTCTCATCACTGTGTGAATGATGTCATGTAGCGGTAAAGTGCTTTGAGTGGTCGGAAGACTAGAAAAGCCCTATACAAGTACGGGTCCACTAAGTGCACTTTAAATTAAAGCTGTCACTAAAGTTACTACGATTCATCCTGAGAGGGACATAAATGTCTTTGCAAAGTATCATGGAACTCCATTGAATAGTTGGCCGGACACGTCACGAAAAACCAAAAATGTCAACTTTATGATGCCGACAACAGACACATCAGGAGAAAATAGTTTGTCTGATGCTGTGTTCACACCAAACGCGTCAAGATTCCATGCCAAGTCAATGCACAGCTGCGTCGAAGCTGCGTAGACGCGTATTTTCCAGCGGGCTTCATTTATTTTTGTGGGACTACGGATACTATGATGAACCCAGACACCATGGAGTTTGATGTTCCGACGTTTTTGTGACTTCCACAACAAGTATAAAAGCAGATCTAGTGGTTATGTCATTGTCTATAATGGAAAAGGTCGCTCTTTTCAATGAGAGAAGCGGCTGAGATAAGCCACGCCCCCTTTGTGGCACCGAGATTAGTCTTGCTGCTTTTGGTGTGAACACACTTTTTCTCAACGCGCGTCGAAAAAAAAAAAGTGTTGACGTGCATCGACAAATTTTTTGACGCGTTCGGTGTGAACACACCATTACACACACCTAATGTTTAGAGGGAAGTTGTTCCTGTGCTGTTGGCCATGATTGACTCCAGGAGGATGTCTGCACCGAGCTCTCTCTCGCTGCCATCTTTTTGTACTGATGGGTTATTCATTCACTTTGGCCTTTTCTGAGCCAATTTGAAGACTCAAACCAGCAACCTCCCAATTCCCTTCAGGCTACGATGACACTCGTCAAAAGAACATCCTGTTATCTACTGCCTTTAGGTCTCAAGGCAAAACTTTGTTGTGGCGTTTCTACACACTAAATTTAAATTATTAAGCCTCCCTTACTCTTCTTGTGCCACCAGAGTGCCACTGTAGCTGCATTAATACATGATGAACACAACACAGACGACTCATAGGGTCGAGAAGTATTGGCGGAAAAAAAGAAAGAAAAAGAGATGATGTGAGTCAGAGAGTATGGACCTGTTATCCAACACAGATGGTCAACAAGAAGCAGCTGATCACAAGCGAGTAAGACATGATTTACTGGACTATGGCCAACTTCCTGGAGAAGACTCTCCAAACAGCTGCTCAATTACATTTCCTCTTCAAATTACGAGATTATAAAACAACAAACATGGATGTTTAAGGGCTGTTTCAACAAACCTAAACAGTGAATAAAAAACATTTAGGAGATATTATTGCGATACCATATGCAATAGACTGGCACTAGAGAAGCACATGGGAGGTTGGCCTTCAGCGCTTCATCCCAGAAAGGGTTTATTTCAACCCACAATGTTTTCCTAAATCTAACTAAGAAGGCTTGTTGCATAAACTTAAGATTTCTGGCAGAAAGCTCTGAAGGCAAACTTTTCACATGTCCATGAGTGCGGCAGGGATGCCATATTTTTCAGCATGGCACTGGTTCCCATGACAAAAAAAACAAACACAATGGGATTTTTTTCTATTAACTTTGGTTCATCGCAGATAATACATCTGTATTAAATAAACACATGTTCATGATACTGATCGTTCAGCAAGATAATCTTCACAAATGAACTGTCAACGCAATCGGCAGCAGTTAAAAGCGAAGAGTTATACACAAGCTACGACATGAGAGGTATACAATGAGAATTTAAGGGTGAACTAGTCGGCATGATGACGTTTTGTCGTCCTATTTAGCCACTTGATAGCACCCGCCTCATTTTAAGGCCGAATTTACTGACGTATTGTATATCTTAAAACAAAACATTCAAATCTTAAACTTGTGTGAACTAAAAGTCTTATTTCATGCATCCAACCTAAAACCCAATCAAAAAAAACCCCCACTGACTTCAAAAGGAGGGAAACAGAAGTGCAAAAAAGCAAACTCATTTCTGGGTTTTTGGACTGCTGCAGCACTGTAAGGAGGAGAACCACCGTCCCTGTGAGATGTGAGCAGGCATGTTGGCTGATTAAAACCCACTGTGCTGCAAAAGAAAAGTGTGTGTGCCAAAATGAGATGGATGGTAGCTTTTCAGAAGACGAGACATCTTATTTTGTGAGCAAGAAGAGTTTGCTTTTGCAGAGGTGTAAATACGTATTATTACCGATAGCAACACGAAGCAGCATATGCACAAAGCTGTGGTTTCACAAAATACACTCAATACATAGTGAGACACAATAAAAATAAAAAAAAAACACTGTTTATTTCACACCTCATTGGCTGACAACGTTCCTCGCAGAGAAGAGCAACTGCTGTTTGGATTTACATGTTTACAGTCCGATCCCACACCTTCATCAACCACCTTCCCACGTGTCTACCTTCTCTCAGGGTATATCCCTCCTCGCGTCCGACCCCCAAATCAGCTGTCTCTCCATCCGGCTCTATTAGAGAGCGTGAGATGAGAACAGAAATGAAAAAGCTTTCTTTGGGATCTTTTTAAAAAGCCTCCTAAGTAGGTTACAGGAGAAAGTAGGCTAACAGGAAGGCTCAGGAGACCCAAGGAGCTACTGTTGTATCACTCAAGAGGAGTGGCATCCCACTTCAGGAGTCCGCAGGAAGAGACGAATACACATGTGGTATTTGTGATGCAGCGTAATTAGCTTCATATGTACATGTATGATTATTCTCTCTAAAGGGCAATTTACGGGGAATACTGTAAATAGAAACATTGGTGAACTTAAAAAAACACTTCGGTATTCCAACAAGTGGGGGAAGTCGATGCTTATAAATCTTTTGGATCTGAAAAGAAACATCTCTCATAAAACACATAAAAAAGAAAATTTAATTCCTGCTGTGGCTAATTTCTCCATTTTAATTTCCTCATTATATAAGAGGAAGTAATCCTGATAATTAAATTATAATTAGGCATGAAATGTGTAATGGATAAGTGTATTTCCATGTGGGGCAGCAGATGCATGGTGTTATGACGCAGGATTGCATGATAAATGTAATTCTCCTCATCAGTAACCCACAGCTTTAATCACAGCCTTTTCATTATTTCATTAGCGTCCACCCAGGATGTAAAGAAGGGAAAAAAGTACTAATTGTAAGTCATGAATGTGTCCTCTATCAACTATAATGTGGTACGCCTCGTGATTTAACAGTGTTGCTCACCTGCTTTTCTAATTCTTATGCATGTGCTTCTTCTCTGCCTTTCAATTAGTTTGAGTGGAACAACTGCTCGGGTTGTTTGACTGCTTCTCCAGAATATGAAAATTGGCTTTGAATATTCAGGAAGGCTGAATTAAAAAAAAAAAAAAAAAAATGTGGCTGAAATTTTTTTGATGATAGAGATACAGTAAGGACATATGCAGGGAAAAATAGATGGGTAAGACATGCAACAAGGAGCCTCCAACAAGTGTCTATGTTCAGGTGCCAAAGACCTCTAGTGGCTGGAGTGATTACAACAGGAATAATATGACAGTGAACCTTGTTTTGGTTATATTGAAATCACGACCACGATTGGTTTTGAATCATACGTTTATCATCTTCACCAGACCGAAAAAGCTCCTCTGACCTTAATTATTCCTTTTCATTATGACCCAAACTAAAATGTCTCAACAACACTCTCCTGTGCCCAAACCGTGACCATAGCGATGCCGCTTCATAAAACCAATGCATTTCTCAACAGGGATTTATAAAAATGTAATAAAAAGGCACAGACAAATCTGAATCTGAATCAGCTTTAATAGCCATGTAAAGGCCATGTAAAATTGCACATATATGGAATTTGACACCGGTTTCACTTTGATCTTTGCACTTTACAAGATAAATAAAAAAAAGACAAAAAAGACATTAAATAAAACAGTAGCCCAGAAAGTATTGATAGTGCAGTTGGAGGTGTCTGATTAGTTGTTCATCAGACTGACAGCCAGCGGGAAGAAACTGTTCCTGTGTCCGGTGGTTTCGGTGTACAGTGCTCTGTAGCGCCTACCAGAGGGGAGGAGTTGAAGCAGCTTGTGTCCAGGGCGTGGAGGGGTCTGCAGTGATCTTTCCAGCCCGCTTCCTGACTCTGGAGGTGTACAAGTCCAGGATGGAGGGCTCCACCTGAAGTCCACTGTGATCTCCACAGTCTTGGACTTGTTCAGCTCGAGGTGGTTCTGACCACACCAGAGGACCAGCTGTTCAACCTCCCGTCTGCACGGAGACTCGCCACCGTTCCGTATGAGACCGATGACCGTATAATATATAATGTTGCTGTGCTGAAATTAAAGGTTTGACAGCCAGAATCAACTGCATTAACTGCAGATATATGTTAGGCGCCTTGAACTATAGGCCACCATATGCAAAACTAATGCTTTAAATTGGAATAACAAATGATGTGCTTTGCCCATGACTGATTTTGGATGCAGTAACTTGTTTAATACATCTAACATTACAAACTAATTGAACGCAAACACAGATTCAACAGCGGCGCACAGTTTATTAGGTTGAGTATAAGCATGAAATATGTTGAAACTACTTAAATGTAGAACATGCATTACACCGGGTTCAAGTGGGAGTAAAAATGATCCGATATAATGAAGAGGAAATGTTACACAGTTCAAATGAAGTTAAACTTTGAGATTTCAATTGTAAATCAAGTCTCCAAACTTGTTACCGCGATGAATGGAGAACTGCACACATCTTGCAAGAAGTGGAACAACAGGAACGGTCAACTGTGGGATCACCCTGTTTTCGATGAACAATCTGTCTTTTGACGTTACCAACGTGGTACGAGCAATCCTGTTGTTGAGAGATAACTGGTAAACGAGTGTGACCAAGCAAAATTAAGCCTTCGTAAAGTTGTCATTCAACAGAAGCACACTTGAACAACTTAACGTTTTTTAAACTAAAGTTTATGAAGCTATTAATCCAGATAAGACGCAAGTGCTGAGAGCCTGGATTTAGCAACAGGATTGTTTAAGACGCTTCGGTTTCACTTTAGGCATCTAAACAAAATTTATCAAAACAGAGAAGAGGTCTTAATTAAAGTCTGGAGAAAAAGATAGGATCTAATTAAATGATAACAGTACAAGTTGTTCAGTTGTTTTTTTCATGAGGGACAAAACTAATGAGAACAGAACTACAAGTCCACAAAGAAACGAGACCATCATGATAAGCAAAACAGAATTATTCCCTCTTCTTAAAACTCTTATTTAGGCATTGTTCCCCTGGAATAAAACCAAAAGGCACCACACTTGCTTGTAAGATTTGTTGTTGAAAAAAAAGAGAAGAAAACAGTTTTGGGTCCACTAATGCAGTGAGAAAAGGGAAGAAAAGAAAGTGTATATTTTTCCGGCATGAATGCAAAATATCATCATGATTTTCTTCCAAAGGGTCCACAAGATCATATGCATAACAATGTTGCGGGGAATTTCATCATAAAGTCAACCGAAAAGCCAATATACTTTCTGAGATATGTTGAATTCCAGTGATTTTTCATTTAATGTTAGAAAACTGATTTTAACACGAGGAAAGAGAAATGTCAAATCATTTTCCATCAAATGACTCATGAATACTGTGCTTGGATGTGATATCAAAGTGGTTGAAAGATATTCAGATATGAATATATTTTACTGCTTAATGATATGTTCGGGCGTTGCACATGTGTATTTTAGCCAAGGTATGGACACAATCCTTTTTGGTCAGCGTGGAACACTGTGGCTTAATGAAGACATATGGAGCCCCCCCGCCCACAAGCATCCATTCAGCTCATTCACAGCAGTAATGACTTTCTCTCCTCTGATGTTCCTAATTAAGGCATGAAGATTTTTCCCCCCTTTTTTTGGTTTAGTAAATTGTGCACATGAGTTGATTGGATTCACACCAAGATGGAAAAAAAGAAAAAACAGACAGGGCATCCGCACTTCGCATAGCTCTTTTGAACATGAAGACCAAAGTGGTAACATAATCGGTATCAGTCAACAACAACAACAAAAGATATTTCCTCTCTGTCTGTCCATGGCTAGTCTTGCATACTGTCGCATGTAAACGGCAGAATATTCAAGGTGCTCATTTATGGCTGCATGTTGGAGGACCCCTCATGGTTGCCGTTGCTCACACGTTCTCAAGATAAATTCTGTTTGACGCTGCCATTCATTAATTGCAGACTCCTCACTCTCTACTTCTAACCGCAAGGGTCCGCAAGTGAGACTCAGCCAAGTACATTGACGAACTCCAGACGCTGCTCTGTAGCCAGAGTCTCTGCTCTGTGGCCAGAGCAGAGACACAGTTATTCCATGGCTTTTTTTTTTAAATGGGGCATCAATCTTGCGTTTAGCTTAAAATAAACACTTAAAGTTACGAATACGAGCGTGAGACGGAGCTGAGACACGTACCTGAGCAGAGCTGGTGCAGACATCTGCATGTCATTTAAATGAGAGTGACTTTGTTGTGTGAGATGTGCAAGTGAAAAACATGTCTGATGCACTTGTGGTCTAAACACAGGGTTTAGAAACATGTCTGATACACTTGTGGTCTAAACACGGGGTTTATAAACATGTCTGATACACTTGTGGTCTAAATGTGCAGTTCATGAACATGTCTGATACACTCATGGTCTAAACACTGGGTTATAAACATGTCTGATTCACTTGTGATCTAAACACAGGAGTTAGACAATTAATGCATGTTTATTCAGTAGACAGCAGTTAGACAGCAGTTGTCGTATTATACACTCTTTACGAAGATCTGCAGTCCACTGAGTGCACCTTTCGAGTATTTGCAATATTTTTTGGTCTGCACACATTTTTGTTTGGAAACCACGGTTATAAATGTTGTGCAAACTGATCTACAGGGCATTTAATAACTCATATAATCTATTTGAACATGTTGTGTAGCATTAGCTGAATCTTGTTTGTGTGTGAGGATAAAAGAGACTGGGATGCAGTAGACGCCTGGGGTCTCCTGGCCCCCGACAGGGTGTTGTCTCTTTGAAGAGGTGCTTGCTGGGAAACCTTGGGGTGTCAGCCCTTCAGCTTAAAGGTGGTCCATGTGCCAGTCAATAAGAGTGGCTTACTTCCTCTCATGCTTGTAAAATAAGGGTGAATGTGATGATGGATGGTCTGGCTGGAGTCTGACACTGGGTGCATGTAGCAGTCAGGCAGAAAACTATAGCCAGGGTTGACAATTTATTACCCTGCAAAAAAAACAATGTAGTCTAGTACAACAACCTGCTATAAATCCTGTCAATGTTAAAAATGTTTGAGAGAGGCGTCTGTGGAGGAGTCAACATTATGGTCAATTTAGAGACTTTAGTTTTGTGATGCTGTTGGATTGTATTACATTTAACTGTTATAATATTGCTCTATCCCACGGGGTAGACATATAGTGTTAGCATTTAACAGTTTTGTATTGTCCAAATGAATGATTCTTGGCAAATATAATTTAACAATTCTAGTTGCTGAAATAATTATTTAAAAAATATGTAACAGTGTGTTGCTTTGAACATTTTAAATACATATGGCACACCATATAAATAAATTGGATATACTATAATAATTTCATATATATATCTATATCTATATATCTATCTATATATATATATATATAGATATATTTATATATATAGTGATAAGGATTTTAACCATATTTCCCAATACCCATCCTTTCTTTAGTATTACTGATCCTCTCTTTAACTTAACTAGATAGTTGTGTTAAATGTCCACCTATTTATCTTTTTTTTTGTCTGGTTCATGCCATTTTTGTTCAGTGGGAAAACACATCACCAGTGTAAGGACATACACAACCCATCTTAACCACAGTTATCACTGCATATATCCTATATAGTGTAGGTGTAGGTTAATCTTGTTTGATGCCTGAAATCTGATCAGACAGTCATAAAGGCTGGAGCCCATTCTCAGATGGCTTTAACTGTAATGAAACATTTAAATTGATCCGATTAGACCCTCTGAAATTCAATACCTGCATCGTAACACTAGGAAATAAGGAGTGATTTCCATGACGGCAGTTTGAACAGTGTAATATTTCAGAGACAGGCTACTGAACTGAACCTGCACATATGAGGTCAGTTGGCAGTGATAGCATCAGACATTTCAAATCAGTAACAAAAGCATTAGCCAGCTAAATGCGAGGCAGGAACAACTTCATCCCAGACAAGTATTTTGTTAGGATGTCAGATCCAGGTAATTCCGAGACGATTACCATCTGTTTGTGCTTGTCTCCGTGTGTTCGAGGCCTTTAAACAAACAATTTTTACTCCGCCGTTTCCCTGGGCAAACATCTGCTCAGCTGAGATAGGTTTTAAATATTAGGCAGCAACGCTTCCCCAAGCTACCTGGAAGGGGCAGAATAAATTATATTTGACATTTTCCATTGGGGATGATGATTTTGCGCCAGCAAAAAAAACAACAACGTTGTTTATGTTGTTGTGTTATTTGCATACTAGTTGAGTTTCCTCTTTCCGCTCAGCTTTATACGAGAAGCGTGCATCTCCTGTGAATCACTGAACACAAACTATAATTACGGTCTTGTGGCTTTCCTGCTGGTGTCCCTGTGATTTTTACCATTTCCTTTGACTTTCTCACCTTGCATTTCATTTCCCTGTCTTCATCCCCCAATATCTCTCCCTCCGTATGAGTCCCTCCACCTGCGAGCAGAAGTGTGATCAATGCGAGCCAACTAGGAAAGGAGAATTTGATCCACATGTGTTGAATACAGATGGCTTCCTCTAGGCCTATATTCTTCTATCTATTTAAATATAATATTATGTATGGAATATGCTACTACTGCTAACATGCTTAACAAGCTGAACATTTGTAATTCGATAGCTAAAAGTGTTAAATAAAGGGGTAATTTGACTGACGCCTAATCACAAAAAGAAAAAGCGCCACTGGATAATACCAGAAAAGGAAAGGGGAACCCATTCACTGCTATATAAATGTGTAACATTTCACAGGGGAAATTCACAAGAAATCATCCAAATGGTATCGAAAAAAGTAGCCTGTAATTCTACCAAACTGGCCACAAAATGTTTTACTTGTTCCATTAAACAAAAAGAAGCCCTCGTTACCATTTATAGGTCTGTGCGTTCTAAACTCAGAGTCCTGTTTGTCTCAAGCAAAATGTAATGCAGTAGATGTAACCTTTGTTGAATCATGTCAGAGGAAATCTTTCACCATGAATCTTTTCAGCTCATCCTCTGCCTCTTCCAATTGAAAAGAAAGCTAATTAGATTTTTTTTCTCTATAAGTTTTCATTTAGATGGAGCACAACAAGAAATAATTAAATTAATCTTTTCACTGGACTAGACCAAACCGCATCAACACGTGTGTCTTTTGTTAGGAACCAAGTAATCAGCAGCTTCTCCTGAATTTCCACAGTTGAGAAAGCACATAATGTATTTACTTGTACTTTGTATGACAAACAAACAGCATCACAGAGCATATCAGGAGATGCTTCTGCACGCGATAGATGAGGTCCATCAGAACATACTGTATCAGCCAAAGCAATAACTTTTCATCCCTGGAGAAGATAGTATTTCTGCACGTATGCAAACAGATATTATCGGTTTACAATGGTTGAATATTATAAAGGTCTAATAAGTCTGTCCATCTCTCCACTTGCGAGTTTACAGTGATAGTAAAATCCGTCCTTAAGGGTTTTACTTGAGTATATTCTGGAGCCACGTCATATTGTAAAGTAGGCTAACGTTATGCAATATGAGGTTTAATAAAACAGCGCCTAGGCACACAATTGCGATGAAGATAAATGTACTTCAAATTATATATCATCCAGGTTAACATTGTATCTTTCTCTTTTAGGAAAAAGATTAATTTGTTTTTTTCCGTCTGGACCTGTATACGCTGTTCCATTCCTCCTCTACTCTCCCTGCTGTGAGTCACACAGTCGGCTTAGAAACCTGCGTTAACCTCAGCCATTACATTATCGTTTTCGCCGAGCTTCACAACATTTATTTATTCGGGGCCACTCTCAATACATTGGGGGGGTTCAGCTTTGGCAAAATCACCTGGCGACACGGACACAGAGGAGCGGAGGCCTTTGAGCCGAGGCTGAGCCTTGGACAGCCGCGAATCCGCGACACAATTGAACCCCTGATTATGTCCAATAATCTCATTATGCAGAGGTCACACATCATGATGTGTTTTGCAGGCTGCTGTTAAGGTCCTGGCATCTGTAGGAATGCAGACAAGGAGAGGCGGATACCAACAGGATGGAAATTCAAAAACAAGGAAGGTCACGGGGACGGATGAGACCTCCCTGAAGCTTCCAGTAAGGTTGTTATGAATTAAGATATAGTGGGGCAAATATGTATTCAATCTGTCAACTTTGGTTTTTCAATAAAGATTCTTCCAATGTAGCTAACTATATGAAATTTAACCAGCAAATAGTATTATCTCAATAAAACGTAGGTGTGAATCTTCAATGGCAGATGTACATTATGATTTACCTGTCGACTGTTAGCGTGCTCAAAGATTATCGATGTAACACATGCTCAATTTTTTACATTGCTGCACATGACTGCTTTTTCATCAATTAATACAGTTAGATGGACATGAACTCTCTTTTTATTTATTTAGAAAGTGCATTCAAAAACACTGCGGCGAGCAGACGTGTTCTTACTCTTGGCTCTTTTGCTCTTATTTAGTTTGAGTCACTGCATCTCGTGACAGAACAAAACCCCATTTTACTTTGAGAATGCGAGCACGTTTTTTTTCGGCCAACATTGTTGAAACAGACCGGCTAATATTGTAGCAAGAGCAACAAGATAGCGCACCGCCGTCGCTGCTGCACACACAAACAGAGGGCGAAGAGGAGAGAAAGAAAAGTGATAGAAAATGATTCAGAATAGGACTCAACTGAAGCTCCAGATTGTCTTTCTTCACTGCACTGATGCACAAGCTTTTACGTACAGATTCATCTAAGAATTAAGAAATATCCACAACTGCAAAAATCCACACAAAGAATCATTCTAACCATGAAAAAAAAAATGTGCAAAAAATATTAAAGACACACTACCTGACATTTATTCATCACTTGATGGAGAAACAGTAGTTTGCAAAAACATCTTTATGATGCTTTCTGTACAAAGAATAATCTCTCCGTTTTCAGGTGGGATTTTAACCAATTCATCCACACAGACCATCTTTAGTCTTAAACTTCTGGCTCACTACTAAAAACTTAATCTTCAGAAGTCAAAAGCCAAACTCAACATCTGCAATATCCTCATTTCCATAAAAACAACAACAGACCACTGCATTTATTCACCTGCATTAACTTTGCTGGCCACTCTTAGTTTCTCTTTGTTGTGGTAATGATGGTCCCTGGGTGGAAAGTCAAAACCCACAGACTATACCTGCACCAAGTCATTCAAATATGAATAGATGGAAACTCCTGAAGACAGTCTGCAGGCTACCGTAGATCTATAGTTCTGACATACTTGTTTGAAGAAATAAAAAAATTCTCCTTTTCACCCGTTGGCACTCTGCCACGCTCGTGTTTTGAAGTATTACAGAGAACAAGGTGTCCGTTCTTATCAATTGAGATCAGTTCTAACTCCCTGACAAGTTGGGAACTTCGGGGCATTGCAGGTGATACTTTATGAAGAGATGGGGCTAAAAGAAAAAGATGAGTACCAGACTGGATTTGATCAAATCAGTTCCTCAAGTGCTGGAGGCATGAGGAGGGGCTATGATAGAAATAACTAGCTATAGGAAAGGGAAAAGTGGAACTTCTACGCATCTCAATGCAAAAAAGAAAACGGGAAACGGTTGCATGCGTGTATGCATGGCTCTGCCCGCCGGCAAAGAATCAAACACAAGTAAACAAAAATCACACATTTTAGCACAGCAGTCAGACATGAACTGTAATCGACTCTTTGAACCTCCATACTTACACCACTTCTCTCTTCCATCATCCCCTGCTTTGATCTCATAGAGGCTGGGCTTGGCGAGAGAGAACAGAACATTATTTCAGCTATTCAGAGCTCTCTACCCAGCGAGCCCCACAGCAGGGGGAATCTACAGCCCAACTTACCCCCCCAGTCCCACTCAGACTTTGAGGATTCACTTCATGACCTTTCAAATTGACCTTAACCTTTAGCAACCAGCAGAAAAGCACGAGAGGACGAGCTCCCCGTTTCTCTGCCTTTTCACGAAAGCCTCCATCAGTAAAATGTGTTTGAGTGCAGTCAATACAAGCGGGGGGGTTCCTGATCAGAGTCTACTCTGCATTTAGACCACACAGACAGAATAAACAAAGCTAAGAGTCGACATGTACAGCCATGCTCGCAGCTCTGGGAGACTGTACTTTGAACTAAATGTTGACAATTTACACACTGACACTTGTTTACCACGTTTGACATCATCATTTAGCATCTTGGAAACAGTAGTGTTTGCACAACATAAGTTTAGATTATTTGAGAGAAGGGACAGTGCAACTTGAATACATGCACATTGTATTAAAAAAATGCTAGAATTAGCCAAAAGGCTATTTTTAGATGTAGTCACTGGCCAAGAAAAAAGCTTTCTATAATAAGTAAAAACAGAAACAGGAAGATGGCATGCAGTTTAATAGCCTTCTCTAAAAACATTACAACCCAAAAAAATATATTAAAAGGGTTGGTAAAGGACACACAGTTATTAAACGCAGCAGAAGCAGTAATGACATTTAACTTAGACAAATCAAAACGGACAAGAAGGACGTAACAGCAGCAGCAAAAGTTAAGTTAAGTGCTGACATGTGTATGTATTTATCCTTCAAAGTTTTAATTGGTTACTGAAAGTTCAATAAATATTCAGTTTAGAAATATATTCCATTCTCATGAACTTCTTTAACAGAACCCCTAGCGATACGATTAGTATTTCTTTTGATATAGCGCAGGCTGCAAGGGGTGGTGGAGATAAGTCATGGATGACTTCCAAGCAGAAGTTTGTATATTTTAATCAGGTCATCCCACCAAAAAATCTGATACTATTTTGAATTAGGCAGTAATGGAAGTGCTTTGATTTTGTATAGAGTGTTTTAATTACTTGTTTGTATTGTGATAGAAGATGTTTCAGTACCATGTTGTTGGCCTGTGGCTAATAGTTCAGATGATTGGAAATCTTGAAGTGTAGAAACATTTGGTACCCTATTACTGAACCTTTCATCAGTGTGTATTTGTGTGAATGACATGTAGTGTTAAAGCACTTTCAATGGTCGAAAGACTAGAAAGGTGCTCTACAAGTACAAATCTGTTGACCATTACAATTACTCTGAAGACATGGGATGTTTAGAACTGGAACCGTTTGCATGTTTCTTTAACATGTTGCTTAAATCAGAGGTCGGAGTCAATTAAAACCCAAAGATCTTTGAACTCACACACTCTAGCAACTCCAGCAACCTCGTCTGAGTGCAATGTATGTCTGAACAAAATGTTTTGGCCATTCATCCAGTAATTGTTGAAATATTTCAGCCTGAACCAAAGTGGTTGGCTGACCAACCGTCATCACCCGTCAGACCATTAACCCAATTGTTGGTTCAGGTTGAACAACTGGTACATTTTCCAGTTAAATGAAGGCTTTTGAAAGAGGATAATTGCCTTTCTACAAATACACAAACACAGAGAGACCCTATCCACCAGTGGTAATGACCCAATGAGCGCAGCATTGTTGTAACACAGACAATAGAAACCAATAAAAGCATCCGAACTTTAAGTTCATTCTCATAGGTTGTACTGAAAGGCAAGCAGCTAGCAGAGAAATCAAACAACTCTGTCAACCTTTGCCACCACTCACGGGCACTAAGTGCAATTCACCTAGAACAAGGCTCTGTAATTTACAAATCACCTTTGTTTAGCTGTCTGGGGGCGTCTTTGGTGTCCAGCTGCCAGGGACTGAAAGAGACGTTTGTTTACCGCAATCAAACAGTGCGAGCAGAAGCACTGCAGATCCCACAAATTTTGAGCCACGTTGCTGCACCTTTCTCTCCATTGGGCATCAAGGATCAAGGCTCTGTTTGATACAGAGAATGAGGAATGAATAGTTTATTTGTTTTTGTATACACAAAGATAAATAAATAAGTCTAAGGACACACAGAGGAGGTAGAAGTAAAATCTCAGAAAACAACCCACAGCGTTCCGTTATTTAGTAATGTATCTTATTTTAGACTTGACACATGAATACAATTATCATTATAACTACACTAGTTGGCTTCTTATCCCTAAGTTTAACAATAACAACAACAAAAAAGCAGTGAGCCAATAAGACTTCTTAAAAACAATCACAGCAGGCTCTGTACGGGCATGAACTTTGTGTGTCTACACTTCATATTAATGTTCAGAAATGAATCATGTTAAAATATGATGAAGAGATTTGTTAAAATAGCTGTGTCTTTTCTGTTCTATAAGAGTTGTCCTCCAGGGTTCGTTACCTAGTATTGTTTTACACTATTCTATTGGAAGCAACTTCAGATCAGATATTAAATAGCATTATTCAGACAGAACAGATTAAATGATAGGTGCACCCACACTGGGTGTTTAATCTCTGTTCATACCTACAGCTCCTGCATTTCCCTGATGTGTATGTTGTTGCTATGAATACATTCATATTGTGGTTGACCAGGTATGACTATTGGGTGAAGCAGAACATTATCTTTTAACACTCATTACAGAGCAGCCTCACACAGAGGCCAAAAACACAGATTTTACATTTTTGGAGTTCAGCCAGGCATATTCATTATTCAAAAGATGGGCATAACTTCCACTAGCCTGCAGCATACAGTATATTCTATATAACATTACACAGCATATCTGAGACCATTATAGTATCTTTTTTTTATTTTAAGCCATTAGATGATTGGACTCATTTGTCTTTATTGTTCAAAGTATGTGCAGCTGCGCTTGGATATTAACTACATAAACGCAGAACTACAAGCCTGATTTCTTATCATCATGTGGCGTTTGTGATGAGTCGAGGCGCTAGATGTAAGCAGTCACAGGCAACAGCACACAGAAACGGAGACCACATTGAACTCATGTGGACTCAATGGTTCGCGAAGGTCTCTGGAGGACCACTGAGCAGTGTGATCAGGCCCTCATCTGGCTCAGCCTCTGCCTGCAGCCCAGGGGACCCAAGCCTTGTGTTCGCACCATGATAGCGTATGTACACCACAGAGTTAAAATCACATTAACAGATGCCCTATTTGGCTGCAGCACTTTAATTAACACCGATGAGGCCTTCAGTTTCCATTGAGTTTTTTTGAATGTTCCATCGTCACTCCATGAACTCAATTTTAGTCTATTTTGTTGTCATTTGGGATGTTTTTGCAGCTGCTTATGCACGATTCAAAAATAAGACCCATGAGATTGTGTTCCTCTCTTTGACCTGATGGAATTGAGGATGAGCTTTGATTGGCTGCAACTGCACAGCCATGTCATAATGAAATTTAGGGCACATATGGCCTGTTATTATTTAATTTCGGAAAGAGGGCAAAGAGACAATTTCATTGCTAAAAACAAACCATATTAGTACTACTAATCTATAAAATCTATATTTTGTGTCATACTCCTCATTATAGTAATAACACATGGTTTCTGAAATCGCATGTAAAACAATATATCAAATTTTCACAACATGTACTGTTTTATCATAAAATTATTTGAAGTCAACCTTTTGCAAGTTTTACAAATGAATCATCAAAAAGGGCAAACTACTGAGCTGATAACTTCATCTGCAAATCCACAAATCTATTGGAAATTTTTATTGGGTCAAAATGACTAAATTCACTTTTTTTGGTAAGATTTTTAATAAAGTAGAGCATGTATTTCACCTGTCAGATTTTTCAACGTTGTTCAGACAGTCACTCGTATTTAATTTTCCATTCAAAGCAATGGGTATTCTACATTGTCGCAGACATCACTAAACTTTTTTTTAAAATCAAAAACTAAGAACAAAAAAGTCACTGATCACACTCTCACTTAATGTGGTAAACATTTTGAAATATATGACTCTTCCTGTGGAGAGGGAAAGACAGCAAATACATTTTAGCGGGTTTACTGTAAGCTAGTGTAATACCAGTCTTCTACAGTCGGCTATTATAATTTTGTGAAGTGGATTGTTGTGAGCATGAGAATTGCAATCATATGTGGAGACTAACTAACTTTTCTATTAGTGAGCAGCCTGGCTGCTGCAGAGAGAGGAGGCAAGCAAACTCCACACCTCCTAAAAATAAGCTTGACCTGGAGGATTCAAGCCAGCCTGAAAACAACTTCTCCTGCTGTTTATCATTTGCTGAATCAATTGTTCTATTTTCCCCATTATCATTATTATTGGCCTAATTAACTTGTGTTGTGAAAAAAGTCATTTGTTGTAATCCCTGATTGCACTTTATTTCATGTTTAATTTCATTAGGTTTTAAACCCCAAATGCACAGGTCTTTTTTTTTTTTGCTTGGAATTTGGACCATGAGATTACAACCACTGCTATTCACGGCAGCAACTAATTATATTCCGGCTCAAACATGCAATTTAATAACAGTATATTCACTCTACAACCAAATGAAAAAAACAATGCAACAGTAAACCACACACACACATATTTAGTGACGTCCTGATGATCTCAGCTCATCTAAAGAAGTCTTTGAAAGCAACACAACACAAATACCTCAAGGTCACAAAATTAATTAATTCTGTTGGCGTAAACCTCTCGTGCTTTTTAGCATTTCAGCCATTGTGGGATCAGTGATGCCTTTGCTGTGGCCCTATTTCGTGTTTATGTTGTGTGGTTGGATCATTTGTTTCAGTTTTGTTGATATATGATTGAATGAGTACATACACAGTATAACCAACTAATTATATTGCAACCAAAACAACATTATGAAGCAAACTGCCCACAGGATGCCACCTGCACACAGAATCATTAACATTAAAATCCTCCTCCAGATCTGTTATGACATCAGGCATTGTGAGTCCTCCCTAATGTAGAATCCCATTAGCATTCCATTACATAGAGTAAATGCTCAAGGCTTAAGGTATCATTAGCTCTCTGCTCCCTGCGCCACGTACTGAACAGTTTGTAGTGGACACAAATACTGCAATGATCACCTTGATCTTCAGCCAAAGCAATTAACATTACTGCTGTTTTCTTGTTGTTTGAAACCGGTAGTTTCATGAAAGATTAAATGTCAGATCTAATGCATACCTGAGCATCTGCTGGAGCTGCTTTATCTCTCTGTCCGTTTGCTATGGGAGTTGCACCATGGGCTCATCGGGATGGAACATTATTCGAGAGCAAATTGGGTCTAATTGCAGAATTAGGAATAGAAGGAGTGGGAGGAAAGGAGATGGACAGAGAAACAGCCTATGTGTGAAGAGTTTGGAGTTGGTGAGCTCAACGAGTTCATTTGAAAGCCTGAAACATTCGTCGTGCTCGAGTGGTCATCTTGTGGCTCACTTATAAAAAGGTCTAAGCCATCATCATCAAGCACTTAACCATTCAGCACCGGATACTGTAGATGTGGTCGACTGAATCAAATGAGGCGGCCCGATGAAGGACATAAAGCATATGAAAGCTCAAAGTGATACTCTGTTATGGAACAACATGGGTGGCCCTTCTGGTGGCCTAGATGTTGCAAGTGCTCTGAATATGTGCTCTAAATAATTATCGTGGATGAATGAAAGTAATAAACATCCTTTCTTTAGGCAGTAAACAATCAAATTGCAGTTGTCACTAAGGGACCACAACCAGATTTATAAAATATTTTGGCTCATATATTTTACTTTAAAGGCGTTTCTGTAAAACGTTGCAAAATATGGGAAGGAATAAAAAATATAGAAATACAGATGTCGCCGTTTTATCATTGCTGAAGACCATTCAGTGTGGAAAAAAAGTAAAATCGAAGAAAATTTCAACTCAATTTTGAAATAGAAAATTTAACTGTAAGGCTTTGAGTTTATCCATCTTAGAATTAAAGAAATTGAAGTTTCCTGGGTCCAGACCTTTGAAACCCTCAACTCCACCAAGTTCACGCCCACGGTTTTGTCTGGCGTCGTTTCATGGTAGAGCGGTTTATTGATAAAAAGTAATCGATTAATAAGGTCAGCGGAGGGGATTAACAATTAGGTAATCAGTGCTTGGGGGGAGACTAATAACGTTGTCCAGCTTTCAAGTCTTTGTCAAGGGCTGTAAGCTGTGCGGTGAAATCAAAGAGTAACATTAACAACAATGGAGACCGGTAGACAAAATTGGCGCCGCTAACGAGGCTGCTGTAAATTGATTTGAAGTACCAAACAGCACCCTGCAACTCTCTGTATGAGGAAAAAAAAAGAAATCGTATTTACCAGGTAAATACAATTTTTTTTTTCTGAACCTGGAATTTCATATTAGTACAATAGAGGTACATTTGACCTCTATTGTATTGCTATGAATATGGTTGACACGGGTTGATATGGCGACATAGACACATTTATCCATAGCGTCTTTGTTGGCGTATCACAGTCCTCCTTCTTAACTCTTCTCAAGGTTTCCTACTTTGTGTCCATGTTAATAAGGTTGAGCTCCGAGTGCCACCTCTTTACATTGTGAATATAGTACTAACCTCACGAGAAACCTCAAAAATTTACACAAATGCTCCTTGAAAGGATGTCGGGTCTCTATGGGAGAAAATACACTGACATCTCTGAATTGTTTATTTAGTGGCGGCTGACTAATAGTTTTATTTATTTATTTTAAACTTTATATATTAATATGTACATATTTTGATACGATCCAACCCTAAAACACTGGCACAGAGAATGTCATCACGGCCTGAATAACTTAACCTTATGATTACATGAACTATCTATTGGTAGTATTTTTACTTGCTGTGTATGATTAAAGCAGCTTTTAAAAGTGATGAAATAGTTATGTTGTACAACTTTCAAGCAATAGTTTAATCAGAAGAGTGTACAAGTTTTACAAAAAAAAATTATATTGGTCTATTGTTGAGCTGACATGTTTGCTACTCAGCTAGTCGATTAGATTTCGCCCTCCTCTTGCACAGTAAATACATAAAATTCAAAATGGCCTTACAGCCCATATTCAAGGTTCAGTAGCAGAAAACCTATTACTTTACCCTCCAGATGAACTGCTGCTGGGCTCATTTACAATTGTATTCTTGGTAAAAAAAAAAAAAAAAACCTCTGCTAAATTGAACAGTTGCATTGATAAAACTTTGCAACCCTGACAGTAATTTGTGTCAGGCTTGCTAAACATCCCCCAGTGTCTCATGGACGCCTATCAACACATGAAAACTGCACAAAGAGAAGCCATTAGCGTTTCCTACTGGTGTAATTAATGGTGGAACATTGTGCAGAGAAAAGATGGCTCATTTTGCAGCTCACTCCTGGTGAGGTAATGTCAAAATGATGTGCTCCATACGTGAACAGAATCAAGCCACACACCCCAATAAGTCTCTTAAAATTGTGAGCCTTAAAGCGACCATGTTCTCATTGTAAAATATAGACATGATTGGATGAATTACTTGCCGTCAGATATTTTTTTGGTGTTAAAAATTGATCTCTAGAAGAGCATTTCTTATGGCAACAGTGATAGTGTATCTGAGCCAAAGCTCTCACAGCCACAAGGTTTTCCAGGACAAGCACCAAACAAGACAGCCTGTCTATTGTGCTGAGGACAGTAGAGGAACACATTGCTGACAGCTCAAGGGAATGAAGCATTGTGCTGCCGCTTCGTCAGAGGAGACAATGACAGAAGAGAAAAGGCCACAGGAGACAATCTCGACGGAGTCGATTCGTCTCCATGGTGACTCCTTAGAAGAACTGCCCTGGTCTTCCAGTCTGACTTGCTGCTAACAAGATTTTTTTTTTTTTTTTTTTAACAAAGTCCAAACATAGACAACACCTCTAAAAATATTAGGTCTTTTTGGGATCACCATGAGTTATTGGAGCACTACATCTTGGATAATTACTGTCCACTTAAAGGTTTTATGACTTGTTCACAACACGAGCGTCAAAGTCGACAGCTGACCCTCGTTAGCCAATCGTTAAACGTTAACCGACAACATTAGTGCCAGGTGTGCAGGGGTGCTGGAGTTGAAGTGCCTTACATGCTGTGCCGCTGCACCCCATTCCACAAACAGGATTAATCCATCACTTTATTGCCAGCTGCATAATATATACGCAGAACAGGCAACTGGGCCCCCAGTTCAGTTCGGTGCTTCAACTCCTCACGACCAGAAACAAACATCTTACCTGCCAGCCGCCTGCAGATTAAAGTGAACTTTGGCCAAGGCACACTAAAGGTTGACTGACCTTTAAGGTGGTCCAGAGCTGTTCTCTTTTAAAATACTAGTTAGTCCTTCGTGAACTACGTAGCCTTTTTAATAAAAAATGAAGAAAAAAACCCATAAACAATCCTTTTAACTGTTAAATTGCTATCAATAATTGTTGAAAAAAAATCTGTAAACGGTTTAATTATAATTATTTACATCTCTAATTGTCAATCATTATGCATTTACATTAAAAAAAAAACAGACAATCAAATAGAAAATATATTTCAGCTTTACCTTGAGGTGGTTAGCTCATGATATTCTAATACAGGGGTGTCCAAAGTCCGGCCCGCAGATTTTGATGCTTTTTTTCAACACACGGCACTTCCTCCAAAGCCACCCGCCTCCCCCCCCTGCGCCACCAATCACAAGCCACAACCCTACTAACAAGCACGCTGCTCCCCTGTGATTGGCCGGAGAGAGTGAGAGGCCCCTGACCGACACCTGTACAGGATTGCTACACTACCGTGAAGTAAAGTTTCTGTGATCATTACTGATGGTGCACCTGCCATGGCTGGCAAGCAAAAATTGGAACGCTCATTTCTGTAAATTGGATGCTTGAAGCAAAAACACTTGCAGCCATCACAGTAAACAGTGTTGTACATTTAAATGCATCAGCTGCAGAGCAAGTTATCTGTTCCTTGATCAATATAAAATGTAGTGTTTTGAACAGTTACATATGTCACTATTCACAGAGAAAAATGTGACACAAACTATTGCTTTTCTGAAAAGATCTTTTAAAAAAACACGGGCAAAATTCACTTGTTTTAAATGTTTACGAGGCACTGTTATTTAACTCATAGAAATGTAAGATATTCTATACAGTTTGTTCATCTGACTGAATGAAAGACAGCATTTGTTACATTACATTCTATTTGGTTACATTGTCATTTGAAAAATAAAGGTAATTGTGACTGTGAAAGTGTGTATTTTCATGTAACTTTTGTGGTTAAAAAAAATGTCAGAAGGAAAGATTGGCATCTTTACTTTATCAAATTTGGCCCTCTTTGCAAAAAGTTTGGACTCCCCTGTCCTAATATAATATCCGAGGCATGCTAACGTTAGCGAAGGGCATTATATCAGACAAACCATTTGTTATCTATTTATGACTTTTTTCTTACTTGTTTAGGTTGCAAAAAAGTAAGCACACACAAATTGTATCAATCAAATGTGAGAAAATGTGGGTTTTAAAAGGACATTTTCTAATTTTCTACAGTTGTGTGGTGTTTTTGGATGCAGACACTATCATACAAGAAAGTTTTGTGTGTGAGGGTGTGTGTGTGTTTGTGTGTTTTGCACACATATTGCAATACACTGAAGTAAACAGTTCATAAATATATGATAATGGATTTGCAATGATGAATTGCCACATAGATATGGTGTCGAACATGATCCCAAAACTCATGAAAGGGATTCATCTCTGTGACTTTGTGTTTCTATTCCGATATTTTACATAACCTATGCAACAATAGCAATACGGATCCTGTCTTTGATGTAAATGTTGAAATTACAGTTGTGCAAACAATTTCCAAAGAGACGTAGGACAATGGTAACACACACAGCAGGTATATGCACTCAGTCAAATTGCATAGTGAGTCAGATGTGGCCTCCAGAAAAGAAAAGCGTGAGATGACTGTGAAAGAATCCAGTTACCGTATTCTTTCAATGTTTGAATCAATTTTTTTTCTACTATGACGTTTCTGACAAACACAACATCACCAGCTGCCGCAAAGTTTGTCAGAGCAGCTGAAGATGAAAAACACCCCCCCCCACCCCCCAAAAAAAAAGAAAGCTGAACTTTCATTGTGCTATTTTGATGATTCAACCGTAGGGAATTTGCAAGTGACTTTATCGTAGGATTGTGGAGAAAGACGTGTGGGGACAGGAGGAATACATTATCAGAGAATTAGTCATAACCATTCCTCTCTTTGAAAGCGGTGCACTTCTCCCAAGATGAAAGCAATGTCCTTGTGCACACGGTCTTTTTGATGCGTGGACGTGAACACCTTGGATAAAATAACCTTGGGGAGAAAGAACACATTTGGTTACCTTGTTACTGTGGTCCTAGGAGAGTCGTTGCCCAGTGAAAGGATTGGTGTAGTGGTAGTATCAGTATTTCAGTGGTGAAGGCCAAAGAGAACCAGCAGCTGCCTACAGGGATAGTGTGATGAATGTACACACTGACAGCTTTCGGGATGCTCATGTGTATTTAGTTTTCTTTCCTCATTCTTTAAAACCTGAATGCCACTCCTGCTTAAGATGTTGTCAAGGCCGCGCTGAAATAACTATCTCCCATATATACGATTTACGTTGTGCTGAGTCTATAAATACAGAAATACGCTACGTTATTATTAAGAGGCACGATGGTACATTTTGTTTAATTTTAACAATTCTCGTGGTGTGGCTCTATGAAATCTTTGAAATGGTTTTCTGGGAGTCCATCTCACATTATTTTAATTAAGTGTTTATGTTTGATGACACGTGTGCTCATACTTGTCGTACATCAGTCTCACACAGGTACATAGGCGCACGGTTGCGGAAGCTAACAACAAATGTGACGGCAGCTTGATGGTATTACACGCTTGCTTGTTTTTTAAATAAATAATAATTCAGTACATATATATATACATATATATATATATATATATATATATATATATATATATATATATATATATATATATATGTATTCATTTGTCACATTTTGTTTTACAAATCTAGGAAAGCAATCTTGACTAAGTCAAGCTTAATGTTGCCATACTCATTAAAGTATGATCCCAGTTACTTTCACACAGTGAGGCATACTGCTTATTAATTTAACACCAGTATTCTGTGTTTCTCCCGCAGTCTGTGCCTCTCTTGAAGATATTTCACCTGGGTCTTCGTGCAGTTTAAGGCATAACGCAAGTCTTCATGAAGATGTGTAGAGCTTTTCTGGCACGGTGGTGCTTTTTGTCTTTGGATTCATTGGGGTCAGAAAACTATCTGCCCCAATGGTGAAGATTTTTCTTGTGAATCAGTGAGCGAGTCTGGCTCAACTAGACAGTTTCATTGGTGCATGTAGTCCTACTGCAGTGCCAGGATAAACCAAACAGCTAAATGATGTGTGAAATGATTTTGTCCATATATGTACTAACGACTACAACACCTCATTCAAGTTACATTCAATTGTGAGACTAATGGTTTGAAAATTGAATGGCAAATGGACTTTTAATTGTACAGCACCTTTCTAGTCTTCCCACCACTCAAAGCTCTTTAACACTACATGTCTTTCACCCATTCATACATTGATGACAGAGGGCTACCATGCAAGGTGCATGTCCTGCCCACCAGGACAATCTAAGCATTCATTATTTTCACACGGCGATGGCATGGCCTTCAGGAACAATTTGGGGTGAAGTGTCTTGCCCACGTTGTGTCTTGACACATCGACATGGACTAGAGAAGTCGGGGATGAAGCCGCCGATCTTCTGATTGAGGGCTGACCCACTCTACCATCAGAGCCAGAGCCGCCCCAGTCGCCAATGCTTCTTAATAAAGACCATATATGATAAAAAATAAAAGAAAGTCAGCGCAATAAACTGTATTGTCACAACACACCTTTAATCCCAAAGTCTGTTTTATCAGTAGTAGCAGTAGTAGTAGAAGAGCTGTATGTCCCCACAACTGGAGAAATCCCTCCAGAAATGATTGTGCGTCTGAAAACGTTATGTTTATGTAATTGAATTCTGTCAGCCCAACAGATTTGTCATTATAGCGTCAGCTAAATATAGAGGTGAGTGAAGGAGTCACGTAACCTCGTAAAAAGGATGTCAAGGATTTCCAGGATGAAGGAGCAAAGCCGCTGAGGAGAACAGGGTGAGCAGGGAGATATTTCCAGAAACAAGAAAAATAAATCTTCACAGGTCACAGTTTCAACAGGTGGAGCCTTTGAATGATCCATATCCAACAGCAGAAAAGAGAAGATCGTTAAAAATGACTGCAAGACAAAAATTGCCCTCCCCATTATTCAAGAAAATCACACCGTCACATCATCATTTTACCTCAAATGTATTATCTTATCACAGAGGGGTGAAGCATTTTATACTCTGAGAGCATAATTTTACCTTAATTTGTCCAAGAAAGGCTACATTGATTTAGTCTTCTGCTCCTTGTTTTAGATGTGTTTTGCCCTTTCTGCGTGTGTTGTTTATCAAGCCTGTACACCAGCATGGAAGCACAGTTGGCCGAGACATCTGAGACACACTCTGTCTGCTACCAAAGTAGTGCACAGATGTCCTTTATGCTTATGCATTTAAGAGAAGGGCATACAAATAACACAAAAGGATATGATAAGTGCTGATAAATACACATTTGATTTACTAGATTTAATGATGTTTGCAAAGTCAGCAAAGTTAAGTTTTGCATGAAAAATCATCTTCAACATCTGAGTTCAGTGTATTATCATTCTAAGATGATATAGTCTGCTGTGCGTCTGTTATTTTGTTGGCATTTTGGTCTTCAACCAAAATATTGGAAACATTTCAAATTTGACCTATTGGTGGCACTAGCATAAAAGTCAGGGGATCACTAATTTCATCAGGATTCCTCCTCTGGGCACAATAGACATCTGCAACGCGTTTCAAAGCAATCCATCCAGCAGTTGCTGAAAATATAGCACTAAAAAATGTCAACTTGTTTGATGGGTAACGTCAGGGTATCATCAAAGTCAGTGGGATTCATCCTCTGGGGATCATAAATGTCAATCCATCTGAGATGTTTCAGTCTGGACCAAAGTGATGAAGGGACTCCATTGCCATCCCTTGAGCCATGCATGTCTAAAATAAAACACTTCCCTGGTGCGTTTAATATTTGCTGTCAAATAGAACAATTATTCTCCAAATGTACCTCAGGTGTGCAGCGGGGTGACAAATCAGACAAGTCGAACTGAACTGAACTGAGGCGGTTGGTCTCAAATACAGTAACATGTCGCATTCACAATAATTACATCTACAAGAGGTCTGCAATAGCCATTCAGTGTAGTCGAGACTAAAATCTTAAGGATTAGAACTTCATTGTTTTTGTATCTCTTTCATAAGACGGAGTGACATCTGCCACCATGATTATTACTCCTCAGTAAACCTCAGTTCCATCCCCTAGCCCTCATCTGAAATTATTAAAACAAAGAAGGGTCAGATAGAACAAGCACGGATGAGCCCTCCTGAGGACAGCAACACAAGAAATCAATGGCGGCAATCACTGTTGGATGTGAGGTGACGGCCGGGTGGAAAACAAATCTATACAATCTCCTGCAAAGTTTTATGAAGAATTGACAAACAGTAATGTGATTTGTGGAACAAATAGAAGTAATACAGGCTTGCGCACACACGGCGTCATGAGCACCAGCGGGGCACTCTGTGAGCTCTTCATGTCTGACCCTTTGCCATTAGACTGCAGATGATATTCCTGCTTCTTTATGGACCACTTGGAAAAATTCTGAACCCACCGTGTTGTCCGAACAAGCAAATCAAGGATACACGACAATATAATGAGGCCAATAATACGTTTGATGACCCTGAAAGCAAAAGCCTTCCACTAATATGGGTCTCATGTCATCGCTCCACTAAATTTCAGCTCATGCTGACCTTTTGCATTCTAATGAGAGAAATGTGTAGCGCTAGAATACATACACACAATGCAGGTTGTGGCAGAAAGGAGTGCAGTGTGTGTGTGTGTGTGCGTTCTGGTACTCCAGAAGGTCAATATTGCAACTGTTTAATGAGACACTGGTCTAAAGTAAGTAGTTAAATTTGGAGATATTAACACAACATATTTTATATTTTATTGTCACCTCAGTACCGTCAATTTTATTTCTAGTACTCAACTTTAGAGAAAAAGGCCTGTAAATAAATGGCGAAGCAAAGAATCTATGTTTGAAGGGTTATGTGACTATATTGGGTGGAAAAGAGACAGTGACGAAACCTAAAGTTGCTCCTTGACCAACAGAACACACACTATTTGAGGCACATGATAAAAGAGAACGAGTGCTTTTTTAAATTCCAACCTCTGCAGATGAACAGCTGACCTGACATCAGCGTCAAAGACAGCTCAAACAGAAGAAGAACAGCACAATTTATTCTACAGCATCACAGCGACGGCGAAGACAATCTCACGACGACAGAACTAAAGATGAACTTCTGAACAAATATGTAATGAATTAACTGTGTTGAACAGTCCATGAGAAAGAGTGACTCTAAAAAACTTAACTAAACAGCCTTTGTATAGATTCTAATCTTGAAGATTTGAATAATCTGACTAATTATGGGAAAATGTACATATTTATAATTGGTTGTCATATCTCTTTGTTAAATATGTTTTCCTTAACAAAATAAAATGGTGCATTGTTATGGCACTACTCCTTAAGAGGGTTATGGTTACTTAAAATGATGCAATATTAAGTAGCTAATGACAATATTAAGTCATTTTTAAAGCATAAAAAGAAAACATATCACCAGATGTCTTTTTTGTGTAATAATTGATATTAATCACGCAACGTTTCTGACATTCTGTTACATCTTCATCAGAATCAAGCTCTCTGCAGCCAAACAGAAGTCCATCAGTGTCATGTGACGTGTGAAAACCTGTTGTATTTTAGTGTTGGCTTCTAATATTGAAATTAATGCACTGGGCACATGATTATTCTGTTGCTCATAGGAGAACCAATCTGCCGACCCAAGCTGCTATTTATTATGAACTGCTCAGAAATGCAGGGAGCTCTTTTAAATCCAAACTTGATATGCACTTCACTTGGTCAATTTACTCCTCCAGTTGGTTTGTCATTATCTCCTGTCGACCGCACAATTATATTTTAATGGCTTTGAAAGGCTTGTCATAATTTCTGTGGATTGTTTTATTTTCCCATTTTTTTCTCCGATTTGATAGAGACACGAAAAAGTTTCTTTGATAGGCAACATGAATAGAATTTGCAAGGCTAAGTTTCGGTCGGGTAAAGATGGTCATAAGTCGACAGAAGCGACAGCAGAAAAGCTAAAACGCGTGAGAATGTGCAAATGAATGTCTCATGCAACAATATAGTGTAGTTCCCAGAGAGGGAATTCGGCAGAGTAATGAGTAATGAAGGCATCTCCCAGTAAAGCTCAAAACTATGCACTGGGTTTCATCCGAGAACCCCGACTGCCTGCGGAGATTTAATATCTTGCTGCATTCTTTTCAGGCTTTCAGCTTGAGACCTAAACTCTCTAAACAGATTTAATAAAGTAACCGGGCAGAATTCAATTGACGCCATTCAATACTTGTCCAAGGATTGGTCGACAGAGGAATTCAAGCATGGGCACCGCTATCCATCGCACCCTGATGCTCTATTAATTGCTTTAATATCTCTAGATATCACAGGGGCCAAGGTAAAGGTAAGAGACACATACTGTAAGCATGCCATGAGAGTTGGCCACTCTAAAGTGGTCACTTGAGGGCTCATGAACAATATGCCACCTAACGCCTAAATATGGTACCTTTTTGAGTATAGTGTAATCAAAGTGCATTCAGTATATGCAGAGGGTCATACAAAAAGCAATGAACATAATGCGTTCCTGAGTTCTGACATAATAACATGGGTGTGCCAATGAAGATGTGGTCACCTGTTTTGATCTCACAATAGAAGCCGTGATTACTCTTTTCCTGCGCGTCTATGAATTGACTTTTTTTTTCTTTTCTGAAACAGCCTTAACAGCAGCATCAATCCACAAAGATTATGGAAAAGACCATTAAATATGAGCGGTTTACTTAAAAATCCAACAAAATAACATCCAGATGTTGAACCTCAGTGTTAAAACACTGCGGGGATTGAATTCCTTGTGGACAATAATTAAATATTTTTAACTTCCCATTATTGTAAGTGAGCAGAAACACTCAAACAATGCCAACAACTGAAACAGTAAGATAAGCATAATGTGTCGTTTTCAAACGGATATTGGTGAAAAAATAAATGAAAAAAGGTTGTCTGGTTGTTGAAGGTTTTCAGATGGAATACATTGTCGCAAACCAATTCTGAGCCGAGAGCTATAACCTTACAAATCCAAAAAGCTCAAAAGAAATATTAACCCTTACCTGCATGATTACATATTTGTATCCTTGATAAGTCCATTCAACCAATCTTCTTTCCCGTTTTTTATGGCGAACAAAAATGTTGAAAAAAAAAAGAACACAAACTTTAGGTCTTATAACGGCTAAACAGAAACATTCAGCTTCTTTCCCGTTTTTTCTCCTCAGTAACAACGGCTGGTTTCCACATAACTGACATCAAAACACAAAAGCAACAGTGAAGAAAGTAACCACGCTCGTGTGTGGGCTCACAAGCATCGGTGACGCTTCTTAATCTCAGAATACACAAAGAGGTCAACCAGGTTAATGTGGCCGAGGAAAGAAGCTGCAGGCCCGTTTGATGGAGGATAACAACTCAGTGAGGAGCTTTTCAGGGAGGTACTGTGGCTGTTTGAATGGTAAATAGGCAAATTCAAGTCGGTCATCTTCTCATTTTATTTAATTTTTTTATCAATGCACTGCACGAAAACACTGTCAGCAGAACTTTGTCAGTGAATGACGGCAGGCCAAACTAATATAATCATGGACTGTTACTGACACAATGCCTGCAGACATTATTGTCTACACTGCAAAAATAAAGTGTAATCACACTGCACCCTGCTTTGGAAATAGAGGGAGGGAAAACACATGTTTATTAAACAATGCTTTACCAACCCAATCTTAAGATTTTAGGTTTAAAAGGGTTTTAACAATTTTAAAAGGAGCAGACCGGTCAACACTTTTCACCCAGTTGTGTTGTACTGGAAAAAAAACATCCCAGCATTCATCAATGTATTGGTTCACAAACTTGTGATACATTTAAAAAGCTACATGGGGCTAAATAAATCGAAAAGGTCTCCACGATCTGCTTGTACAGTGAGGTGGGTCATATCGTGACATCTATGTACTCAGAGCACCTTTAAGTCGGTTTCATGCCTCCATTGCTAAATGATTAGCGTCGCTGCAAAATTCAATAGACTCGCTATCTCTACGTTCAGCGGCCAGACTCATAGTGAGGGTTGACATTGGACAACCAAAGACATTGCTACCGTTTAGGCTCTGGACAGCCGGAGTGGAGCGGAGACGGCTGAAGTGAAGATAAGATTGTCGGTACCGGTTAGAAACGGGCTCGGCTGTGAGCGACAGGCTGACGGATTCGCTGCTTTTGTGTTTTTTAGCTGAGCTGTAGACCAGATATTATTCAGTTTAAAAACAGATTGGCGATGCAGCTGTGCCTCGACGGGTCTTTGTCAGGTTCGCTTGAAGAGATGTAAGCGGCACTGCGCCAGACTGTGCGAGGAAAAAAAAAAGCCACATTGCCCGTCAACAACCAGTCACATGGTAACTTTAAGCAATTTGGCCTTGTTTGCTATGATTAATTTGGCACGCAGTTATGATCACACCGGTCATGATTTGGTTTTAATGAAAACTCAGCTCCTGGCATTTGCTCATTTGTTCTTCATCCTTGCCCTGTTTGGAAAGATTTAAACAATGGGAACAGGCAGACCCGCTTGAGAAGTGGATTAAAAAAAAAATTATACATTTTAGGATAAGTAACACAATTTTAAATCAAGTACAAATACACTTTACAGTAGATGTTATGTTTCTTAACCTTGTGGGGCTTTTGGTTGTACCAATCAGTTACTTGCAATAGCGAGACTTGAAAAATATTTGTGATGAGACTGTTGACAGTTTAGTTGAATTACCACTCGTCGTGTAACAGGACACAGCTGACCACATCCTCAGCTGAACCACACAAAGAACATCGCAAGACGTATTCATACACTGCTCATACATTATTTTTCATTTTTTTATCAAACAAACTGTAATTCAATTCATGCTTTCAGGGTCGCCAGGTGTTTCTGGAGTCCTCCGGTTCAGCAGCAACACAAGAGACGCGTCTGCTTCATTCTTTAGTACCTTTTCCCTCATCAGTGTTTATCAAGGACACAGGATGTTCTTTGTTGTACACTGCAAAGCCCTCTCAGGCAAAATTGATATTTGTGATTTTAGGCTTTACAAATTAAATTAAATTGAAAGTGACTGTGAATGTCTCTTGAATGCGCATTACTAACTTTACTTCTTCCTGTGGAGCCTCTGTGCTTTCTGGCCTCACGTTTCCGTGGATCTGGAGCCGGTCCTGCCTCACGCCAGAGCGGCCCTGCTGATGCCTCGATCGTGGTTATCTGGATCGTTGTCCAGGCCTAATTCTCATCGTATGAATCATTTCTGTCATGTTCATTCAATGTGCTGTAACTCTGTTACGTTGTTGATTCTGTACACATGGCGTCTATTGCTTCTGTCTATCCGGGGAGAGGGATCCTCCTCTGTTGCTCTCCTGAAGCTTTCTTCCTTTTTGACCCCGTGAAATTTTTCCTGATCCGATGTGAGGTTGTGTTAAGATTGTAAAACCCTCCGAGGCCAATTTGTAATTCTAAGCTATACAAAATACACTGAATTGAATTGAAAAAGCTGCGTCATTTGGCTCACAAAAGATCACTCTTTTTTTTTTGTGTCTTTTTTTTCTTTACCGCAGCACAGCTGGAGGCATCAAACTGAAATTCAGGTCAGCCAGTCGGGCAGTCCACTTCCACAGCTTCATGACAGCTGTAAAGGAGGACAGCTGCTGAGCTTGTTTTGGACCTTCATGGTTACGAATCGTCACAATGCCTTCGACAGTTCCGCTTATAAACGTGCATGTTTAAGTTTTTATATTTACTCTCAGATTTATGATCGGATTCGTGAAAGAGTTCGCCCATTAATGCTTTCTTCTTTTCGCTACAGCAGTATGCTGGTTGGACATGGTGAGAGCTGCCACCATGCTGTTTCAACATTAACATCTTTTGGTGCCGAACACATCAAAACAGCTGTTTACATTTGGTAAGACATAGCAACACGGTCAGTCACATATTTTTGCATCCCAAAAATACTTGATTTCTTTCCATCATTTACTGTATATATATATATATATATATATATATATATATATATATATATATATATATATATATACCGTACTGAAATTCATATATATAGACATCTTTGATTTGATTTGAGATAGTCGTTACTGGGCAGGTGAGTATATCAGTGACTTCCCTTAAACATGTTGCATACATATGATCAACAACATGCAGAAACATTGTGAGTGATTCATTATAATATCCTGTGAATGGAATTGGCTAATAACTAAGTTTCACATGGCTCTAAAATGTTGCACAGTCAGGATTTCTTGCACCATTTCACCTCAGGCAGCAACCTCCGGTACTCAGCCGGTGAAGTCAGTAAAGAAGTGTCTTAAAACGTACATTATCTCTACTGGCCAGCAGGGGGCGATCTGACTGGTTGCAAAAATATGTCAGCTAGTATGGAAGTCTATGAGAAAATGACCATAGTTCTCACTTCATTTCACCTCAGTAAACACAGTCAACATGAGTTTAGTCAATTATGATCCCTTTTAGGTCACCGCTAGAGCCGTGTACAGCGTCTCTCCGTCACTCCTCCGCAGTTCAAATAACTTCCATCCACTGGTTGCAAAGAGCCAAGATGGCGGTGGCCAAATCCTCAAATTCAGGGGTTCAAAAACGACGGTCCAGAAACAAATGGATGACGTCACAATGACTACGTCCACTTCTAATGTACAGACTATGCTTCACATACTTCCAAGAAACAAAAAACGTGAACAGATAAACGGTCCTGACTCCAACAACATTCATAAAGTTACATTTCATACGACACTTGACTTTGCTTCACAGCGTCTAATAACGGTCTAATTACGACATAACGTCAGACCTTTGTTGTGTTTCATGATGCTAGTCTAATGCAGCATTAACACTAATAACCAATATTATCGCTACAAACGACAGTAACCTTTGTGTTGTACGTCACTCCTTGCCGATGGCACAATGTATGAATGCACCGTGCGCCTTCATTATAAAAAAACTCCCAGATGTCGATAGCTTTTGCCGTCCAATCAGAAAACTCATTCTGGTTAATGCATCTCATCTCCTGCTTCGTGAATGTTTGAATTTAACATACCCACATCGTCACTTTTAGTTGTGCTTGATTCAAATAAATGTAAGAAAACCTACACTTTACATTCTTTTTAACATTCGAGGAACTCTGGCTGCATATAAATTGATATTTAAAGGTGAGGTGAAAAGGAAGGTATGAGACTGTATCCTGGAGCTGCATTTGAGACTGTAATGGAAAACATAAACATGCTAGTATTATTTATAATGTCAGGTAGGCCTGTGCGGCCCTCAGGCTAGATAGGTAGAGGACACACACTCACACACTCTGACACAATGACATGTAAGTGTATGCTTCTCTGTCTCTGCTCCAAATTAGTTGAGACAGAACAAAACAATCAAGAGTTTCTTTGTTCCTCTCAAGGTTTTATGGACTTTATTTTATTTTCCCTACACAGTCAATTATATCTCGAGTTCCACTCCTCGTCTGCATCCTCCTTCACAGCACACTGAAGGTTATTAGTACATGTTCTTTACCTTTCTCTGAGCTAAACCCTTGCCAGCTGTGTAGCAAGATAAGGGCCAAGTCTCTAAAAATAACCCACTCATTCGGGGTCCAGAGCACGCCGTGTCATTCAAAGTTCTCCTTTGTGCCCCAATACAAACATCCTGCGATAGCATGTTGGAAACTGTATTAGATAACATCACGTCTTCTGTCCTCCTCGCTGGCTTCCTTCCTTTTCGTTTTAATTTGACGTTCACTCTCTCCCTTTTCACCTTCCTCCTACTACTTGCTTGTCTTTCTTTATTCTCCTCCATCTCCTCTCATTTCCTCCCACCGTCACATTTTAAAGATATGTCTATGTTGTATATCATGTTCTTCTATGCTCACGCACGTCTTGCATTCCCTTCGCTCCTCTTAATATTGCCGACCTTAGTGTTCCTCGTTCAGTCACACAAACCCGTCCACGCATACTTATCTATCGAAGGCCACTCTGCTAACAGGCTGCTGCTATACACTCGCTAAAGGTAACAAACACCTGGGACTTCAGAAAAATGTCATGGACCTCTTTAGAAATCTGTTCCGCACACAATGAAATCATTTCTAGTTTGTTACCAAACAAGGCAACAAAATCTGCTTGTTTGCATGTTTAAACTGTGTCAATTTATGGATCCTTTAAAATACAATTGTCTGTAGTTTCTTGTCAAAAAAGAGTTGGCGTCCTCCGTCGATCAGACTCAAAAATTATTTATTGCCATGTATGTTTTCACAAACAAGGAATTTGTCTTGGCAGGTGGTGCATAAGCTTAAATAATAAACAGTAAACACAGTGCAAAAAGAAATAAGAGCACAGACAAACAGATAACAGCACTTAGCTCAAGTGAAATGAAAGTGTGATGTGAAAGCGGCAAGTGTATTTAAATATGAGGACCTGGAGCTGCGGCTCTGTTTGATGTAGAAAGCAAAAAGAAAGATCAAAGCTGGTAACGGCTCGAGATTACAGCAGAAGGACTTCTGCAAGTGAACTGACTTAAAACATAATCCAACTCAGTTGCGCAAAAATGTCGAGACTGAAAGCGTTCTTGCCATTTGTTTTGTTTATATGACAGAATCGAGACTGAAATGCACCACTCAGTGATGTGTTAGGCTAAGAGAGAAAAGATACTAAAGGTTTAACAGGTTTATCACACGCTTAAAAAAAAAACAACAACTGACAGCCGTCATGTTTACTGATATGTGAAGAGAAGTTGCTGGAGATTACCAGTCCGCAGTTTGCAGTATAATAAAACAATAGTCATATCTTGCTGGCAAAAGGAGAGTCCTAAACAATTAGAGCTAGAAAGAGAATGATGAGATGAACGAGATGAAAGAAAGAAAAAAATTGGAGTCCAGTGACAGCAGAAAACCAGAGTTGGATCGCTCTGAAGACGGATGAAGGTTTGTTCAGTGATGCCGGAATTGCTTGTTTTCAGATGAATGTGAACATGAAAGAATCCACTAAAGGAATAATAAAAAAAACTGACGGTGTGATACATCAACCGTTTTGGAGGGTGAAGAAAAACCTTCAAAGAAGATCCTCTGGGAAATCAGTTCCTGTTCAAGTTAAGTTGCAAATTAATCATTAAATTCTATAAATACTACAGTAAATTTAAACCTCTACTCATATATATATCTTCATATTAACACTTTATTGTATGTGTGTAATGTTAAAGGTGTCACAAGAAGTGACAAATCCCTTAGAACACATAATGATCAGACTACAATATCTTCAGTTCAAGGAACATTTGTTGCCGGCTTCAGCGCATCGTTTTGGTTTGACGGTCCACAACTTCACGGTTTCGGTTCAGTCGTCCGCTTCTCATCGTCAGCAATGTTTCTCATCGGGCAGCTGCAACTCAGACAAATCCAGTGTACGTTCCCGGCCAAGCACCAAACGTCAGACAGATAGAGTTAGCGGCTAGCTTGTAAACAAAGTGAAGCATTTAGCAGCAGCAGAGCCAGATGTTTCTCGCGCGAGTTAGTGGAGACCAAAACAGAACAAAAAGGAGAATACATGCATTCACCAGGGGGCTAGAAACCCAACTCAAAATGAATGCCAATGTTCATTCCTGCTGGATAGGTAAATAAGCATTTCTTCTCCATGTTTACCATAACAACTTTGAGGATTTAATGTCAACTTGGTGTTTGCAGCTTATTCTGCTGGCCCCAAGCAGTGGAAGAAATTAATTAATATTGCTTCAAGGAAGATTAAAGTCACTACTGCACTCATCTATAAAAGGGTTCAGTAATGAGGTGAGCAAACAGTGCAAAGCTGCTGCTATGGGCAGGCCAATGCTTCATATGACGGGTTGTCAACCACAAAATTCATATCTGATCTGAACAGAGGTGCATTCCTTTTTGAAGAAGGGGATTACAGCACCCATTTTCAGACAGACTGTCTCCAGGAAGACTCACAGTGTAATGTATTAAGAAAGAGAGCTTGAGAGGGACAATAAAACCCTCTCACCTTTAACTTCACACAGGTGCGGACGTCACATTGTCAATTTTGGAAAGTTGCAGAAATTGTCGGAGACGGACCCCCTAATCCGAGGTTAGAAAGATGTGAGCTTTTCAAAAGCTATTCGACCATCCAACATGCATTTCTCACGGAGAATAGTGGCGCCTCAAAGCATGATTACAATGTCTATATTTGAACTGTGTATGTAGAAAAAGCTGTGCTGGGATCAGACTTCATGTTATAAGGCTCTCTCGTATGACGATCACAATTGTAAGTCAACAACTCCCCATCACACCAGGAAAAAAAAAAAAAAAAACGCTTTGTCGCTATAAAAAGAAGATGATACCACTTTTATAGTGCACTCAGGATGAATTTTTCAGACCAGAGTATTGTGATATGTTTTTGTGCGGCTCTCCGAGCTGCTGCTCGGCTGTGCCCATGGCCTGCATGTGGCAGCCGATTTGATAATTTGATTTTTGTGCACATGTTGTGCCGCTGCTCAAACCCAAAAAGGTAACAGATGGCACTACTGACGCAGGTTACTGTAAGGAAACAGCGCTGCGGACTTTTCAGCCGATTTCTTTCATTTGCTGCTTTCAAACTCCAGGGCATCTTATGAATGTGCTTGTGTGTGTGTGTGTACTAGTGTGTGAGAGAGAGAGAGCATGGGATAAATACACTGCTGAAAACGCTTTGGTCATGTCTTACAACACACAGAGTGAGAGAGAGAGAGAGAGAGAGAGAGAGAGAGAGAGATTTTCAGGTTTACAGACACTACTATCTTTTGTAAGTTTAATTATTTGGAAATGAGCTTAGGTGTTAAATGAAGCTCTGTTTGAGCTAAATTAAATTCCACAGCTATCATTAGTGGGGTTTCTATTAAAGAGCCTTGTGTTGGGAAATTGGCACCAAGAGCAAGAGTCCAGATGAAAGGCAAGAAGATTTCTAATTTCCTATAAGCTGCACTTGTTTTGACCCCAGGGGTTCAGCAAGGGAGAAAAATAGCCCATACATTCGTTCTGAAAGCAGGCTGCCAAAAAAAAATTACAATATGCAACCTCGAATGGTTTGTGAAATGCGGTGAAAGAACATTCCCAATTACAAACCATGCAGCTTGACATCCCAGTTCTGTTTGAGCGTGCCGCAACGATCTTCAATTATTAACAAAACGATGTATGTCATTCCAGAATTAATAGGCCAAAACGCCTCACTTCTGTTCCCAATTATCCATTATTAACTGTAAACACAATACATCCAGCACATTTGGAAAATAATTTGCATATCAAGCAAATCAAAAGAGAACCACCGAGCCAATTTTTGCTCACACTATGATATACCATATTTTAATCAAGAGAGGATACTTCAGATATTACATATATGCTTAAAACTAAAATACTCAAAGACGTTTTATTAACTCCCAACAAGAGATGCTTTGTTCAACCCCGTGTTAATTAATCCCTTCATCCAGAGCCGCGTGCCGCTAAGACTAGAGTTAAAAAAAACCTTTCATCCGAACCGGAGGACTGAGATTATAACTTCCTTTGTTGACACCAAACTCACTGCTTAACCCCAGAACACAGACGTTAAAAATAGTCACACTATCACTAACAACGGGTGAATTTCACCCGATATAATGTAGCTGATAAAATATACTTATATATATATATATATATATATATATATATATATATATATATATATATATATATATATATATATATATATATATTCAATACAATAATACAAGGAATGGATGGGTGGAGTTGAAGTACTCTTCTTTTATTTTACCCTATAGAACGTCTTATAAAGTGAAAACAAGGTATCACAGGGAAGTAAAGTGAATACATTTTGGTTTCGGACTGTTTCCAATTAAACAAGCCATGTGATGGAATCGCTTTGGGCTCCGTGAACTTTAAACATTTTGTTGAATATCGATGAAGATTGATTCAATGGTTGTGACTCCAAAACAGACTCAGACAAGGTTCCGTTCAACAGGTCCGTCTGGAGTAAAATGACACTTCATCGTGACCGCAACGTCTCTTTTTGAGCCGACACCTCGATCAGCAGGTCAATATCCCGACAAAACTCAAAACTAATTACCAAAAAAGCAAAACGTCCCGCTTTGCTTCAGACGGACAGGAGTCTCAATAACAAAGGCCTCTTGTCGCACGGCTCAAAAGGCTGACGCTGCGGTTTTCCTCCGCACGGTGTCTTCTCCTTTATACTTCACTGAGTGACTGCAGACACAAATGTATTAACACACACACACACACACACACACACACACACACACAGTATATGACTACGGACGCTGAAACAGATCTGAAGCAAGAGGCAAAAAAGAGAAAAGTTTTGTCCGGCCCTCCTCACATCGTCGCTTCCTTCTGCTTTCCACCACCGAGGTTTTGTGAACCCGAGGCACAGCGTCGCCTGACCTCCCTCTTCCTGCCTCCGGCCCCGAGGCCAAGTCCACACAGACTAATAGAGACGTTGAGCAGAGAACGCAGAGGGGAGCGAGCTGAAAGTCTCTCTGATGAAAGAAGCAGATTATATATAGCCACTGATTAAGGCAGAGATGGGAACATGACCTACATGCATAACAACATTTTCTCTCACTTTCCACAGAACAAGCCTCCGTCCAGGACCAGGACTCTACAACTGGGAGAATCACTCTAATTATAACACCGGAGTCAGATTCCAATGCACACCTCATTAATATTTCTCTTATTATTGAGTTAATAATGTTTTTACAGGCGTGGGAGGCTTGGGAGCGCTGAATGAAGGCCAGCCGACCTTCCAGGTCACCGGGCGCGCAGGCGAAATACGGCCGCTCTCATCCGTCGAGCTCGCATCGGTGTGTCCGATTCAAAAGTTAAAAACACAAAAACAGATAACTCCCTTTCGCACACCGAGCCCGTTCTCAAAATAGCCGTTCCTCCGGGACGCTCGTGGTGGTGGGGGGGGGGGGGGGGGTGACGACGAGGGGGAGAGCGGGCTTTCTCCTTCCCTCATCAATCTTTTCGGATCCTGTTCCACGGACGCCGGTGACCGCGCCTCCGACAGCGCCGAGCGCCGGCCGGCAGCCGCGGGGAGCGCGCCTCGCTGAGATTCAATCCAGGTTCTTTCATCAGCCACCTGAGGTTGATTTAACACCCCGTGTTCCTGGACAGTGAAAGCGGCTGATTATACAGCCAGTCAGTCCCTTTCCCCCTCCTCACCTCCGTCAGCTCCAGCCCATTACTGCCGCGCTGCGCTGTCTGGGCTCATGCCGACACAGAGGGCTCGCAGAGAGGCAGGACATGGAGGCGAGACGGGATCAAAGGCAATGACTGTGTGTGTGTGTGTGTGTGTGTGTGCGTGTGAATGAATCAGCATACGGATGAGTGTGTGTTTGCGTGTGTGAGATCTTTAAGACGTATATCTGATCAAAATGTTAGCAGGCTGTACAGTCAGCTGGCTGACATGTTCACAATGTCGCAGAATGTCTTTGCAGAATGTGTTCATGTTGTTAAAGTCCAAGTGGCAGGAAAAAAAATGGAAAACTTGAAAAGATTTAAGGCTTGCAAACTTTTCGCACAATTACTAACGTGTGGTTTTTTGGTGTGTGTGGATGTGTGTGATTCTGCCAGAGGCCACACTTGGACACATTATGGACGACGCAGCCGGGACAGAGTTTTCTAACTAACTTGTTGAGAAGGGGGGAGGTGTGCAGCGCGTCGCCTGCAACTCTTCATCGAACAGCCCACTGCGGCTGCTTCTTCTTGTTTTCCGCTGCTCCCATGCTGTAACTGAACCTGATCCAGCGTCAAAAGAAATCAACATCTGGTTTTGCATTTGCCATCAAAGCCAACGCGTTTCACCAGCTGGACGCAAGGCCGTGTGTGTCGTAACAAAAGTAAGCCTTGATGTCATGAAATTATTCAATATTTCAACTGTAAAACAATGCCAACATGTGCTTATGAACACGGTGTTATTGGTCGCCATAAATGTTGCAACCCAGTGTCCACGGTCCAGTGATTTATAGACTCAACCTGGGAAGTCGAAATATCTCAACCTACGCTCCATAAATTTTCACTATTCCTTCCTCTCATAAGCCTCAACTTTATAAAAGTGCACTAGAAACTGTACTAAATAATACTAACTTGGTTGAGTCCCTCTTTAAATTGGGTTAGGTATAGGCGAAGTAACATTTGGTGACGTATTCACTTTGGTTTGAAGAATTATATTTGAAAAAAAACATATGGTGTTCAGCCAAAAACACATTCCAGTATGTTTTGTACCCTATTAATACCACGTTTTTTGTAATATGGAAAAACGGATTAATGGATGAACAGTTGGGTTGTTTTATGTACTGTGTGCACTGCAGTGCATGTAGCTTCTTCTGTGCATAAACAGATGGTTTATTGGTGACCTCATCACCTGAGCATATGTCCCTTCAGCAGGTGAACAGATTGACGGGCGACAGGCAGGAGGGAAAGCGGAGCCTCATGAGAAGCTGCTGGCTGTTGTACTCAGGTACACATTAGCCTCTCTTACTGCTCTATTTAAGAGGAGGGGCACATCCTGGACCAAGCACCAGGATTTCAATATATTATATTTTCACCTGCTTGCTTTTGGTTTGGTTGTGTGGGTTGGAGTTCTACATATCAAACACTGTGCTGAACCTGTTTTTTTGTTTGTTTGTTTTTTTACATATTTATTCTTAGTTAGTCGGGGGGGATTATGTTGTTGTTTTGATCAAAGGAGGTAACACAGTGCTATAAACTGCTCAATACTGTGCCGGTCATAGTTAGATTGTAAGCACATACAACAAATATCATGCCCATTCATTTTAAAGTGACAATTCATAATATCCCTATTGATCAGTTTGTGTATCAAATCCCAAACATTCTGAACCCCGTTGTTACACATATTTATGCCCCCTATGCACCTCAACTATCTCACATCTAAATCTGAGCGAAAACATGTTCAGACTCAGTGTCCACTCCTCTTTTCAAACCACATTTCTATGAGTCCTCCATTACAGTTTCCAACCACGGCCGCCCTGTGTGGCTCTACGGAGAGGCCACGTTGACCGCTGCACACTCACGTTCTCATCGTGTGAGCCTGGGACATGCATCAAATTGATAGTTTTTTCTGATTGTTGATGTCTGTCCTGGTTAGCTATAAACATCTTTAGATGGACTCTCAGTGCTGCTGCCTATTGTGTGTTGGACATAAAGACTCCACACTCAAACAAATTGTTCAGGGTTCACGATTTACATAATGCTTTCACCTTGGCATTTCTATCCTTTTGTATGTGTGATACAAAAGATGCTCTTATAAAACACACACACACACACACACACACACACACACACACACACACACACACACACACACACACTGTAGAACAGGTAAGGTCAGGCATCCTTTTAAGCCCTTGTGCTGCACAGAGACAACAAGAGCTATTCTGGTCTGGAGATCCATGCTTGACTTTTTATTTGATTTCCATTTCAAGACAACACTTTGACACACTGATCATAACGTGAAGAAGACATGACTGAAATAACTACTTCTGGGTCAGTTTAGAAAAAGCAAAGATTGTTTCAGCTCGGCCAGCCAAGCATGTCACTCACAACAGGCAGACTAAAGATACTTAAAGGTGTCTCGCTCGGGGTCAAATGAGGTGCAGCATGACAGCCCACGCATTGTTTCTGTCTAGTGTTTCTTCGTCTCTGAGCAGATCCCTCTCAGTAATGAACACAGCAGAAAACACAGCGCTTTTGACATAATAGTAACAGCTTTTAAAGCTCTCAGTCAGCAGACCTTTTCGGAGAGATATATATCGGTTCAAAAAAAAATATAGTGTCTTTATTTCCCTTTTTCTTCTGGCGTTGTAGATCCTCATTACGTAATAGTTAAAAGGATATGTTCACATCTAAAGTTATAATCCTTGAGACTTCAGTCACAGTTAGCTTCTGAAATCCAGCAGAGGAATAGATTCATTACTGCTGGGGAAATTAATTATAGAGAGATATAGAATATAACTGTATTGAATGGCTATTGCAGGACATGTTATGAGAGGATATTTTGTGTTTGATAGCCAAAGTGAAAGCATTATGTCAATGGTGAACAACCACAAATACAAACGGGGCTTGATTTCATGATAATCTTCAGGTTTTCTTAAAACAATACTAACATTAAAGTCATTAGATGCCATAATTGCTCCGGCTGGCCAGAGTACAATACCAGCATGAGTAATGAAGTTAGACAAATCAGATGAATTATTCACTTCATTCATTGAGGGGAAAAAAATGATATTCAGCTTCTCAAACGCTCCTTTTCTCTCCTTCTCCTTCATTAAACTACAAACTGAATATCTTTTGACTTTTGGTCCAAAGATATTCAATTACAATTCCTATTGTCCTTTTTATCTGGTGAAACCACCAACTGCCTCCTGCCGTTTTATTCCAAAAGGCAGTTTGGCATTTCCATACAAAGCTTCATCTCCGGAAAAAAAAGAGTGCCGGAGAGAAAAACAGATTTTTAGGAAATCCTAACTATTCTTCCACCGCGCCTTCATAACTCTTCACTCAGCCAAACTTCGGGAACACACTCAGGTTCACCGTGCCGTTCATGGCACCGAGCCTCAGCGAGCTCGTGTGAAAGATTAAGAGCAGAGGGGAATCATAATAAAAGGTGGCGAAGAAGATCTCATGGGACACCTCGACTCCAGGCGCACACACGGCAGAGAGAGAGAGAGAGAGAGAGAGAGAGAGAGAGAGAGAGAGAGACGACTCTACAATGCAGTCACATTCACTTCCCACCCTGAACGCCCGTGCCGTGGAGCTTCTGGTGTGGCCCCAATTATGAGAACAGAAATTCAGTACGGCAGCTAATATGTTCTCTGTAAAACAATCAAACTGAACCCGCTGTTCACACAAAGATAACAGGGGGGAGGGGGAGGGGTTGTGTCATCTAAATGTCACATGGGCGCAGAGGTGGAAACATGATTAAGATGCGTTAGTTTATTGGATAATTATGATAAGGCTGGCCATTCGTGATCCTTTCCAACAGCCATGTTATTTAATCATAATGATTCCGCCTATGCTCTGCGTCTTGGGTCAGGCGACATGTTGTACATCATTTTCTCCGAGGGACGAAAGAGAAGAAAGGGATAAAAATGATTTTGAAAGCAAAACATAAATCAAGAGAAGAGAAAAAACATGAAATATAGCGCTTCATCAATGGAGCCACTAGTGCGCGCACACACACAGACACACACACACAGCATCTGAGCATCTTTTTCACACTCACATGCATCGTATGTATTCAACCGCTGTCTCCTAATTTGGCGAGCTCCGGGTGAGGCAGACAGAATGCCACGAGTGATTGTGCTGGTGGATAAATGCCACACTTCCCACCATTACTCACACTGGCAGCCTCAAATAAGCTGCAGTGTGCTGAAGTATGGGGGCCGGCTGTCTTAATGCTCATTTGAAATTCAAAGTGGTTTTCATAAATTATTCAATTTTCAACAAAACAAAACAAAAACCAAAAAAATGCATCAAGTGCATCTATTAGCGTCAGAAAACTTTTATGTGGCGCAGCAGAATGCGATAAAAGATGCTTCAAGGTGTTTACATGCGCATGTATTTACCTCTGCGACTGTGTACACATGTCTATTACTCACCCCAGCGTTGTCATGGTGACAATAGTGTACCAGAAGGATGCTGGGATGCTGGTGAACTTGCTGGAGCTGGAGCCCTTTTCCGCGTAGAACATGACGGTGGCGAAGATGATGATGGCCATGGTGAGCGAGAAGAGGAGGAAGCCCAGCTCCGACGCGCAACTCTTGAGCGTGTAACCCAGGATCCGCAGGCCCTGCGAGTGGCGGGAGAACTTGAAGATGCGAAACACCCTGAACACGCGCAGCGTCACGAAGGCGCCGCTCACGTCCTCGTTGTTGGTCATCACCAGGCCGATGTAGTACGGCAAGATGGCCACCACGTCGATGATGCTCATCACCGAGCGCATGAAGCGGTAGCGGCTCGGCGCGGCGAACAGGCGCAGCAGGTACTCCACGGTGAAGATCATGACGCAGGCGGTGTCCATGCAGAAGAACGCCACGGTGTAGCGCTCGCCGCACGGCATGTCCTTCTGGTTGCCGGTGGAACCGCAGGGCACCGTCTCCACCACGTTGGTGATGACCGAAATGGCGATGAAGAAGCCGGTGACGTAGTAGAAGACCAGCGCCATGGTGGAGGTGTGGGGGTTCTCGAAGGCACGCCACATGGTCTCCCTGAAGTTCATGTGGGGCAGCTTCATGTCCTTGTTCTCCTCCTGGTCGTCCTGAAGCCGCTCCATGTTCTCCCGCTTTCTGTCCTTGTACTCTTCGTAGCAGCAGTCGCCGATGATCTCGGGGATGATGCCGAAAAAGATCAACTCCTCGTCGTAGGCGGTGATGCACTCGTGGCGGGGGTAGTGGAGCTTCCCCGTCCGGTAGAAGTTGAGGATGCTCCTGAAGGCGTCGGGGTCCCGGTCGAAGAAGTACTCCTTGATTTCCTCGTTGTAGAAGAAGTCTTTCTCAGAGCTGCCCAGCAGGGTGTCGGGGTAGCGGTCCAGAGTGGTTCTCCAGGTCTGGAAGCGACGGCCGCTGACGTTGAGGATTATCAGCTCGTCCTTCCTCTTGCTGTTGTCCATTGGCGCAACTGGCATGGGGCAGTTGGCGACGGGCATCCAGCCAATGGCTGCCGCCCTGGCAAACGGGAGCCACCCTGCCACTGTCGCCATCGTGAAGAGCAGAGTCTTAAAAGTAGTCCTCCTCGCCTTCAGAGTCGAGACTGCTCAACATCCACTGACATCTGAGGGGTAAATATGAGCCAAAGAGAGGAAACATGAAGCTGAAAACATCAGCACACGAGATGTTCAAGCAAATTATCAGTGTTTGCCGTCACGGCACTAAAATGAGCAGCGTGACGCTCGTGACATTTTGAGTTCCAAATGAGTTTTTCTCTATTAAATTTCCAGTCACTCTCTCTTGGTTTCAGTCCAAATCCACCCAAAATGTCATCCTGTCTCGAGGACAAAGCTGATGTGTGGCAACAACTACATGCCGGGGGGGGAAAAAAACAGACAGGCGGCTAAAGGTGAAGTCTTGCTTCTGGACGGTTCTGTTCTGGTTTTAACACAATACCCTGAATATTACAATCCACACTCCATCATTTAGGATCAGGCTCAAAGCCTGCAACAACGTGCTTGCTGGTACCAGTTTTGTTAAGTTGCATTTGGGAACCAGCAGACTTCCGTTCTGGACATGAGCCCACACTTACGTCTCCAGATGTGAATAAATACAGTTACATGTGCAGTGAATACAGTCTGGTGTATGAGTTCAACAGCAGCAGTAAAGACACGAGCATACATCTCTTCTGGCAGCAGCATCGACTGATCGACATGTGGACACGCTGGCTGTCGGGGACTGAAACAAACCTGTTGCATCAGAATAAGGAAGCACATAGATCTAGGTGGCGATATTAGACATCAGAATGAACTGGCATCGCCCGGCCAGGGAAACATTACATTAGAAGTAAACTGTCTCTTTATACATATATCTTTACAATAAATACAGTTAGTCGGTCAGGCTGAACTGAAAAGTTATTCTCACAATGCACACTGACTAACTATTTCTTCACCTTACGTTTAGCTGCATGCTTATTTTGAAACGCACCTCAACACATGTCCATCTAAGGACATTGAGTGAACGGAGCAAACGCAAGAGAAGCACTCACCGATGCAAGTGGAGAGAGAAGGAGGGGAGAAACACAATCCCAACTCTCCCAAAGCAGATCCAGACTTTCTGCAAAGACCCGTGTCCTCAGTGAGAGAGGCAGAGCTCGGATTCATCCAGCGGGATGAAGCACCGCTCTCCTCGTCGGTCGGCGGACTCCGGCACCGCGAGCAGAACGCCACACACACACACAAAAAAAAAAAAAAAAAAAAAAAACACGCAGTCGATGGAGCAGAACGAATCAGTCTGGTGGAGCACAACACTCAGCAGAAGCGATGTGTACCTTCACGTGGGGATCTGCTCTCTAGCCTTTTTGTTTGTTTGTTTGTTTTTTTTACATCCTGGCTTTGTTAGTTTTCAGTGTTTGTAAAGTGAGGCGCGATGGAGAGGCGCAGCGCGCTTCCTCCTGCTCCATCCGGCTCAAAGTGCAATGCGCGTCTCTCCCTCGCGGAGCCTGCAGCGTGTCGTCAGCCCTCCTCCCCCCTCCGCCTCACTTTCCCATCGTGACGTGACGGACTCACCTTGTCACTTTGGATACTTTCAAGACTGTGCCGGTGCATTGCTCACCGCAGCGGAACATACCACTGTCTTTGTGATGGTGGGGTCAGTGATAACCGAAATACAACAATTAAAAACAGGTCACCATGCATCGCACACTCGCTGTGGTTGACTGCATGTGGCAGGAAAAGGAGTTCCCGTCCTAATGTGTACACCAGAAGGGTTTTGAACATGACCGGATGAAACCTCTTGAGGGGCTGAGGGCAACAATGAGCTGCTCGGCCCCCAATAACTCCCCATCCTTCTCATTTTGTTAAACACATCGTTTTTCTGGCCAATTTTGAGTACCAATATTAGAGAACCATGGTTGTTCTAAAACCTCCCCTTTTCCTCTATAGATAGTCTTTATTGTTTAGCCATGAAGTCTATTATGGAAGTGTAAAGTATTAAACCAGGAAGAAAAAAAAACACCATCCTCCATTGTTTTTTTCTCAAACAAGCCTTCATCATCAAACTGGAGAAGAGCAGAGAGTGGTGTTTCAAAGGGGGCCCTATAGAGCCTCGTCATCAGAGAGCCCCTCTGGCTCTCCCTCCTATATCTCGCACTTCAATCCCAGGCAGCATGGTCTGTACACAGGAACCTCAGGGGACCGCCGCGGCTGGATGAGGACGGTCTTTGAAAGGGTGGCCTTGTGTGTGGCCGTTGGATGGAGAGAGGGAGGCAAAGTGAGTGAAAGAAAGGCGGGGAGAGAAAGTGAGAGTGTGTGGCCCGGGTGTAAAGACAGATAGGCTATTGATTAACAGTGCGTTCACATGTTCAGACGAAGTTCTGGCACATTGTGTGAAATATTCATGAATTAAGTCTTTGAAAAAATGTTAAGTTGCAGGGAATATCACACAAAGAGGCTTGCTTTTGTTTCATCAGTGGTCTTTTAGCATTGTGTAGTCGAAAAATTAAAATATTTAGTGAAAAATAATAGTTTTTCTTTTTTATCCACTTTAAAATCAGTGCACTGTATTTCCTGTGTTCTGTAATTCCTTTTTCAGTGAGCACTGAATACACTTAAAGCGTAGACCCACACACACACCATCATTCTATCCATCTATTAAAGAAGAAATCTGAAGACAAAGTCAGACTCTAAATACATCTTTAGCAACATCAGTGCTTTCCCCGCATGTACATATTTAAAAAAAATATAGGCCTATATATCTGAAAGTATTATTTGGATTTTTGATGCTCATTGTCTTCAGCAGAGTCAACCTTTGTGATTTATTTTGCCGATATAATCCAGTTTTTGTTGTGGATCTTTTTCCCTCTCTCAGTCCTTTTTGTGAAATGTTCAAACCTCTGGGGTGGCAGTTGAACTTTAAAAAAAAAAGCAATTTTTCACAATAATTTGCATGAGATGGTAACAGAAGTGGTTTCCAATTTTCCAAAAAGAAAGATATTCTAAGACTAAGAAAGATTGCAAAAGGAAAATTAGAGAGAGACTCCAATGCTTTCCAGAAGAGGGAAACTGGTACGCAAACAACTTTGTAACCAAATAACGTCGACCATTTTTTAAACTCCACGTCTTTTGAGGTGATACAATTTTGGTTACTGTGGCATATTTTTCTAAAGCTAAAATTAAAGTTAAAAAAAACCTGTTGGGATGACATCCTATATTGTTGACATATTTCACATATGCAATAGTATCACCATTTTGTAGAAACATTCCTATAAAATGACGGATGCCCACGTAAACTTTTACCAACCAATTCAACCAACAATATCACAACATCCGTCCATCAATCTGCATCTGCAGAAGCCGAAAAGGAGGCGTGTGTGTAGCCACTGTTCCCCATAGCTCCATAGCGAGCTGGTCTCTAGGCCCAGTGCTCCAATCAAATGCAAATTAATTGACTTAAATCCCTCTTGTAACTGTACACAACTTCAATATTTTGTGTCACTGGGAAATATGTGCACAGTACAGAAGCTAAAGACGCCTAACTTCTGTTTCACTGGGACTTAAAGTCCTTGATAATCCACCAGAAGGGTTTCACAGTAACTTGCCAACTCTATTTAAAACTCTATTATAAAGGGAGGAAAACAAAACATTTATTGGTGCTCATTTACAATAAATTGTGTGATAGCTTTTCAGTACATACAAATTGTCGAGATTCATTCAGCTCCAATTTTCATGTATTGATATGAAGGAAACAAATTGTTCTATCATACATCATCCAAATATGTACTGATAAGGCTACATTTAATCTGTGCAGGCCTTGGCATTTAGAAATGCATCTCTAATCAATCACGGTCTATCAGGTATTTCAATCTTACACACCAATTGGTATCTGTATTTCTCTAATAGTTCATCATCCAGTCTCTGTTGACCAGAGCAAAAGCAACTGCTGAGATTTCAAGGTGTTTTTCATTTGGCTGTCCTGCCCCAGGGTCGCAGCATGCTGATTGGATGAAAGCCACATTTCGTGAATTATAGCCCCTTTTTACACAGACTCTATGAAAGTACAGAACTTTATACAGACTTCCTCTGCTGCCATTTATGTGAGCTGTTTCTCATTTTGACTGAGGCACTCATATTAGATTAGAGCTCTACAATAAGATCTTATATTTAGATGTTTGATCATCGTTATGTCAGAGCGTTATTATGTCAGGGTTATTTCTATGTCAGGCCTCCCATCATTCATGGTTCTTATAAACAAACATTTTTTTTTTCTCTCTCTGCACTTCAGTTGTGGCAGTTAGTCCATAGGGAGAAAAAAAACTGCAGAGACTTAATAGCATAAGGAGATAGTCCATGAGGTAGAGCGCTCGTCCACTGCTGGTTCCATCTGCAGTCTATATGTCAAAGTGTCCTTGGGCAAAATTGAACCCCAAAATTGTGAGTGTGAATGAGTTTTGCTACTACTGGGCAGGCGGCACCCATCTTCTTCCCCCCCAGTGTTAGAATGTGTGTGTGAATGCTTGTGTTGTAGAGCCAACAGTCCCCAACCGTTATTTGCGCCACGGACCAGTTTCGTGTCAAACGATTTTTTCACGGAGATCTTCACGGTGTGGGCGATAAATATGACGCAAAAAAATGATACGACCGGCATGACGAAATTATAAAGTGCATAAAGATACAACTCAACATTACGCCGAATTAGTGGGAGCCCTGAGCCGGTCCCAACGTCACCCGGCGTGTGTTTATGTCCTCCTAACTCCGTAAATTAAACCTTTATGTCCAGTCTACAGCTTAATTTAAACCCGCTTCACAAAGACAGGATGGAGGCAGGGTTTCCAGAGCTTTATTGGTGATCTTAATGATACTCTGTCTTGATTTTAATCCAGAACACCAAGTTGAAACAGACTTTTAAGTTTAATTTTTGGGGTAACTATCACGTAACATGTGTCAAGTGGTTCGTCTGAGGTTACGCGCAGACGGATGTATCCGGCCTTTTTTCAAAATAAAACTTTTTTCTGACCTTTATTTTTTTTTCATTCGTTCTTTCTCTGCAGCCCGGCAGCAAAGGGACCCACAGACCCGGTGGTTGGGCCCGGCGGTTGGGGACCATTGTTGTAGAGGGCTTTGGATGGTTGCCAAGACTAGAAAAGGGTCAAACAAATGTAGCACTTTGGGTTCACAATAACCACCCTCACAACTTTCACAAACTTCCTGTATCTCTTCACCTTGAGACTCAGAATAAACATTAAGTGAATGTGGATTGACGACTCCTGCTGAAAGCTACCGTTGCTGTCGCTGTGAACTGCCATCTTTCAAGAACAGCTGACTGACATTTTTATCGTGTGAAGTCTGACAGAAAATAGACAGGAAGCCCTTTCGGTCATTGTAAAAAATACAGCGAAATGAACGCTCAATGTCACTTGAGTCAGCATTGATTGTGACTGAAATCTACAAGATTGATGATTTAATACATTCAGGGGTGTGGACTTAGAACAAAGAGAGTTTACCTGACTTTTGTAGGTCACTCATTATCTCTGCTTGAGGCTATAGGGACTACATCCCGGGCGACTAGCACAAAACAACCACCGACCAAACTGTCGCTGCATTGCATTGTGTGAAATGGAGGAGAATGAATGCAAGGAATAAAAATATATGTTTCTGCTTTTTTTAATTAAATTTTTTATTTAAACGCTCCATTGTGAGGGCGCGGCTGTGGCTCAGTGGTTAGCATGCACGTCTTTTAATCAGAGGATCGGTGGTTCGAACCCTGGCTTTGCTAGTCCATGTTGATGGGTCCTTGAGCAAGACACTTAACCCCTAATTGCTCCTGTTGCTGTGTCTACGGTGTATAGAGACAAAATGTAAGTTGCTTTGGATAAAAGCATCAATGCAATGCAATGGGTCCAGCAATGCTAAATTGTTGTTTTTACTCTTTTTCCAAGACTTGGAGTTTTATCTTTTTTCCTTGATGTTGGCGTGAAGCTGAATTCAACATTACAGTGAACCCCTATTTTTCTCCTCTAAACTGACCATCCTTGAATAATTTTAAATCCTTTTCATGCTAAAATGAAAACCAAAAACATCCAATGGTTTCATAATTTAGTGTGTATCATCTCACACTGCATAAAACAGCCCTCAATATGCGACCCATGATGACTGCAGATGCTTTAGTATCCTGCAATCTTCCTGCCAAGCCCCGCTCTTTTGAAAATTTATCATGAATATTTTAAATACAGAAGGTTTTGTGTCCTTTTTTATCTGGTGAGTATCAGTCTACAGGCTCTATCCATTACCCATTCATCAGTAAAATATGCTTTAATACTACAATTCAACAGAGATACAGTGGAGATTCAATGGAAAATAGAGGCGGATGTCACGTCTTTGTTAAACCACAGAATGCAATGCCTCCCATTATAAAATCATATAGATAGAATGACAGAGGAATAGATAGTTAATGTGTATCGAGATAGGGATGGACTTGGCGGTCAAGAAAAGGAAGTAGAGGTAATGAGGTAGACATGGGCCACAGGTGCCTGATCAGCTGGAAAAGTGGGCCTGAGAGGTTATAAGGAGACTTACAAAAGAAAGAGCTCATAGAAAGACGGTGGTGTCTAAATCGAGAATGAATGCAAGCGTGGAAAATCACAAGTGTGCATCTTAAAGAGGGAAAAGCAAGGCAGCCCATCAGTCTGACAGACTAGACCCAAAGAGATGTTGTGGGTGTGTGTGTGGATAAATGAGTTCAGATGAAAGCCAGTAGCATTGATTGTGTTTGAGTGGTCATCTTATGACTCACTTGCAAAACGCCCGGGCTTCATTATCCAAACCTCGAACCACACGCCAGCGCAACATGCATGAATCCTGTTGAGCCGTCCTGTTGCGGCGATGCAGAGACAAAGACGGATCGACTGCAGTGTTCCACGGACACCGTCGCGCCGGGGGCTGTGCAAAGCAGCTGCTAATGGACGCCCGCCACTTAGAGATGCATTATTTTGACTCTGGCAACCCCTTGAGCAGCAGAGCAAATAAACACTACACAAAATCACATGTGAAAATTATAGGAAAACAGTCGAGTCAGTCAGGGGGAGAATGACACAAAATACACACACTGCCACGAGTCTCACTGAAATGATTAATAGAAAGCTTCGTGGCGGAGTTTAAAAGAAGTAATTTGTCAACATTAAGTGGAGCCAGAAAATGCAGGTGTCAAACTAACCAATTACACATGAAAGCAGTAAAGTCGCTGCACTCTGAGGTAAATAACTCCTTCTGAAAGTTGCGTTTTTTATGGCTTCCTTTGCATATTTGCAGGTGCAGACCATTTTGCTTTTACAAATAACATATGCTTTTAGATTAACCTATGCCTTTAAAGTGCACGGTATAGAACTAAACACAAATGAGTCATCTCAATGTTCGCCACAGTGTCCTGTAACGAATACAAATAGATTTAATTGAGCTGTAATACCACACAGGGCTCTTAACTATTCCATTTGATCACTTTAAACTTTAAATTTGCAATTTGCAAAAGAATTGAGGGTTAAATGTGTGAAGAATTTGTCAACAACATAATCTTGCTTCGCCGTGTTAATTTGACTTTATTACATGTGGTGATACCTTGTAGTGTACAACACAACAACAACAAAAAGAGGACATTTAACTTTTGCCATTATATCATTGCCCTTCAGAAAATAGCAACGTTATCATAGCTCAGTGTTTTAATTAAAACCATAATGAGCGCTGTAAATGGTCCATGGACTTCGAGGCTGATTTATGACAAAGTAATAAATTACATACAGTAATGAATATTTTCAATTATGGAGGTCCTGCCTGACAAAATCATCCACCTCGATGGGTTCAAATGTGACAAATGTCATCCTAAAACAGCTTAGTAGGGATCTGATGCGGGAGCCATAAGTGTTTTCTTTCTGATTTCTTTTTGCGTCAATTATTTACAGTTGTATGCCCGTGCAAATGACTGACACCCCCGCACACACGAGATCACATTGCTATCCTAATAGATGGCACTGTGACAACAGGAGGATGTAAAAGCCCAACTGGGTATCTCCCATCTTGACCTAGTTACTGTATAATGGTTTACATCATTATCTGCGACACAGTATTCAGATACATCAAAGCATTTAAGATATGCAAGACAGCCACTCGATTGTCCTCCGAGGGAGGCAGGCTGAACAAGTTTGAGGAAATCCACAACAACATCTACATTAATTATATTGTGCAGACACAATGACTTGGTTGGCTGATTGGCTGAACGACAAAAAGACATTCTCACTCCCAACTCTACGCTTGATTAGTGGCCCCCCTCTTCCAACGGTGACGCTGTCGGTACCCCACAGCGTCAGTTTCTGCTTGTTTTATGCATAGCGTCTTTTCATAATACACTTTCGCAGGGCTACAGGCTACTGGTAGCACTGGTGCTAGCAACTTTCTCATTTGTTCACTCCTGTGGCTAAACATTCTCTGGTCCCAGTCTTTCTTGTGTGATGAACTGCTGATCGGTGTCATCTGAAATATTGTGTGCTCGGTGGTTAGCATGGCCGTCATTCAATCAGAGGACAGGTAGTTCGAGCCCTTCGGCTCCGCTGGTCCTTGTCGTTGTGTCCTTGAGCAAGACACGTAACCTTGAATTGCTCCCCGTTGCTGTTTTTACGGTATATAGAGCAAAAATGTAAGTCGCTTTGGATAAAAGCGCCAGCTGAATGTCATTTGATAGTAAGAATGTTACCTTGAGCGACTGTATAATAAGCCCTTGGCAAAATTAATTGAAATTACTGGATACTTGCAGACCTCTTATTATATTGTGGCGTCCATAAGGAGCTAATGTGTAAAGAAAACACATAATATAATAAGAAGTATTTATTCTAAATGACATACAGACTTCTCTTTATTTAGATATTTAGAAGACAAGCTTCAATTCAATTACATTTATTTTGTATATCCCAAATCTGCCTCAGAGGGCTTAACAACCTGAACACAGGCGACATCCTCGGTCCCGGGAACGTCACACCGGCACAGGAACAACACCTTTAATGGAGAGAGAAAAAAGAGGAAGAAACCTTAGGGAGTGCAACAGATAAAAATCAAAGAAACTGGTACAGTATAAGCGTCTGAACACTGTGGCAAAGCCGCCGCGGGTCAGTGGCCAGACACACGCACACAAGGAGATGTAAGGTACAATGTTGTGATGACATTTAGATGATATTTTCGCTAGAAAGCTACTTGCATGCTCAGAACCTGATGGGCTTTAAAAGTCACAAACACAAAACCAATTTAAACCAGCTATAAGACAAGTATGGGTTTCAGACATTTTCTATTCAACAGGAGTCATTTATTCAATAGACTATATTTTAAACTCTGTCAAAGACGCAGCTTTAATGGACATTTATGTGCAGTTATTCTTTGAAGGCAGTCAATTATTTCACATTCACATTTCTCACACACGCACACACACACACACACACACACACACACACGCACACACACCTTTTCTTACAGAAACAATTACACACACTATACAATCCTCTGTCTGCGGGTATTTTGCCTTCCATATAACTTTGTGATCTAAAAACTGACTTGATGATATCATTACATCCAATTTTCTTTGGCTATTATTATACCTCATTTATAAAAGCTCTGTCACTAACCTTATTCTCGGGCTTTAATTTCCAACTCAATTAGATTAGAGTGAAGTATGACTGAGTACTTAAACATTTTTGGGCAGCGGGATTCAGACATTTTTAGCTGTGTCCAATTTCCTCCCCAGCGTGGTATGCGTGTGGGGTAAATACCATATCTAAATACCTACATCCGTTTGGCATTTCTGTTCAAAATTAGGCATTTTTCTACCGCCTCGTCTCAACCACTGCTATGACGCTGGAATTCTTTTCAACTCATTTCAAGAAACTTTTGCCCCCTCATTCTTCAAGTGTCCTTTAGTGGTCGTGCCAAATGCGACACTTTGCAATTTGTCCGTCACCTCAAAAGGGAGGCACGCAGTTTCAAAATTACAGAATGCGATGCTCATTCTGGAGATCTTTGCCACGGTGAGAAAGTGTGGCTCTTTTTCCAACAGTGAGAGGGGGCATTGCACAAAGAATACCCAAAGCCAGAGAGACGTACAAACAAACAATCTACTTCAACTTGTCTGATTGGGCCTTTGCAACCAATCTGTCTAGTGAGTGAGGATGACAAAGCTGGAGGTAAACACGGCACTATATGAGCAGTCACAGCCTGCAATTTCACATCAGAGAGGGAATTACTTCTCTCACCTGCAAAGTCAAACGCTGTTTACTTCAGTCCAGCTGCAGATCAGCTTGATTATGTTTCACACAGACTTTGATTAGCTCTAAACAGGAGTAGCAAGCCTACGACATCTGTCCATGCAGACGTCATCCTGTTTTACCAAATCATTGTCTTCTATGTGTTTTGACAACCGCTGCTCGTCCGCGTACGAACATGTTACTCAAGAACATCGTTTCAAATCAGTTGTTTGACCATTTGGAGGATTTTGCTCTGATTTTTGGTTTTCTCGCAGGAATACACTGGCAAACAGATAGAGAGGGGGAGGGAGATGCTTTGAAAGCCTTCACCGTTTGTCTTGGAATCAATAGCGCCACCGCCACCAACATGAAAGTGAAAAGCGGTGGGCTTTCAGAAACAGCACAGTTAAAACACCCTGCCACCTCCTGAAAAAGCAATCTGTTCTTTGACTATTGATTAAAAACAGACAATATTGGTGAGGGGGAAAGAGAAAATGACTACCGCATGTGGTTTATGCTCCCAGGAGTGTTAAACATGCACATTATCCAAGAGAACATTTGAGAAGTCGCTGATCAAAGTTATTTTGGTTTCTGAGTTTGTCTTCTTATTTCATAGAGAAATTGATGACACAGCTTGACAAAAATCCATACTTGCTGATATTATATTCCATTGTAGCCGGTGCAATTCCACATCTCAACTCACAGGAACTGACCATTCAATCAAAAAGAGTTAGAGTTTTTCCCCGCGGTGTGGAAGCCCTTCCTGCTATCGGCTATCAGAGCAAAGCGCTCTCTTTTTTTTTTTTACTTTGGGTTAGTACAAAGTTTGACAGACAGTGTTTCCTCTTTCTTTTAAGGTCAAAAGCAAACCAGTTCGGCTATGTAAACTAAATAAACCAAACAGGAACAAAATACCAGTTTGATCTTTGTTTGTTTGTTCTTCTTGTACTTTTTTAAAAAGTTTTTGTATATATTAGGACCAGGTAGCTCTTTACTTTAATACTAGAATACAGTTTATTGATTTCCACATCCATCGATTATCCATCTTTTAAAACAAAAGCATGCATATAAACACCATATGGTTACCTCTGAGTATTAAGATGAGCATTAAACATTTAAACTTTCAACCAGCTCATTAGACGGTTAGCTCGCTGCAGCAAAGTTGATGAAATCCCCCAACAGGCTTACCAATTCAGCCAAAATCAACAGCCGCTGGCTAGAAATCACAATAGCAAATAGCAAATAGCAAACAGTCAAACAAATAGCAAATACTGTGCTCACAGGCGGAAGAGGCGGACATTTATGTTGTGGAGGTTGGTGTGGTAAAAAGCCACATGTCACAGATCTGCAATTAACGTTTGCATTTTAATGAACCGGAAACATGCATGTAGTTGCCATGTGCACGTATTGCAAAATGCAAACATATTAAACAGTGGCATGAGACTGAGCAAGAAAAGAAAAAATAAATCCGTTATTGTACGGATTTTGCAGAATCGCTCAATATTAACACGCTTGGCAATATTTCATTGTGTAGTGTCGACAGCTGCCGAAAGAGGAGCGTCGATGACAGACTGAATTCTTATTCATCTTTAAATCAACAGCCATCACTGAATGGACTCGTGAAAGACCAGTCAATTCTGATGTTACTCATTTTTCATTTTTAAAGACTTGAGAACATTATTATTTTTTTTTTTTAAAAAAAGGTCACACAATCTTATCAACTGTCTCTTTGAATACCCCTAAAGCTCTGCCGATAAATGCTTAAATGTGCATTGTAGAGCAGGAGGAAAAAAAGATAAATGGCCTCACTTGAGTTCTTATGGCTTAGATATTTCTAAGAAGTAGAAAATCTAATTCTGTTTTATACCAGTGTTCATATCAGCCATGCACATCCATGCGCTCTTCTTTGAGTTATTATATTGAATCTGTTGGAGATCATTTTCCATCAGTCATGAAGAGAGTCTTCTTAAAAAGAATAAAACCCGTCATTAAAATTCATACCACATACTGTACTTGTTACTGAGGAGCAGACACAAAGAATTCGACTTCTGGAGAGCTACTAGGAGCCATTATGTGATTAAATTACCATTCATAATTTTGCTATCTGGTGCTTTTAGCCTGGCCGGTTGCCTGAATAAACAGGCCCCCTCTTCCAACAGAGATGTGTGTGTTCTGTATTGTGCCATTATTTATTCAAAAAGTGTTTTTTAGATGGTACTTTGAGCATCATTTGGGAGCAGGAGAGAGACATGATATCTTCAGACTGCCACATTGGATTTTTATGTTTATGCCTTTGATAATTGTATTGGTTGTCTGCATGTGTGGTATTGATCACGTTATATTGCCAGCTGCGGAGAAGAAACTTCTGAACCTGTCTTTGAGTCGGGTGATTGGATCAGCAAACTTATTTTAGCTCAGCTGTTTTTATGAGTCGCAGCAATGATCCTTTTTATTTCTCTGTCGACATCATAACAGGACTCATTCAAGGTCACATTTTCAAAGTTTTGACGCATTTTAGGTTGAGGAGTATTTAAGTTTTAAGATTGCAAACGTTTCCCGTTGTAAATTACGTATTAAATCCTACTGTAGCTCAGACAACGTATTTCTCATCATATAACTCTCCAAGAGCCGTGATGATCAACGCATTCTTGGTTCAGAATTCAGAAGTCTTGTTAGGAAAGAGTAGACATCCATTGTGATGTTTTTTTTTTTACCTGTGTCAAAAAGAGTGGATTGAAATATCACGCAGGGTGACGATTACTAACATCTACAACTCCAGACCTCGATTGCTCTCTGTTGTCTTGTAAGACAGTGATTTTGTAAGCTCCTTTGCTATAGTTGCTCTAAACTCAGAGACTTCTTGTCTTCTCAACCATAAACTAGATTGGTCTTTTTCAGTTAATCCTTCCCGAGATCATGTTCATCTCTTTGGTGATTGAAGTCAAAAGCACTTGGATAACTGAGAGAACAGGGAGTTCTTATGTTTTGCACAATGTCCGGGGTCCAATCAGGGCCTTACATGAAAGCATTGTCAGTAAGCAACTGGCCTACAGTATGCGGTGAATACATGAATAACATAACAAAGTCATTGTTAGATATTACATTCCACATCCAGCTGCAGCCACATGATTAGAAAACAAATATATTGGTAACAGTGATCTGCTACTTAATGACACATTACCACTCTGGATATATGCAAATTACTAATCTGGCCTGCTTCAAGGTCAGGCTCTCGGGCAATTTACATTTGCCACGGCCACCGGCAAAACAAATCAATTTCCCAACCTTAACCTTTCTCACAGCTCCACATGCAATCAGGTGAGCACAGCGGCCATGTGTGTATTACTGACAGACGGACTCACTGGGGGGCATTGAGAGGTTACATCCTCCCACATTTTTTTTAATGCATCTACTGTGCTGGGAATCGGATGCAAAAAAAAAGAAAAAAAAAGTGACAGATATGGAGCAATAGATGAATAACTAAAACCCCCACAGAACTGGGTGCCAGGCAACAGATGCTGATAACTGCCTCAGATTAGGTCCTAGATTGTCGCCGTCTCTTGCCAAGACTCTGATGCTATATTTACCACGCTCCCTTTCTCCATCCCTCCTCTGATCGTGTCTGTGCCACCGTGGTGTGTCATCGCCACCTTATGTCTGGCATCTACGATGGAGCGCCAGGTGTGAAGCGCAGATGAGATATTCCTTCTGAATGCCAGAATACTTTCACTTAAGCAGGGAATGATACGGCACAAGTATGAGAGATTGAAACGGAGTAGTATATCCATTCAAAGATTGATTGGGGCTCCAGGTGTTAGGGGTTAAATGTGTCTTTGCAGGAACTTTTGAAACATTTTCATTTGAGCAATCTTGAACAGTTTTCACAGAGCTGAAGAGACCACACCAGAGCTTACCATGACCTTTTGAGGAAATGTTCTTCATCATTCAAGGGAGTATTTTGAAAGTCAAAGTGTCCCTTTTTTTTCATGACGCTCCATCTGTGCCGAGCTAAATGTGATTTTTTTTTTTTTTTCCCGCTTAGACTTGGATTTAGGAATCCACTGAAAGCCGGTACATCTTTGGAGAAATGAGCTATGAACTTGACAAAAGCACCCCAGTCAGCGATTATGTCAGCAGAGATGAGAAAGTGAGTGGGAGAAGATTGGTGTGGAAAAGTACAAAAGAACAAGTAGAAGTTCTGCCGACACAACAAGAAATTTGACTTGTAGGTCTTTCTTTTGTACAGGATTTGTAGGACTGCAGGGTTTTAGCTTTAAATTATTTTGTTCTAAATATTAACAATGGCAATGAATTGTGAGAAATATATAAAACAGTGGTGGAGAAAGTATTCACTAATCAAGTAATTTAAATATAACATATAATATCAATTCTGCATTGCAAGAGAAGGTCCTACATGGAAAATATCACTTATTTAAAATGATGAAAGTATTATTAGCAAAATGTACTATTAGCAAAAATAAAACTCTATTATTATTACTAATGTTTTCATGCCATAGTACTGTATTTTCATGTTGTATTTGGTCAAGGTGGTGACAGTTTTGAGTATGTTATATACTGTTGGGGTAGTTTCATATGAAGTGCATCATATTTTACAAACTGATGAACGTTTTTTATTTAAAATCTTAAATCAAATAAATGTAGTGGACTCATTTTTTTGTTATATTTCTTTCAAAGACTGAACTGCCAGGCAGAATGTAATTCCCCTGCACCACTGTATAAGTAAAACCCGTTGTAGAAAAACCATAATTGGGTAATAAATGAAATAAAATAATGAGTGTCGAGGGTTGCGCTGGACCACATACACCGGCCCTCAGAGGAGCCCGTCGGGCCAAAACCTTTCGCAGATGGTTCTAAATTTAACACTGTCAGGTTCTCCTATGAGGACAAGCCAACAAACCCTCTTTGGTTTGAGTTAAAACCTTTATTTATAATACAGGAGAAGTACCTCAAATTTGTTGGGAGTAAACGGTGCCATTTAACCACTGCATTTGACGTCTCCATCAACCTAAAAAAATGTTTCCGGTTGAAAGAACACTGAAAAGAAATAGATATAAAAATTGAAAAATAATGAAGCGTTGACCTCTGTGTTCACCTTTTTCCCAGACGAAGAGAAATATAGTGAATCTATATATACATTGAAAAATAATGAAGCATTGACCTCTGTACATACCTTTTTCCCAGACTAAACCAAAGTAAATGGAAAACATAACACTCGAGTGGTGAAAGGAGACAAGGACACACGCCAGAGCGTCTGGAGGACATCTCTCCACAGAAGCCAGTCAGCAGGCTGAACCGAGCAGCTTAATTGAAGAGCCTGAAATAGAGACTCTTTATTAGTGCTGAAGATTCTTCCTGTACCATCAGTCTATCAAGAGCCACAATTATGTGACTTTCCTCTCTCTCTACCCTCAAGATGGCATTAAAAAGTGACACGGTTATCAAATAGCACAAAAATGCTGCATAGCCGTATACAGGAAGCGCTCCGTTGTGCAAACAAATCCAATTTAGCGCTGACACAAGGTGGTGTGTCTCGTAACTGCAAGCTAAATTGCTGTCCAACACATCAAAGTGCACTGGTTTATTTTTTGCTCTCTTCTAAAAGCAAGTTTGCAGTTTTTAAATTTTTAAAAAAAATCACTGTTTGAGTGTATTTTAATGATGCGACTTACGAATGAGTCAGTAGAATAAGCTTTATCGCCAACATTATATACAACCGGTAAAAGTAAAAGTGCTGTTCTGTCTATTATGCTCGGCCATGGTGAAGAGTGACATTAACTTTGACAGGAGTAGTGTGAGGATTGCACTCTACTGGCGGCTCTTCTGTATTACAGGCCTGGACGGCCTCACATTGTCAGGTCTACAACACAGTGATGACCTCGTTGGATTGTTGTCACATGGCACAGTCAACTTTGTGTTGTTCCACCTCGAGTGCAGCTAATAAGAGACAAAAGTTGCGAGAAGACTGTTCCTGTGATTTCAGAAACACGGGGTATGATGCTGTAATACCTCAAACTGTTCAAGTTCTGAAAGTTGTTCATGCTTTTAGTTTGAAGCTGGCTGTTATATTAGCTCCACCGACAGTCTGTAAACCTTTTGATTTCCCAGGTGAACTCAGACATTCCTCCAACGGCACACAGCCTTCTCGCAGCTCTGCACACTAGGCTACTCTGGCACTTACAGTGACTGTGCCACCAGATGGCAGTCAATAATATTGTAATCCCACAAATCTAGGAATCAACGTGATGGATGCTTTTTCTGGAATAATTAATCATGTTGAAATAATTCATATAAGTGGTCAACAGATGGTTTGTGTGGAGACACTTATAACAAATGCAAAATGTGTCTCTATGAGATTGTTGTTTTTATGATGTCATGCCTCACTTTTCTGCATAACAGACAAAATGTCATTGTTATTCTTTGTCTGTGCATGGTTATGTCTCATATTGTACTGAAGCTGTTTGAGTGTTTGTGAATGTTTAAACAGTGTTGTGTGCATAATAACCGAATGAAAACAAATGCCCTTCCTATTTGTGAAAAGAAACAAAGTACCTTTACTCAAGTGCTACAAATATGTATTTTAATATGTCCAACAGCCGATGTTACAAGTTACTTTGAATAGATTCTAAAAGGTGGTACATTCTTATCAACTACCCAAACGCACATAAGGTAGTTAAAAGTGACCATTGATCCGGTTAAATACTGAATGAATGCATTATAAAGTCACTCTGAAGTGACTACTTAGGACCACAAACAAACCGAATATCACATTTTAACATTTCGCTCAGCAAAATGCATGTAAAGTCAATAAAATAGCAAGTCGGAACTGCACAGAAGAAATTCCTTTTAAAAAAAAGGCAGGCACTCAAGAAATGCTAAACAAAGAAATCCAACCAAAATCCAAGAGGAGGGACGCCGCTGGTTCTGCCTCTTTCCCCCTAAACTCTTCTCTCATTGGTCAATTCTCGGAGTTCCGCCTCGTCCATTGGCTCGCTGCGCTGTCAGTCGAGAACAGCGCTTCGCCACTGAACTGTTCCGCTGCTTTGGGATCAGAGGACGCAAATCAAGTGAAACAAATCTCCTGACAGGAGAAAAGTTCATGCTGGAGTTTCTAAAGACCTCAGAAGGCCTTATGAAGGTAAGACGACCCGCAACAAACGTGTTTGTGTCGACGGTGCGACGTTGGAGACGATAAACTGCTGTGTTTTACCGTGTTTCGACACTTTTGTGTCCAAGAGGGGGAAACAAGATGCAAGTTAACGCCAGCCGTTGACAAAGGTGCTCAAGGCGACACGCCGAACTGCTCGGACTGCATCTCCTCAAGACTGAATGATGTCCTTTGTTCGTGTAAAATAACTAAATCACTAAAGAAGTAGCCTTAAAATTTTTTTTAAAAAAAACCCATCAGTAGCGCCGACAGTGACATGTCCTCTCCACCATCCAGACTGCTGGTGATGTCTGTTTGATCTCCACGAGAGCGCTGATTGAAGTCATGTAACGTCGCAGTGGCTCCAGTTGTTAAATAACGAATATTGACTCAGCAGTGTCAACACTCTAGTTTAATCTATTCGTTTTTATTGTTTTTTTTTTACCAGGCTGCATCAAAGGCCAGTAAGCACCAAGTGGCCTACTCAAAAAATTAGGTTGGCTTCCAAATCCAATTTAGTACCCAGCCATACTGCATATGAACTAAGGAACTGAGCAGACCTCAGGCTGTATACTTCCCCTTAGTTGACCCTTATTTTGTGGGCCAAAAAGGATTTACAGTCTGCAATATATATATATATATATATATATATATATATATATATATATATATATATATATATATATATATATATATGCACACATTGTACTTCCCCCTTCTCCTCCCTAACCAGTACAGCCAGCTGAAAGATGATGTGACTGAACGGTTCAGAGAGGACTTACATTGTTACATGTGGACTGTGAGATTACTCTAAATGTGATCTGAATGATTGTACACATTGTTAGAAACACGTTTTATTCAATTTGGGTAGTTGATTTAGAAAGTGTCCCCAGGCTAAGAAGTGGATTTTAATGGACTTTGATGTGTTTTGAGTGAAGAGGTTCATTCCCCTCTCCTGTGTAGTCTCAAGCAGCTGCTCACAAACTGAGCGGCCTCTTTGTATTGGAGCATATGCTTTTGCAGTAGAAGCTGCAATGTGTTTTTAATGAGTTTACAGTGTTGCAGACGAGGCACATGGCTGGCTGGGCTTAAAACAAACACGGATAAAAAGGGATTATGGACACAGGCCTTTCGTCATCGGAAGTGGAGCTACCGTGTGGGAATATTTATATTTCCCATGCTATCGCTCAGTGTTTGTGTACCCTCATGATTACCAACTTTAACTTGGGGAGGGATTAGATAAAATAATATTAAAAATAATGAGGATCTAAACAAGCGTGACGACACATGTTGGCTCCCTCTGGGCCAGACATTTCTCATGCCACAGTGCACCCTTGTCGCACAGTGATTACAACGCCCTGTGAAATTAGCGAGCAGGCCTTTAAAAGCAAAACCAAGGGAGGTGTGTATGCTGTAGTTTAATTAGCATTTTACCCTTGCGGTTAAGCCACAGACCATGAGTGCTGGTGAAGGCAGAACTAAAAACACTGTGTGCCTTCTTTGTGAGGGGATGCTGCTGCTGCTGCTGCTGCTGCAGGGATTCGGCCACACATAGGTGCACTTCATCAGGATTGTGGCTCCTTCCCTCTTTTCAGTTCTGCATACCGGTCTACGTAAGTGTCACAGTATGTTAAAGGTGCTGGAAATATGCTCGTTGCTTTTAATCTCTCTGTATTGCTATTGAAGACAGTATTGTCGCCATACCAGTTCTGATATGAAAAGCTGGTGGCTCCTCTCTGTCATTATGCAACTAGAGCTCCAAGAGATCAGCCCACCCCCTCTGGGGGACTTCATGCTGTGGAAAGTTGTGGAGACCACAGAGTGCTCAGAGCAGAGCATGGGCCTCTTGGATGAATACTAGCTCAGGTGTGGATCACTGCAAGAAACGGCAGCGATGGAGATTTCTCAGAAGCTTCACCCACATTTCAGAAGGAATATGTTGGTGATTAAAGCAAGACCATAGGCTACTTATTGTGTTAAGTAGTCAGGCTTTTATTAAATAGTCATGCAGTGCAACGAATAAGGATGTTGTCATCCAGTCAGAACCAGTAGATGCTGCATATGACACTGCATGCGGGTTGGTACGTTAACTCGAGGGTGCACAGACAGCGGAGCAAATAAAGTTTGAAGTTTGACTATGGGGTTAAAAGCTCCAGTAACCCGCGGAAATCACAAGCGAATGTGCAAATTGATTTATCTGACAAGAGGAATCCAAACATCGTCTCTTAGCTCTGGATGGAAAACTATACAGCAACGCGTGTACAATTTATGCATGGCGTCGTTCTTAATCTGAGTTTATGACATCCGAATCACTCAAATATAAGGTGACTAAATATGGCAACTGTGTTTTCAGTTTCGGCAATCAAACCTGATTGCAGCCTGGCAGCCATCTTTTGAAAGTCAGTGTTGAGCCCTGCTCCACATCCCACATGATGATCCGAAAGGATGCTTAGTGTAAAAACATCAACAGCTTTGATCTCATTTCAAAGAGGGGCCCGCATACGGTCTCTCTTGGCCAGAGTGCGGTTGGGTGTTTGAGGTGTGGACACCGCAGGGCTTGTCAGCAGAACCAACACAGCTGTGAGATTAGAGTGCAGAGACACTACAAAGAGACCACACCACGTTTCCAATACAAAACAACCGACTCTCACGGGAGCCATTATGAGTGGACGTGCCGTGGGGAAAAAAAGGGACACAAAGTGATATTATTTTCAACAATGAACTTAAAGTTCGATGCATATTAGCAGTTAGTCAGCTTTAAGTGCTGAAGACAGATGACGGAACAGCTTGGATGGTTAAAACTGACCGACTGTCTCTTGTTTGATATGCGATCCATCTGCCAGAAGAACACGTCAGCTTGCAACGTTGCCGTGTTTGTGTCCCTGCATTGTGCCGAAATATCCAACAACTTACAAGAACGATCAAATGATCTACTGAAGGAATACTTCACTCCTGTTGTTTAAACTGCCTCGTAACTCATTTGTTTTATCTTTTTGTATTTATGTTTAACATTCTCACCTTTTTTAGGTTGCGCTATACGGCCTTGCCTACTTAAATAAGTCTGCTATCTAGTGCACGTCTGAACTGCACCCACAGTAAGCGGTCTTGTTTCTTTTCACACAGGGGAAAATCTTTTACTACATTTCTTTTGTTCACTGGTTCTGTGCTGCAAAATTACCCCCTCCCAAGATAATAACCACATATCCACATGAAGCTCATAAATCAGTGGGCTGGATCAGATGGATCTGATGTCTGTCTGGATGTCTGGTTTAAGAGAATTGGAAAATAGTTTGTTGTCCCAGTTTTGTGTACAGTTTCTTACCATTCCCTCAATTATTGGTGTTGAATAAGAATCTAATAGAATACATGAAGTACAGGTGAAGTGGTTATTTTCATGGATTTGACTGATCAAAAGTGCCAACATGTCGGTTTGCCTTCAATTTTAAGAAATAAAATCAGAAATTCAAGTCAAAGTCAACCAAGTTCTCCTCTTTAATCTTTTGCCCTCACAGTCCAAGCTGAACATGGAGAGTTTGACCAAGCCGGAGTTGCTGATGCTTTTCAGCATTCTGGAAGGAGAGCTGGAGGCCCGGGACCTGGTCATTGATGCCCTCAAGGTACCTGTCAATGGAGCTGGTAACATCATACCATCCAAGTTACTCTCTGCACAACAGCTGCTTTCTTTCACATCAAACACTCACTAGAAACCTCTCAAACCACGGCAGTAGCATATTGCTAAAACATAGCCCTTGTTTGCATAGTGAGCTTCTTACGTTGGTCACTTAACAGGTGGCATAACAAAAAAAAAAGGTTTTCATGCTGTATGGGATATACAAGAATGATTAACATCAGAAAAGCAAGCCTGCAGGAGGTTGGCTTGCAGAAACCTACATGGGCTAGTTGTGGATGCCTGTGAAGATATGTCGGTAATGGTAAAAAAAATCAACCAAAGCAATTAACATTTAATCTAAGTGACCCTCTTGATGGCACTCATTTCATGTTTTAAAAATAAATCTGTAAGGAAACTGATATTCCTCTTGATCTACCCAATTTGCTCGCAGCACACTAGGGTGTGGGCCTCAGTAGAATGGATTCTTTTGAGGAATTTTCTCAGAAGTCATCTTTTTCACACATATACACGCACACACACAGCTAGTTCCAGTCTTAGGATGTCTCACTTTGGTATTAGGATTAATGCGGCATTCGAATTAAAGAATTGTCAGGCTATTTTCCCCCACACCGTGCCGTGCAGGCCAACATACTCGAGCTTTCAGTGATATTTTATTTGGAGGTCCTTAATTAGGTTTGGTCATTAAAAGAGCTGTAAACGTACTTCAGTAACACTGACGCTGTTATAAAAAAAAACACAAAAATAAGATAAGCAGTAAATAAACAACTTAATTCCTGCAAAAAATGCCCCGTGCCTTTCTGAGTCTGAGTTTCCACAGACTTTATTCTCACTATTAATATTTCAGCTTTTACAAGCCAGTATTCTTGGAATGCTATTCACTTTCTTGGTGTAAAATGCACCATTGAAGGAACAAACTGGAGAGACAGCCAGTGAACTCAAGAGCAGCCATTCTAAGAGGGTCTACTGCTGAATGTTCGTGTGTTGTGTCTAGACCACATTCCTACTTGTCTCCTGGGATCTGTCCATCTAAGGCAAGAAGACTTACAGCGCACTGGGTGCCTGATGACTCAATGTGAGCGAGAGTAGGAGTGAACAAATAAACATTGGCCTTAACTGGAGCTTGAGGGGAATATGGCTGTGCTTCTTTCATGGCTCCAACGGCACTAACTGTTAACCCATTCAGGTCTGGGATGGGATCAATGCTGCAGTGTTAACTGTTATGAAGCTTTAATTATAACAAAAAAAGGGTATAATCACTGACCTGAAGGATATTAATTGCAGGGAGTATGTGGAAACGGATCTCTTTGCAGCACGGCATACATTTTGTTTTCTGCTTCATACCTCTCCGCTGTTCTACTGTTGAGGAATTGGCGACGCGGTATTTTGGGTCTTGGCCTCACATGACAGATTTTTATCAGGGAAACATCAGCCCATAATTCTTTTTTATTTTTTTAGCAGCATGGCTCAATGGATGGCAGTGTTTGTCTGTCGCGCCATCCCTGTGGCATGGACTGAAACATCGCCACAGTTATTGGATGGATTGCCATGAACTTTTGCACTGACATTTATGGTGCCCAGAGGATGAAATGGTGATCCCGTGGCTTTTCATCTAGCGCCACCAGCAGGTCACATATTTCAGCTGTACCTCGATGGATTGGCACGACATTTCGTACAGTTAGTCATGGTCCGCTGGAAGGATAAATCCAAGTGACTTTAGTGACGCTCTAACTTTATCTCTAGCGCCCCCTTGAGGCTGACAGTTGTGGTTTGAGTGAATGGATGAATTGCCCTCAGGAAGAATTGCAGTAATCATTGGTGATCACTTCACTTTTTATCTGGCGTCATCATCAAGGCTTTTCATGTATATGTCCAATGATGTATGACTAAAATACCTTCAAAACAAAGAGCATGGTTGTTTCCAAGTACAGATTTACTTTGTTCCAACAATAAGAAGAACCAACAGTAATAAGAGAAGTAGGTCCAGTCATGTTGGTCATGTCAGTCTTAACTGATGTGTCACCACTACACTGAGTGTCATGTGAGAGATGTGGAGCTGGACCACAAATCACCATGGTCATAACTCTTCAGGCTTTTACTCATCTGCTTAAAAGCTCAAGAACGGGCAAGTTTTGGGTAATCGGCATTCTCAACATCCAACAGTTGAATGATTTTCTACAGGATGTAGTGCAAGTACAGGATGTGAGGTTAATGATGTGGTTTTTCTATGGCCCTCTATATGTAATTATGCAGAACTATCAGTGGTATTCTAACTATCCGCTGCATTTTCCCTTTGTGACTCACTTCAGCAGCTGCTCACGCTGCGGCTTTCAAAAGGAAGTTAGTCTCTGGCAAAGCATGTATTTGGACCACAAAGCTCTGCATTGATCCAGTTGCCCTTTTTCTTTTCGGAAAGGAATAAAAGTCTTTACTTTAAGTTCAGATGGGACTCGAATATGGAAATGAGCTCTTTAATTAACTGCCGGGTTAACATGGTGTGGTTGAATCGAGCGTCCGAATGAACGTACTTAAAACAGGTTTACTGTGTGTGTTCTTCTGTGATGGGGTAGCATTGAAATTGGGGGGAAAACCGCCTCGTTAGCTTCTAGATGCATTAGCTGATTTGAGTCGGTGTCGGTTACTGCAGCATCCACAATCATGTGCCGATGATGGGTAGCATTCTTCAGACATCCATTTCCCATTCATTTGCAGGCATGAGCATTTCAGGGGATTTAGCCAAGCTGCCTAAGCAGCTCTGAAATATATAGGACTCCAGGGTAAGAAGTTCATACATCACCTTCCCTCTGTATTATACAGATCTTGTCACCGACATTGCACAACTGAAAGAGTCCAGGCATGTGTCAGCAAAAGATAAGCTGGAGTGGAACAGTGCGGCCGTGGCACAAAGACTTCTCCAGCAAAAGCTTTTAAAGTTGCCAAGAACTGTTGCCAACAGACACAAGCATGAATAATGGAGGTGGGACTGTGATGCATAGAGGCCATGCACTGTACGTTTATGGGTATCGCTCTTGTACAGTGTGATGTAGTGACTAAGCGCCGGTAGATTTGGGTGTTAAGTATTAAGTTATGTGGGAAATTCGTTTCCTGTAATCCTTTATTCACTTCCTCCGCCTTCTCTGCAGCAGTGGATGATTGATGCAGAGGAAAACAACCTCTCTCTTTGTGTTGTGGAAGTCTCTCTGTGCATTGAAGGGCTGGGAAGAGAGCTGAGAGAGAGACACTGCGTCTGTGTTTATGAGTGAACTTTTCTGTAATAGAGGGGCCTGTGAATTGGAGGAAAAAAAATTGCACTTAAAGGCCAATTATCCAGTTATGAAAATGGGCGCAGCCTGAATGAATTTAAAAATACAAAGAAACCAATGGACTATGCTAAAAACAGTAACGGCAGTAAAAGGTGTTTTCTATGCGTCTTACACAATGTTTCCTCTTGTATGAACTATGGCTTGTAAGTGAAGAGGGTTTTTCTGCTGCGAGGAGATTCCGACTGAACGTACCCTTGAGCAACGTAGGTGTCAGGAATAGAAACCTGATCCGAGCATATTTCTTCTTTGACCGTAAAATGACACATCAAAGCAGACGGGAACAGGGATGGGCTGCCAGTCAAGTCTGCAGAAACAGATTTCTCTTTAAAGAACTTTGCAGTTTTATTAAGATATTTTCTTTTTTTAGAAAAACACAGGAAGCATTGATGAACAGTGTATATTGTCTAATGCATTAGTGTTGGTCTAAAGCAAATGCATACTTTCAAGAAGAAACAAATATAATTGTTCTTGTCAATTAGATGTTAAACCTGTGTTGTCCAGACATAGTTAGGAAAAGGATTATATGCAGAATAGCAACATTTTCGGTGTGGTCATCGGGCTTTAGACCACGCCCATTGTTTGAGAGGCATTTTTGAATTCCCTCGGGCATCTTGTGTTTTTCCTGTTTCACCCCTCCATGTTGTTTGATCCGCCTTCACACGGCCCTCAGCGGGCTGGATCAAATAACAGTGGCAAAGCCTCGCAGCATTGCCCTCTTCTCTTCCAGCCATGTGAGCTAATATCGTTAAAGATGACAATTAAGAAGCCCGTGATCTGTCGTGGAATATTGCTTGAACTTCTCCGTCTGCAGCCATCAATCATCACGCCCTGTATTTTTCATGCTGGCTAACTAACTCCTGTTGCTAAACATTAATCTGTCTTTGTACGCAAAATGTCAATTATGCGCAGTCAGACAAAATCATAAGTACATTAGTGATGCCGATCTAATAAACACCTTATTAAGCAGATCAGATGTCAGCTGTGAAGCGACTCATCCACATTACATTCAGTTTCTTTGTCAACGTCTTTATAGAATTAATTTCCTGTATCGCTTACAGATGTTCAGTCACAGTTGGTTGCAGACTTTTATGCCACGGCAATCCTTCATGTCAAATTACATTAACAAAAGGTCCACTAAGCTATACAGATTTTAATTTGGTAAAAAGAAAGTACTGTAGTTGGATAGTACTCTGTATTATTGTTTGACCCTTTGAGCTGAGGTTGTGTCGGTGCAGATAGTCGCAGTTCTATGCAAATTAAGTGCTGTTTTTAGAGGGATTATGTTATGTTTTGGGATACCTCTGTGCTCATCTGTAACACTCCCACACACAGTCAGCAGTTGAATGTTGCTCTGCAGACCACGCTCATGACTACACTTTTCACTTCTCAATTAATCTTGGTATCAGCCGTCAGAAGCTCTGTCCTCTCCCTGCCAGAGAGGATACTGTTCTCTCTAATCTTTTGATCCTCTTTTGTTGAAACCTGACGAAGACACATTGCACATTTGGCTGTAGCCTCCTCCTCCTCCTCCTCCTCCCTCTCCTTAGCCCCTTTTCGCGGCGGGCCTAAAGGCATCTGCTGAACCTGAAATGTCTTGCTGCTATTATGCGTCCTTTGTCACGAGTTAAACAGAGAACAGGTCTGCCTTGGCCCAGGCCCAGTCCGGAGCAGCTGTCCTGCTAAAGATAGACAGACACTCACCATCTGTTGATCCTTCCTCCTGCTGGAGGAAGGATTGCTCCTCTTTATCTTGCATGCTTCTGCATTTCCTCTTCCCCCCCCCCCCCCCTTCTTTCAGCTATTCATTGTCCACTCTAGTAGAGATGCTGATCATGGTGTGTGGAACGCAGCATTTGTTTTCATGTTTAAATGTGCGCAGCATGTGTAACTTAGACCATAACTGTCTGGGACTATAACTATTAAACTGTGTCATAATAACTGAATGCTAAAAGGAGCATTCCATTGCATAGAAACTTTAACTTTCAGGCATTTGACACAAAATTCATCCTGAGGGGGGAATGTGCGTTCTTATTGTCATGGAAATCTATCAAATCCTTTTTTTTCACTAGATGAGTGAAAACTTTGACCTCTTAGTGGTGCAAGAGAAAAAAAATTAGGACTAATCAGAAATATAAATATGTCCCAAATTTTATGACATTGCTTCCAATTGTTAGAGACTTGCCGACAGTGTCATTCATCCCTAAAGCCACGCCGCTAACACGGCTAAAATGTCTCTTGTAGGTGTGTGTGTGTACAAAGGAGTCAGCATCCTGTAACAGAAAGTCAGAGAAGTGATCGAAGAAATTGGAATCCTTTTTTATAAACAATACATTCATGCAAAAGCACAAACAAGCCAAACATGAACGTTTCCTCCCACGTAACCTTCAGACCACAAACAAGCTTTACAAACTAGTTAATCGCTCACTGCCTCTTCTCAGCGCTCCAGCTCACTCCTCTCCTCTCTCCACCGCTTCAGGCCCAGCGCAAAGAGCTGTTCATCCAGGAGCGCTACAGCAGGTACAACCTCAGCGACCCCTTCCAGGCCTTGCAGAGGGACAGCGAGGCCGTCGGGGACCAGAACAAGGACCCGGACTGTTCCTCCTCGACCTCCAACCCGCTGGTGGTTCTCAAACTGGTGGTGAGCCACTGTAGGAGGATGCAGGAGAAGATGTTGGCCCAGCTGGCTGCAGCGGAAAGCAGGCACCGAATGGTGGGTGCGGATGTGTGGTTCTTAATTAGGGGAAGCAAAACTGAGCTAGTTCCTTATAAAGTTTAAAAAAATAAATTAAAAGCTGGCCTCAGTGGTGGAAAATGCTGTAAAAAATACAAAAGGATTTCTTTTCCAGAAGTATACAAAAAACTGCTTGCAGCAAAAGCCTGGTACACAAAACTAATGCGATTGGATCAACCCGCTTTATTAATACCTTTTTCTTTACAAATGTATTTCTTTTGTGGGCCGAACAACAGAGCAAGCTATAAGACAACAACAATTACAATATAAAGTAGCTATAACTTTGTGATTCCGTTTAGGTCAGCAGAGAAGATGAGAACTGTACGTTTCTCTGCAGGCAGGCTGAACGTGGTACGATAGAGCCGTTTAGCTGAAGTGCCATTGGCATTTTTTGCTTACCATGTAGTAATAATTTTGCTTCCAAATAACTGTTATTTGCCATGACATCAAGGAGAGCAAAGTCATGAGGGATAACTTCCCTCCCAACTCTCTGTCTCCCCACTGTGTTTACTTCAGGTCATTGCAGATCTGGAGGAGGAAAAGAGGCGGCATGCCGAGGACACAGCAGAGGGAGATGATGTCACTTACATCCTGGAGAAGGAGAGGGAGCGCCTACAACAACAGGTGCCCTGTAATTAATAGTGGCGTAGACTGCACTGTAAACATGTGTCTAGAAGTCTAATAGTGATTGGTGGAATTTGAAAACAACTGGTGTCAAAAGCTTTGAAATAAACCGTCACCATTTGCACCGTCTCAAGCAAAACGTTTCTCAGCTAAGTTTGATTATTGTGCGTCCTGTGCGTCTGTCTCTGTAGCTGGAGTTTGAGCGCAGCCAAGTCCGACGGTTGGAAAAAGAACAGCGGCGGATTACAGACCAGCTCGAAGAAGAACGGGCTCAGCACAAACAGCTTTCCTGCGCTTTGGCCAAGGAGTGCAAGTGGGCGAGTGCCAGGGCTCTCGAGGAGGGTCATCGGCTGGCCGAGCTGAGCCGAAAACTTGACAAGGTATGCACATTCCGAGTCCAATTGGGCAACTCATTTCCTTTCCTCGTCACGAAAGTTGTGGCTTGGGTACATTTTGCACTCCGGTTGAACAGACCTTTTTTTTTTCTCTCGCAAAGGAGAAGGAGGCTTGTCAGGCCCTGCGAGACGAGTTGGAGGACGAGAGGAGGAGAGCCTTGAGAATGGAGGCGAGGGTGGAGGAGCAGCTGGCTGAGTTCGACACCGAGCGAGAGCAGCTCCGCTCGCGTTTGAGGAAGGAGGACGCTCACTGCTGTCAGCTGCAACAACAGGTGTGAACACTTGAACACATTCATCACGCAGGTGGCAATAGATTGCACTTTTAAAAAAAAAAAAAAAACTACTTGTGAGAAGAAAATGAGCTTGCAGCCAAATTTCTGCTTGAAATTAACCTCTTTCTCCGTTTTGTGATCAGGTGGAAGAGCTGAAGAGGACGCTGGAGGACGTGAACACGGTGAGAGACGCCGTGAAAGCCGTTACAGCTCCTGTAGAGGCAGGGGGACACGAGTGGGCCACAAAAGTCCGTCTAGAAAAGACAGCGGTAGACGCTATGACAGTGGAGGACATTGAGGAAGACGGAAACAAGCAACCTGTTCAGCCACAAGTCAACGATCACCACCGCGTGATGGAGGCCGACGGGCGCCACGGCCCAAACGACGCCCTCTCAGATAACATCTGTGGACAGAACGGGAACGAAAATGCTCAAATTCATCAGCCCCAGACATCGTCCCCCTCCTGCAGTGCCGCCACGTCCAGCCTCCCTCCTTCCTCCCCCTGCTCCTCGCCTGTCCTCGCCAAACACCCACCAGGCAGCCCCAGCCCCGGCAGCTACCAGTCTCCCTACCAGGCCGGCATCAACCAGCGTTTCCACGCTGCTCGTCACAAGTTCCAGGGTACCGTCGACCCGGAGCCTCAGGCCCAAGCCCCACAGCCTGCGCCCCCCCTCTCGCCAAAGGACGTCTCCCCTGCACCCAGCAGCTCCTCCTCCCCTGAAGCCAGCCCGGTCAAGCAGATGGCCCGGAGCACGGTCACTCAAGTCCTGTCCCGCTTCACCACCGTGCAGCCGAGCGCCGTCCTGAAGCTCGCGGCGCCGAACAATTCACCCTTTGGCACGGACTACCGCAGCCTGGCGGCGCCCTTGTCCCCGGTGATCGGGCGGGCAGCCGGAGCACTTCCACAGGGGATCCGATCGCCCACCATCTCCAGGGTGGACCGGGGCAACCCTCCACCCATCCCCCCGAAGAAGCCCGGTCTGGCACAGGCCCCTCCCTCCCCGGCCACAGTGCCCAGGTCGGCCAGCCACTACGCGGACAGCCCCCTGTCGGGCAGCTGCGGCCTCACCTCCAGCCAAGAGGCAGTCAAAGAACTGGACATGGTGGTTTCTTCCAACTAAAGTGATCGCGCGATTCGTCAAGAAATTAGTCAGCTGCTGCTCTGCTTGTGACTCGCTGGCTTTATCCACATCTTGTAATTATGATCGTCGAGATATTGTTGTGTACACGACAGGATTAATATCCTGTGCTTTTTGAACAGAGGTCCCTTCAAACACTGGTACAATTGTATTTATTCATTTTATGCGATGAGGTACTACTTCAGGTAGTGGTTAAAGAACTTAACTCTCCACATGCTAGTTTGTATTTCAAATATGCCAAATGCTGTAAGTTTGGCTCACCGTAACTGTTACAGTAAGTCTTTTTTTATGCCGTCATACTTCCAAAGAGTGAAAATTTGGTTATCACCAAAAGGTATTATTGTATCCCTCTGTTGAAGTCTTAAATCTTCAGACCAAATGTAACAAGTAGTCCTTGGACCAGTGTGTTACAATGTATAGCTCATGTATGTAGTTGTCTTTTTATACAAATGTATAGTTTATTTTATTAATGTTCCTTAGTTATTAATGTATAATAGTTTCACAACAGATCATCTAATAAGTGTACTGAGCTTTGATCATGTATTACTTTAATGTGCAGTTATTTTAAAGACTCAGATTATATGCAGGCACCATTGTATCATATTTAGTTTGAGTATTGATTCTGATGAATGCCTTTGTCATGTATAAAGAATCATTATGAAACACGCAATTATTTCATAGTCAACCATGATTGATTAATACTGTATCATAACACAGAACACTGCAGTGTTGGTTATTTCTACTTTTGCAGTCTTGTAAATGCTGGCAAGTGAAAAATATAATAAATGAATCCCAAAGATTATCACATCATTTTTGTAATCACAACGGATTTATCTTTGCAGAAGGCGGTGGTTTAGGTATTAATGCTGACTATAAGGAAAAGGTGCTCACAGTGTGACTTGGAAACTGTTTGTGGAGAGGTGAAACTCATCTATTTTTTTTAATCTGCCAATATTCTTGATTTATTGACAAATGGTTTGGTCATTCAAATGTCAAATCATAGTAAATGTATGCTAAATATTTTAATTTCCAAGGTGACCATCAAATCTGCAAAAAAATTGGGAAACAGGAAATTGTTTGCAAAATCGTTGCAGCTCTAACTTACATAAAATAGCTTGTAAATGTTTTTAATAACCATAAATAGTGGTAACTTTTGGCCTGCCGAACTAAATTTGATTATATATTGTAGTACTGTGCTTTCAAAGAGTGTCCACTAGAGGTCAGTATTTGATAAGTATCAGTACAGGACAATGGGCTGAACTGTAAATTAAAACTGAACGTTTCTTTTATATATACAATAAACATGACTTTCTAATTTATAATATTTAATCAATTTCATCAACGGCTGTAAAAAATGAGTTTCATGCGGAATTGACATCCGATCCATTACTATCTGTTTTAGATAGGAGCAGTTAGTTGGTAAACTAAATTTCAGTGGCGATGCTATGAAGATTGCATAGACGGCATACAATAAAAAACATATGCAGTCAGTACTTCATTCTACTATCCGCTCATATGTGGGTTTTGTGTATGTATTTGTGTGTGTGTGCCTATTTGGATGCTGAAATATAGAATCTCAACTTTTGCTCCCATTCGGTTGCAATGATAAGTTATGAAACCCTTAAGTGGACTCGACTGTTTGTTCATTCCCGCCCTGCGTTGCTTCAACTATAAACGCTGCTCTCCTGGTATGTTGCTCAAGTGATGCAACTTATGAGACAAACTGGGCGGCGGTGATGAGGTTGTAATTGTGCAATTGCACAGATAATACTCCACAAATATTTCCTCTGCGTTATACGATGTCGCAGTAAAAACGGACTGTGCCTCCCTCACATACTCCCAGACCGTTATGGTCTGACATCACGACCAGCAGATCTATGCAGAGCCCACGCTGACGGGGCTTTCCGTCGGACTAAATCCCCCTCCTGGTTGTTGGGGAAGGGTTGGCTGGTTAACGGGACGGGTCACCTCTTCTCTGCTCCGTTCACCTAATTAACATTCCAGCGTGGGACTGCGCAGCAGGGCCGCATCCCGAAATCCAGCACAGGCACGCCCGGTCCTCCACCAAAGCCCCGTCTTTCTCAAGCTCCATAAACACAGGCTCAGGTTGATGAGCTGTGAGGGGCCACGTCCTCGCCGCCGTCGCATGCTCACCCCCACTCTGCTGGGACGCGATCCACAACACTGAGCATGAGACTGGTCCATATTCTGAGACCTTGTGTGATTGTCATGGAAAAAAACCCTCACAGCCTGACAGCATGTACAGCACACACGGTTTCTTTTTTAGTAGCGATCATGACTCTCATTCAAAACGTGGAGATCTTGCATATCTGTGATGACTAGAAATGTATTTGTACGCAGTGATACTCAAATTCTGAGGCGGGCTTAGGGCCGGATGAAAAATGACACCTTCGAAAAAAACCTTTATTCAAGCTACGGGTCATGACCCCAAAAATGGCCGTTGGCCTTCCTCATGTTAGGATCCTACATGACAAGAGAGCTAGTAATTACAAAAAATGTCAACTTTTTTTACTCCTTATAATAAATCTCAGAGCAGTGGATTATATTTCTCTCTAAGTGCACAACCTCATAAAGTTGCAGAATCCTGTTTTTCCTGGATACGATCTTTATGAGATTGTATGCTATTAATTTATTTGATTTTTTTAATCTCCCCTCTCTAAGGTATTTTGAGATATGCTGGTGATAAGACACTACAAGCATAAATAGAGGAACTTGATGGGATTGTGTCCCTCCTACTTTATGACCGTGGTGGACAAAAGCAGGCGTACGAGCCGCCTCACGGTGTCATGGCGGCGGTGTCATGGCGGCGGTGTCATGGCGTGTGAATGAGATGACGCAACGCAGGTCAAGGAGGGAGCGCGCGTAACCTGTCAAGAGGTAAACCCAAAATTTACAACCGTCTCATTTCAGACCTGTCGTGCAAAATGCGACCCGTCTAGCCATCCGTTTTCTTGTCTGCGTCAGTGACGACTGCGGTCGGCTGCTCTGGTCCCACAACAAAGTCATAATCGCTGTCACCCGAGCCGCTCATCTGTTACCGTGGGCTCAATCCCTCTCTTATCCTCTTGCTCGCGTTTTTTTTTTCCTTTCTTTTCTACCATGTCGTCGCCTCTTCTCCATCCAAAATTAGCCCAGGCCCTGAGATGGGCCTAGAATAGGAGTGCTTGGTCCACCCCCTCCCCCTACTCCATACTGAGCCTCTTTAGGACCACAGCTGGAGCTGGCTCAAAGCGAGACAGAAGGAGAGCGAGGGCCGGACAACAAGTGTTATCGCCGACATCACCTGCTCCCTGTAAAGCAATTTGTTATGGAGTTGTCATTGTAAAATCCATAGCTTGTCCCGGGGTAAAGAAAGACAGGGTCACTTTTAATGAGGCTCTGAGTGTCCCTCCAAATCTAGATATGACATAACTGAAGGACCAACAGCTGGGATGTGTGTGTCTGTTTCTGCGCGCGACATAGAGTAAGAGTGGCGCTTGCCAGAAAGGACGCGACGGGGGCGTGAAGCCCGCAGCACATCAATATGTGTTGTAAAGTGGACACAGTTCTAGGCGTTTTGACAAAAAATAGTGTCGTCATTTCTTTATGACGAAAAAGTGCAGAGGCACAAACGCGCTATTCCATTCGCGGCCCATGCTGTGGTATTTTTAGGCAGCCACATTGTTACTGACCTCTATGGAGGTCTCTAACTAACACCCCTGGATTTGCACTGATTAAAATGACCTCACACTCTCACACACTGAGCGCCTCGTCAGCGTCGTTCTTTACCTGCTGGCCTCCCCCCTCCTTCCCACCCTCCCTCCCCCTTCTCCCACTGGGTGACCCACTGAAGTCACAAGGATACCGGCCACAAGTGTCCTTGAGGTGGGTCATGAGTTTCCACGTCGGCCCGATGAGACAAACCTGCTTCTGGATCGGGACCGTTGATATGAGCTGAACTACGAACACGCAGTCCGGTGGCATTACACGAGAGGTTCAAGTGCTTGGAAGTGGAGGGAGGAAGGGAGGGGGGGGGGGGGGGGGGGTATTTACTCGACCCACCCCGAGTCATATGGTATGAAGGCCACCTTTTAGAACGTATTATTCATCCTGGGAAAAGGACCCCATACTTCACATGCCAGCTATCCAGCAAGGCGTGTCACAAGTCAATCGCTATGTAAATGTGAGACGCTACGATGACCGCATGTGGAGTTGTATCTTTAAACCAGAGACAAGAGACACAAGTCTGGTTACAGACACAAATAAATTAGGACAATGGCTTCTCTCCACCCGTTTCCAACATCAAAATGAAATCCCATTACATACTGTATTTTATGTCAAATATTTGCTTTGTGCCAAATGTTTCCCTGTATCCTTCAGTCCGTTTTGGATATACAGTATAAATAATACAGTGTCATCATTGACAACGGCCATTTTTACACTTCCCAACAAAAAGGTGGCTGTCCATGCAGAATGCCAAGCGGACCGCACGGTGAGGTTTATGCTTCAATAGTTTATTAAAGCACAACATTGTTCATCTAACCTCTTTATTTTGCTCTCAAGGTGCACACCATCCATCTATTTAACTCTGAAATGTAGGATGAAACACACACGCACACACGTTTTGGTATCTGTATGTGAAGTCCTATTTCCAGATTCTTGTGTCAGAGAGGAGGTTGTGGTTCAGTCCTGTCAGAGTGGCACCTGGAAGTTGATTGATGTCTTTATTCACATTTTTCACATGTTAGAAGTGTTTTATTTGACCAAGTAGCGTCTTTCTGTTCCTCTGTGCAGTTTGGCTCTCATTATACATGTCTATTCTGTGCATACAGCAACTATTGCATGCTTCTCCAGCCATCTCTCCTCTGTTGGGCAGAGGTCTTCGTCGTATGTGGTATCTTGTGTTGTGCAGAAGGTAAAATGCTTTGATGCAAATGAATTTTAATTGATTTAAACAGAAATTTTAGACATAACTGTTGGACCAGCGAGCTAATGAAACAATGTCTGAAAAGCCCCATGGGAAGGATTACCCGTCTCTATAGAGACACTAAGTTCCTGTTAGCAGGAAAGCTTGACCCCTCATAGCTGAAGGCTTCCTCTGACCCAAAAGCAGACATCACGACCATACCTGCCTTTTTTTTCCATCGAAAACACCGATGGTTTAGGGTTTTCATTTGTATCGATGTGATTTATAATCCCTGCGAGTAAATATTTATATATTTAACATGAATGCCCGAGGAGGCTCTTTGGTTCAGTTGCACAACTTCCAGACATGAAGTGTGTTATGCACAGTCCGGGTTATGAACTCCATATTCCTAGAGAACTACTCTACAATAAAATATGCTGCACAAAAACAAATAAAGTCCATTGGAAAATATTGCACAATTCTTTCAGAGACGCAATTCTCTCAGAGACACGATAGGCCATAAATATAACAATGAATATTGTGCAGGACTAAGTTGAAATGGTTGTCGCGAAATGGCAACAAGTTGGACGCATTGCTCTGTAGATATCCCAGGCAGGATTACTTTCCATCAACCTAAATATATACATCTCCTGCCCTGCTGTCTGTTGGTCTACATACCGCTATTTGTCATTTTCAGACAAAGGGGTGTGGGGGGGGGGGGGGGGGCGGAGGGAGGGAGGCGGGGGTCACAGACAGCTGACGCACTGGAGCGCAGCGCTGCGCGTTGCGGTGCGCATCTTCATTCCCGTCTGCAGGGAGGAAAAAGGTGCACGTCACGCCTGTCCCCATCCACGGACACGGTTTCTTCCACTTGACGCGCCTCTCTGATTGAAGAGACTTCGCCATCATCGCATTACAGCATCGCCCCCCTCCCCTCCCCCCACCCCCTCTCCTCCTTAGCAGCTTTCATGCTGTTACATTCAGTGCGCAACAACTGAGGAGAAAAGTTGCAATCTATAGCTGATACAAGACTGCTGGAGCCATCTGAGCGCGGAGGACTTATTCTGCTCCCAAGAACCGCCGCCGCTGCTGAATATGATGGATACAGACGGAGCATCTGCATGGCTTTATTAAACGTGGACCGGTGAAGTTTCTTTTTTTTTTAAAAAAAAAAGCATGTTCCTTCCCGCGTGAAGCTCTTTTTGTTCCCAGATGATGGACAGCAGACAAGCCTCAAGGACTCTCGCACCTGGTCGTGCAGCTTCTGCCAACACATGAAGAAGGGGGGGACCATGTTGTTTTATCTGATGAAAGCTCGGAGCGGGGCAGACAGCAGCAGGACTATGGGGAGCAGACACGAGACGAAAGGCCAACAACACTCCAAACCCATCAAGAAAATTTACTTCGTTTTGATTTTGCTCCTGCTCTTCTTCACACCCAGGGTGGATTCGTCGTGGTGGTGAGTGAGCGCGCTCAAGCGCGTCTGCTGAGGTTTCAAATCACGCGCACGGTGCATTTGTTCATTAGATGCACATCTATATGAAACTAAAAAGCCCAAGTGGAGTTATGGAAAAGTTCCTAGAATGGAGTTTGGATGTGAGCGTAACAAAAAGCGTGTCTTTAACGCTCAAAGTTTACCATGAACTCATGTGTTTTCCTCTGTCAGGTAGAAAGATGGAACCGATCCTAATTGTCACACATGATCTGAAACTTTCATCTTGATAAAAGACACATTGTTTTTTTTAAATGCATTTTTATTTTAGTCAAACATTGACATCCTGTATAAAAGGTCAAAGGTAAAACATTCATTTTTGGTCACCTCTGCATGGGAATTTTGTTCTTGTATTTTTTTTTTGAACATCAATGCAAAGTGAAATGTTTGGCACAGTAATGTGTGTCATGTGTTTATCAAGATTAATGGTGTGTGTGTGTGTGGGGGGGGGGGGGGCTCTCCCCTATTCATCCATCTTGCTCGAAGCAAGTGGCAGGTGCTGTCACTGGTGCATGAATAAATGCCCCTTGATGATAATTCTCTTGAGGTTTTAAATGCTCGGAGGTGAAGAAAAAAAAACATGGAGGTATAAGCACCCCCTCATCCCACCCACCTGAAATAGTTGGTCTCATGCATCAGCCACGCTTACAGAAATTGAACTTGACGTGCTTTCCACTTTATATTTAACCAACCAGAGATGTTCTAATTCTACATGTTCTATGTGCAGCCCTGCAGCCCATAACAATTAGCCTCTGTTTTACAGATGGATTTAGATTAAAAAATGTCCCCTTTGTAAATAAGGAGGTGAGTTGTAATTTCCCAAGAGAGCCAAAAACATACGTTATCCTATTTTCCATTGGGCAATAATCCCTTATGCAAATATATTATGAAATAAAAACCTGTGATCAAATCACTGAGAAATTCCAGAGGAACTGAGAGAGACACAGAGCAGCAGAGTCTTGGAAGCGTTGTGTCCAGATGATTAATACGTATTTAATCCTGGTTGGTATTGTTAGGGCCTATTTTTAACCATTGCGATAATTTAGATGAGCACCATGTGTGTTGCTGCACAGGACCCCTCTTTCCTCTGGCTTTCTCCGTGTGTGTCCTCTTGGAGACAGTCAGGGGTCTTTTGGCACCGCCGGCATGCGCAACACACAATAAACACAAGTAGTGCCTCTGCTCTGCTTTACTGCTCAGGCAGATAGTCGCAGTCAGAACGGGACCGGGAGAGCCATAACGGGAGTGGAAAATGCCTGTTACGTCCGTCCTTTCTGTCTCAGTGGCCAGGCGACACAAATGTGGCTGCGATTAGGGCCTATAATGATATCCGGATGGAGAGTGGAGCGTTCAGGCTTAGGTGGGTGGAGAGGGAGGGGGGGGGGGTTGATCTGTCTGGCTGGGGGGGAAAAAGCCTGAGCGGTCACTTGCACTGTAGATGACTGTCCTCTGTTGATAAGAGAGCCCCCCCCCCCCCCCCCCAGTGTCACAATACCACCAAGCATGTGATCCACCCTTTTAAGAGTTGCCACAAAGTACGGGATTATGTCTGAATGGAGCAGGAAGCAAAGGGCCGTCACAGGGAAAGAGATGCTTTCCACTGAACGTGAGGAATTTCATAATCTCTTCTACGTCCTGAATATTGGAGTCTCGAGAAGACATGGGGTGTGGGGGTGAAGAAATGGAGGCGCGCTAGCGGGAGTCCGATCGGTAATCTCGATTGAGAGGACAACTTTGACATTTTGACGAACTAATAACTTTATTTGCTTCCTCGCCGGGAGCTTGATGAGAAGTTGTGTGTCTCTTGTCTGTTCTCGAGATATAAAAGCTACAAGCAGCGGCCGGCTAATGTAGCTTAGCATGAAGACCGGTGACAGCCGGCCAAGCTCAGTCCAAAAATAACAAAATACACCGACAATCATCTCTACATTTATCGAACAAATAGTAATCTTGTTTGATTACAAAATAAAAGTGTAAAAAAAAAGTGAAATGTACACTTTAAGGAACCGTTGGGTGGTGAGTTTGGCGGCTCATAGTTTTGGCTTGTTCTTGGTCAGGATGAGGAACTGGTCCCTCCCAAACACCAAGTTGAAGTTTTTAGGAATTTATGACTTATTCAATATCTCCCAGTCTCCCGGTCAACAAGCCATTGGCAAAATGTCTGCAAAATTGCCATTGCTGACAGTAATATTTAAATAAAATATTACCCCTCATACAACTTATTCAGCTATTCAAAAAGCGATGCACCTCGTTTGTTTGCGTCTGTATTTACTCGTCACGGACCACGACAAACGTATAGCGCAGCAAAACTAGCCAAATTAGTCTTTTTATTGGCACCAACAAAAAGTTAGCAACGTGGCTAACCCGTTTTGCCCGAACGCTGAGGTGACCCTTGATGACATCATTATGGGTCACCTTTCTCACACTTGGCACGTGGCCAAGTTGTCGCCTCACCGGATGAACAAGCGCGACAGAGGGCCCCTCTAACTCTAACTCACCCCCCCCCCGTGTCTGCAGGTACATCGGGGCGCTGGGTGCTCGGGTGATCTGCGACAACATTCCCGGCCTGGTGAACAAGCAGCGGCAGCTGTGCCAGCGCCACCCGGACCTGATGCAGTCCATCGGCGAGGGCGCCAAGGAGTGGATCAAGGAGTGCCAGCACCAGTTCAGACACCACCGCTGGAACTGCAGCACGCTGGACCGGGACCACACTGTGTTTGGCAGGGTGATGCTAAGAAGTGAGTGTCTGCACATGTGTGACAGGGGGGCTTCTATCTGTGTGGTTCCTTGTGCGTGCGTGACAGTGCTTGTTTATGCCAGAGACACTCAAGTTAATCATCCTCGTAAAATGCCTCGGCGGTTACCAGATAAGCACAGAATTAATAGGTGTCTTATTAAATCAACTTTGTCCTAGAAGACAAACAGAAAGAGAAAGTGTTGATTTTTCGTCTTCTCTCCACCTTCTCTGGAATGAGAGAAGATTGGGAAAGTGGATGTTCTCCGAAAACAAGTAGCAGATCGAGAGATCCACACTGGTGATGTATAAACAGTAATAGGAGATGTAAATATTTGGGTAGATGTCTCTGGCAGCCAGACAAAGCTTTACTCCCTGACATATCGCCTGTGTTCTGCTTCATTGCGTGAGCAGGAATGAGAACAGGAGGTGGGTGGGAAAGCCAGACCAAATAACCCCCAAAATCTCCTCTTGTCTGAAATGAAAACACAGCCCAGTGACGGAGAAAGCTGCCATCTGTGCAGAATTAAAAAAAAAAAAAAAGGTGAAAGGAGAGCGAGAGGGACTGCGATGGTAAAGTTTAACGTTGCTTCTACTCCTGTCTGGACCATCCACCATAAATGGAATGATTTTTGTGCTCCTGCTGTCAGCGAGATACTGGAGAGAGGTGGCTTTACTGTGCATGAACACAGCGAGCTCGGCCACTAAAAGAGGCGCTTGAGTCTTAGCAAAGACTTGGCGTGGTTTCCGTTATGTTTACGACTCAGTCAAATAAAAAGTATCAGTAAGAAAATATGCAAGTAAATTAAAATAGAAAATAATAACTTATTTCCTGAAGGATTTCATGACGACAGCTCTCTTTGCTGTGTGTCCCCCCGCTCCCCCCCAGGCAGCCGCGAGGCGGCGTTCGTGTACGCGATCTCTTCAGCGGGCGTGGTCTACGCCATCACCAGGGCCTGCAGTCAGGGGGAGCTAAAGATCTGCAACTGCGACGGCCACAAGAGAGGGCGAGCGAGCGACGAGCGGGGCAATTTCGACTGGGGCGGTTGCAGCGACAACATCAACTATGGCACCAAATTTGCCAAGGCGTTCGTCGACGCTCGAGAGAGGATGGTGAAAGACGCTCAAGCCCTGATGAACCTGCACAACAACCGGTGCGGGCGGATGGTGAGCAGCGGGGGTTACGTTGGGACTAGTTATGTGGGAGGCCTCGGTGGTTTCAGGTTGAGAATTTATTTATTTATTATTTAAAAAAAGCTCAGTTTTGATGCCTTTTCATGTACTCTGGCCTCATTAAAACACACACACACACACACTGGCTCCTTAAAACACACATACACCTATTTATACATACACACACACACACACATATTGGCTAATGCCCACAACCATGCTGGAGATAAATAGTCACTATTATAATTCATAGGTCAATTTCTTACCATTCCTTCTCATTGTGAGTCACTGCGCATCGACTGTTAGATCCTCCCCGCCCCTATACGCACACATTTATGTTTTTTTGCTATCGCACACATATTTTAGTTGAGCTTCACAGCAATTATAAATCGGAGCTATGCTCAAAACATATGGGGCTTCAACACCAGTCTATGTCGCAGTGGAGCGACTTATTTCTGTACGTATAAGTGTCCCACTGAAGATTATGAGAGACAGTAGTATATTTCACCAGAATTAACATCCTTATGTATAAGGGACACGATAATATCCCTTTAATACGCGCACACTCCAGCATACATTATGAATGAGCTGTCACCGGTAGATTTAGTACATAACTCACTAGGAACATAACTCAAAGTAAACTCCAGGCAGAGTGAAGAAGCGCTGAACACCTCCATCATGCCACGGGCAACATCGTAGGCTTAACACCCTGTCACCTTTGACCTCTGCTCCAGGCAGTGAAGCGCTTTATGAAGCTGGAGTGCAAGTGTCACGGGGTCAGCGGCTCCTGTTCTCTGAGGACCTGCTGGCTGGCGATGTCCGACTTCCGGCGAACGGGAGACTACCTCCGCAAGAAGTACAACACGGCCATCGAGGTGACGATGAACCAGGACGGGACGGGCTTCATGGTGGCCGACAAGGACTTCAAGGGAAGCACCAAGAATGAGTTGGTGTATGTCGAGACCTCACCGAATTACTGTCTCACGGACCGCTCAGCAGGTGAGGGAATAATTGAGGGATTAGGTTTTTGTCATTGTGGAGTTTCAATATTGTTTCTTTAAATAATGAAAACGTGTATGCACGTGAATAAAAAGGGGGAAATAAAGACTGTGAGACAGTGGTGGCTGTACATATACAAAATGACACGCTACTCCTTTAAAAAGGGTCAGTTACCTCAAATTACAATCCTTCTGGTATTTCGCCCTGCTTCAGTTTTAAGAGGTTGTGTGCTCAGAAATCCAATAAATTGGTATTTACACAAAAACATAACATCAACAAACAATGTTGGATTAGGAAGCGTTGCATTTGTTTCGTAAGAATTGTGACCAAGATATGTACCGAGACACTTTAAAGTCAAGAAATGAACTTGTCGGGTCTCTCTGGTGGACACTCTACCTAAACGTTTCTAAATTTAAATATATATATGTGTATATTTTTTGGTCCATTTTCAATCAACATATAAACCAATATCGCCAAATGCACTGGCCCAGACAATGTATTGCTCGGGCTCTATTTTTTTTAGTTTCCCCACCAGAATTCTGCCATCTTTGCAGCACATGATAGTTGATCAGCCCTAAAAGCACCAACATGTATCTGATAAAGTCAACAGACTAAGTCGACATAACGTCCCGAGTAGATGATTGGCTATGAACAGCCAAACTCATTTAGAAACTATTGTAAGCTTTTGTATTGTGTATTTGGGCGGCGCTCTAGGAAGCAGTGTCTGTTGTATGGCTTTTATTCTATTCTACAGTTTAGGCGCAAGACAATCCCACCGCTGCCACCAATGTAGCCGAGGGTTTATCTTGCGCCTATGCTGTATGATAATAAGAAAAATAAGAACACGATGCTTCGTTCGTTCAGCCAAACCGGCAACTTCTTTATTCTCGTCTTTTTTCCCCCCGAAACATTTCTCCGCACCTCTCTTTCTGTTTTCCCCCTTCAGAATAAAAGCCATTCAAGATACACTCAAACACTGCTTCCTAGAGCGTCGCCCAAATACACAATACAAAAGCTTACACTCTTATATGTGGTAGATCGTAGCGGGCCGACATTGGCTAAAATCAAGTATATTGTGAAGAAACGAGTCGAACAGGTGGCTGTTCCTGCGTCACTTAGAGGAGCTATGAGAATCAGAGACTCGTCCACTGGAGGCTTGCATTCCTTCGCAGCTTAACGTTCAACGATTTGACCTTTAACATCCCCTTTAATTCCTGGTGTTTGCTTTACCTTGTTAAGCTCTGTCTCTCTTCTCAATAGAGCGTGAAGGAGTTCACTCGCTCACTGCTAATGGGTTAGGTGAGATAGCGCAGGGCATCAGTGAGGAGGGCATGATGGGACGACCAGATTCTCCCACTCCTCGTCGCCGTTAGCTTGGTTGCAGCGTGACAACTGATGGTAATGAAGGTGTGTTCGCTTAGAGGAAAAAGGCTGTCTTTCCTTGTTAAAAGGTGATCTTAAAAAGAAGTTTATCACCCTCCTCACCACTAATCTCCATTGTATAGGAATTCATAGCCTAAGGATACATGAAGGCTTATTTTTCAAATCCTTCCTTTGGTCAGTATTGGGCTCCACTCCCTAGAGCCCGAGGGGAATATCTCCTTTTATCCTCGTTTCTTTACTTCGGGGATGCTCTGTTATTAGACATGGCATCTGATCTCAGGCTTACAATTTACACCCGGGTACGTGGACACTTTTGTGTTTGTCTCCGAGACTATTTTGTCAGTGCGTCTGGAAGCCAACACCCTGCCGAGAAGTGTGGAAAAAAAAAAAAAAAACGTTTCAGTTTTCAGCATCAAAATATTCATTGTGGTGTTCAGAGGTGGTCAACTGCCAAGATTAGCAGTTCTGGACATCGGCAGTATGTCATCACTGGAGGTTCTCCAAAGAGGAATTAAGTTGAGCTGAAATGTGACTAGCACCAACAACCACTGAAGAAGAACGGTGACTACAGCGTTACAGTATGCGCAACAGAAAAGGTGCGCGACGCTCACACTTAAAAAACAATTTATAATTCCTTTAAAGCCGCACTTATCACTATTTCTGTATCACCACTGGATCAAATATTGATGTGTAATGCATCACAATCGTCTTGGGCAGTGCTAAGCAGACATGCAGAGGTGGTACACTTGCAAAACAGATAGCGGAAAGGGAGGCCAATGGCAGCTTGTACCCGCAAAAAATGTAAATAGCAAGATCAAATGTTCGCAATTGAGTCAAAACAATAAGTATGCAACTGCAGCTCTTCCACAATATCATTTCTGGTTGGTTAACATGGTGTCAAGGTAAGGCTGCAATCATGGTTTTACTTCTATTCTTCATACTTTTATTAATATGAGAACATGAAACTTATATAAACAACACCTTCATTTTCCTATGTAGCATTCATTTTTTCAACTAGAAAAGTGTGTTCATGTGTTGTCAAAGGTTGCGAACCAAACGAGTGACCAAATGATTTACTCTCCAACACAAATATTGAATACTTCTCATTCCAGGCTCCTTGGGTACAGCAGGCCGAGTGTGCAACAAGTCCTCCAGAGGCACAGACGGCTGCGAGGTCATGTGCTGTGGGCGGGGCTACGACACCACGCGTGTCAAACGCGTCACCAAGTGCGAGTGCAAGTTCAAGTGGTGCTGCGCCGTGGAGTGCAGCCACTGCGAGGACTTGGTGGACGTTCACACCTGCAAGCCGCACAAGCGTCCCGATTGGCTGGACATCACCTAACGAGGAGACCCGACCAATCCCACGTCCTCAATAACTTGCTCGCGAATGACTGCAATTTATTATGGGATATAGAATTGGGATCTCTTTATTGTCATACCTCTCTGGCTTTTTGATCCTTCGACACTTCATGAAGCAGAGATTTCACAGACTTTGATGCTAAACTGGAAATTAGGCCCAGTTATGGATTGTGTGCTCCTTTGACAAGTGTTTCGAAGAATTTGTTGAGCTTTTTTAAGACAAACGTTGAATCTTTGATACAAAACGGCTGAATATATTGTATAGTTTTGTTGTAAAAGCACCCTTGTTTGAAGCAGAGATAGGTGATGTCCGCTTGTTTGATAGTATGTTAAGATGGTGTGAGCACATGATATCCTGCTCATGCTGATGATCATATTTACAGTAATATTTAGCTTGAAGAGAGAATGAAAGATATGGAGAAATATTTGGAGATATTGTATAAACACTGACACTATCATTCAAAATGATATCATTGGACTGCAACAAACTCATTTAAAATACAAAAAAAGACAAATGCTGCTAATGAGTGCAACTCTAACAAACCAGCAAAAGGTCGGAGGGAGCTTTCTGCTCGAATAAGATCACATATTCACGCTGTGAACCGGAAGGAACCGCACACAGAAGGAGCAAGAAAAGACGGTGAGTTAAAGAGGACGCACACTTGCTGCATTTGAAGCAAAATTTGAGCAGGTTCACGGGGTAAAAAACAACAGGAACAATGAAGCGGCATCTGGACTTTGGAGTGGCGTCTGAAAGAGTTCCACTTTTCATACAGGATCCCACATATTTTGTCTGTGAACACATTCTAGCTGTGCTTCCTTATGGAGAACTTTATCATTTCTACCTCTGGCTCTTGGTTTTAATTGTTTGTTTCACCGCTATTCCGACAGCTTCAGGCAACTGTCCTCAGACCGTGTTCAAAGAGACAATAGAACTGCGTAACCCACCGCAAAAAAACACACACCAGGTACATTTCAATTAATGCGTCAAAAATGTAACGTTGTCTGTCGGCCATTCAAATACATGCAGCTGCACATTCTGTGTAGATTACTGAACAGCTTCAGCTGATGATAGTCATGCAGGACGATATCTTTGAGGTGATGGACTCCAAAGTTGTCAAATCCAGTGCAATAATAACCCAAACTGCTGTGCAGTGATTTGTGGTCTGATACATCCTAAAACTCACAGATTTATAATATAAAATGGACCCACCTAAATCTTATACCATCAGTAAAGGGTTGTAATGGTATACCTGGGGTGTACCACGATATAAAAATGTATCATTGTAATGTCACATTTGCTCATTTGTGGAATTGAAAAACCTGACACAACTGAGCTTGTTTGTGAGGTAAGGTTGGGCACCTACAGTATTTAATATTGTATTATATATACACAGTAATTGCTAACAATAAGACATTGTAAAAGCGTACAGCTGATGTTTTCTTTTCATTTAACATCCTATAGTGCTGCCAACATTAAACTCCAATCATAAAATATATTATAGTAACATACCATCTTCTAAATCAGTTTTTTTATTTTGTTTATTGAAATTCAATTATCTTTCCTTAAAGGGCCATTGTAAACACTACTATAAATATTCATCATAAAAATGTAATACCGTGTATCGCCATACCTTAATATTGTGATATTTTCTAAAAATGGCCTACCATTGCAACCTAATCAGTACCTTTAACAGGAAGCTACCACAGCAGCTGTTTTTGATCTGAACACCTGGTTATCCATCGGGCCTGCAGCTTTTGTTATTTGCCATAATTTACCTACTTCTAGTCTCTCTTGGCCATGTTCGTTTCTTGTTTTTTCATCCACCACTCATGTCTCTATTTTGATGGCAGTAAACTTCAGAATGCTATTAACATGTTTAAAAAATCTTACAGTATTTTACTCAGATGACGTAAAATGCTCCTTCCCTCAAACTTGATGGCTTGAGAATGTACATTTAAAAAAAACATTCATATGCTGCTAAATTGTCGGAGATCTTAACTAAAAATGAACAGCTAGATATGTACTGTAACGCTGAAGAACCTAATTATATGGGAAAATATTAAAACACAAGTTTCCGTTTAAAAGAGTTAATATTTGTATGAAAACCCCATTTCAAAAAACAGTTATTGTCATACTCTCTGTATGCTTCATAGTGCCGAGTTGCATCTGAAGGTTATGCAGCTAAGTTGCTAAAAAGCCAGCACAGCATGTTTCCCCCGTCATTGCATTGTGACAGAATATTTTTACAATGCAATCTTTTGCAACTGCGCTTTAAGTCCTTTGTGCGCATATTCACTGGCTCCGACTGGTTTGTGAGGACTGAAGTATTTCATGAAACTGGGCCAAGACGTTGCAGAAGGAGCAGTGAAGTAGCTGTGGAGCCTGAATTTGACTTTTTCAACATCTGGTAATGCAGCCAGACATCGTCTTCGGCCACTGGAGACACAACCCTCAGAGGGGCGTTATAGATCTAAATGACTCTGACAACAAGCTGTTGATGCCGAGGGTCCACTAATTTTTGGAAGTCCACGTAATGAAGGGGGGAGGAGGAGTCGAAACAAAGTGCTTTGAGCCAAGCCAAATGACACGCCGTGTTAAACGTTCACAAGTCAAAAGTTAATTGCGAGCAAAAAGAGCCTGTTTTGAATGTAAATGAAGAGCATGTTGGCTGTGTTTTTCTTAAAGATTAGAAAAGGTGTATACGATACTGCGGGGGGAGGCCGACCTGGGTCTGTGGTTGCTCTGGCTCTCAAAAGTTAATATTTCCATTCCCCAGCTCAATTGAACGGGATAAAGCAAAAACAGACAACTTAAATCCATTATGAAATGTTACATTTTATTCCTGCTGATCTGCATACTATGAACTCATGGAGAGGTTGAGGCTGAATGTCATACTGACTGTACCGGAGGTCGCTGGGATATTCACAGCTCCAGCATCGCATTCAAAGATTGGAATATTCTTTTGTAGATGTATTGTAACTTTACATTTTAGCCAATGTAAACACATATTTATACTTCAGCAGGAGATGTCTTATTTTTACACCCGAGTCAAGCTTTTTCTTGTCCTGCGCTGGGTGCAACAGTGTCCTAAATTGTATAACTGTCTTGGGAGGTATTTATACCTTAGAAATGCAAGTCCGAAAATACCTTTCTGGCTCTATATTAAACCGTGTTGATCCCCCCTTGTCACTCCTATTAGAGGTCTTTCCTTCTCTTACAGCTCAGTTGGTCTCCTGTGTTTTAGCCATGATTTAGTTAAATGGCAGGGAGAGGATGAAGATATTGCAACCAACGATGTTGCTGTTTTAATGTTCATTCCATCTCCAAAGTTGAAATAAACCCATCTTGAAGGAAATCAAAGGACTGTCTTTGAGAAGTAGGTTTTTGTCAAGCAATTAGCTAAGCTGTGCACGCACAGAGTGGATTAATACTACTTTGCTGGTGTTTAACTCTGTCATAGTATCCCTGGAGCTTTGTCCCCCACAATGTGCGATCCAGTTGAACTCTGTAAAAATAACAGGAGAGGCATGGCAGGCATCCTCTGTCATCATAGCGATATCAAATGGGCATCTCAATTTGACAACATTTCAGGGCTAAAATTGGCCCGGGGGAAAGACTAACAGTGTGGTCCACACGGATGTTTCACATTCAGGGAAGCCAGGGGAGAGGAATGTTGTAATCCATGCTTACAAACTGTAATGAGTCAAGAACGATTCAGTGTTGTGTCAGTCTCACACTAAACATGTTTAATATTCCCCTTGAACTTGTCCGACTGATTCAAAACACTGATGCATATCTATGATGTACAGCAATATGGGAAATATGTTGATTTGTGTATACGTTGTGAAATTGTTGCTCGCTAGAATATTTAGGGAAAGTGTTGAAAATCTGTCCCAGAAGTTTCACTGTTTTTCTTGGAAGAGAGGTGGCCCCTCATGACCCTATCAGCAGTAATTAAAGGGCTTCACATGGACATGTAATTGGACTTGACTATAGCTGCTTTACTGTAGTGCGTTTACTGTCCTTGCCAAGTGACATCATACTCATTTGTTACCGGGAGAATCCAGCTATAAATCTCTCATACAGTATGTTTCTATAGCATTGACAAAGGAAACGATTCCCACAAACTAAAAGGCAACACAACGTGAATTATATTTCCGCAGCAGTATTCCAGATCCTTATGTTTATGTCCCCAGGGACATACAATAAAATTAGATATTGGGGGGTTTCAGCGTCTTTCTCAAGCAGGGCACGCGGCTGTTGACACACATGTTAAATGTTCCAAAATGCATTACCCCTAAATTCATTTCAGCCGACCGACATGAAGTGGAATTATCTTGCAAATTACAGATCATTTGCAGAAGTGATATAGACACAGTAATGGTATGAAAGACATTACAGCAAGTTTTCCACGAAGCTTACCTTCTGTAAGCCAATAAACAACGATATGCTCTACTATATGGAGTGAATAAAATAACAAAGTAAAAAAAAGGAAAGGGGCGAAATATGCCAGGAAACCTCAACTCATTAATAAACACTCAAAGTCACGACTGTTTGCTGTCCTGGCTCCTCAATGGTGGAATGAGCTCACTATCTTCCCGTCTTCTTTATCGACTATACCTTAAAGAAAGTAGCACATAGTAGCACTTAAATGGCACTTACTTATACCACTTTGAAGTTTAACTTTATTGAATAAATTGTACTTGTTGTTCTGATTGTGTACACATGGTTGAAGGCACTTATTGTGTGAGTCGCTATGGATAAAAGCTTCAGCTAAATGTAATTAATACTCAAACACATTCAAGCTGGAGAATATCCCCAACAAAAAAAAACACCATAACTAACTGTGCCAGACAATAACCACCAGCATTAAAACAACAAGACAACAACACTGCTCATTAGCAAACCTGCACGGAAACAACATGGCGGCCAGCAGCATCAGGAGGGTCAGGTCACTCCAAACTGCCAAAGCACAGCTTACCAGGCAACAGCAGCGCCAAGACATCCGCCGACAATAAGCACGTGAGCAAACGCAGCTTTACCATTGGTGGAGCGAAGGCGGAGTGCACCTGTAGGAGTGGAGCTGCGTGTCGCTGGCGGGAAAACTGCTTCCGGTTTGAAAAGCCGTTTGAGTCCCGCAGCTGATTAATTACTGAGACGAGTTCTGGCAGGATCAGCAGATTTTGGGGAGTTCTGCTTGTTTATTACTGCACGACATAGGACTGTGAGCTTCGTAATGAAACGCGACATTAGCTGTAGCTTGTGGCTTCAGACGGGTCTGCAGCTAATAAATTAAACCAGCGCGCAAGGCTCTGACTGATGGTTTACATAGACCGCCCAATCACACGAGGGTGCGTTTGATTTGTTTCCCGGCAGGTGGGATATCTTAATAAAAGTGTTTATAATATTTCACGACTGTGAGGTAAATCAAATCAGACAATTATATATGTATGTATGTATGTATGTATGTATGTATGTATGTATGTATGTATATATATATATATAAATATATATATATATATATATAAATATATATATATATATATAAATATATATATATATATATATATATATAAATATATATATATATATATATATATAAATATATAAATATATGTATATATATATATATAAATATATAAATATATATATAAATATATATATAAATATATATATATATATATATATATAAATATATATATATATATATAAATATATAAATATATGTATATATATATATATATATATAAATATATAAATATATATATATATATATATCATTATCTTTTTCAAAAAATACAAATATAAAACACATAGCCTATATGAACTAGTTTGAGTTCATTTCTTTGTATTTTTTTCAATACACTTTTCTCAACATCTCTGACACTGTTTGAGATGTAAATTTGCTTCTCTTGAAGCTGTAGTGCGTCAGATATGATGCACAGTTCGGCAGAAAGGGAAGAGGTCAGCAGTCTCAGTGACGCATTGCAGTCCGATGTTGCCTGTTGGCTGATCATCAACTCACTGGGTGGTCATCAGAAAATATGAAAAGACAAAACCCAACTGAAATACCTCATATTGTCAGAACTCATACGCCTATGAAACCACATTTCCTTTTGCTTTGACTTGAGGCTGATCTTTTAGGAGATTTAGGTCCAACTCAAACTTCTTGTCATCTTAAGGGACACATTGGGCAAAGGTCCCGGGCCGAAAGAGTTTATTAATTCATGGTGCTGGTGATCTTAGTGAGCTGGCGGCGCACACAAACTCTCATTTAGTGGGTCAACTGTCAGGACTGCATCTTTCCACTGGAGACTAAGTGTCTGTATGGGACATAATTTAAACCCTGTGTGACTTTTCCACACAAATATATGCTCCAGATCATCATTTCAATATTTTATTTGTTCTTATTATCCCTTCTGACTTTGGCCATCCAGGTTGTAAATGTCTTAAACATCTCTTATCTTATCAAACAGGACATGAGAAGATCATTACGAAATGTTTGTTGTCAATATATTTACCCTTTGTTTTACGTTTTCTTTCTTTTTCTTGCCGTTACCGTGACTTTGATGCACTTCGGAGGTCAGTGAACAACTCGTGTTTCGACATGCAGCATGAGACCGCGCTCTGGCACTGAGAGCAGACACTTGAGCACCCGTCAACAATCCTCCACAGCGATTTTCATTACTGCTGTTCGCCCCTCGAGCACGAGTGTATGGAGTATGATTATGGCACCGGTGGGTCGCTGAGAAGTTGCCACATAAAAGCATCTGCTGATGGTGGTGAAGTGGTGTAATCATAATGATGGCTCTTGGCTTTATATAGTCCAGGAGCAGCAGGGTGGCAGAGCGAGGAGTTCGTCCTTGAACAAGATACCAAGTCCCTATCAATACACAAGTGATATAAAACATCAATTGAAATCGCATCCACCATAAAAAGTTTAAATATGTCTCCGGCTTTCTTAAAAAATATTTTCTCGTCTAAAAGGGAAGTAATGAACATCTACAAATTCATTTAGAAAATACCAATTATGCATTTTTAAAGCAAAACGACCTCAAAAACCAAACCAAAACAGAAGGAAATTGCACTGAAAGAGAAATTTATTTGTGAGTTTTGCTTTCAAACTCATCCAAGGGAAGTTACAATTTTTCAAAACATTCTCCTGTCTTCAGCATGAACTCTTACATTTCAGTTGTACACTATAAAATGTCACATCTCAAGTGTCACAAACGTAAACAGACGATTACAAACCAGAGTGAACCTCAAAACAGAATCTGTGTACTTCAGAGCGGGTTAGGGTTATTAAAATCATAATCCAACTTTGCAACATACTGCAACACACATTTGCATGTGCCATTAAATCATTACATCAGCTTGCCCTTTTCTACTTTTACACAAGTATGTTTGCCATTGTTACTTGACTGCTGTGTCTAATAATGCTAATCACTGCACAATCAACAATTACATTTGAAGGCATCCATTTATCAAATTGAAGCCATCAAATTTGAACAGAGTTGCCACTCAACTTGACATCAATATTGTAAATGCCAAATTACACAATAGTTAAACCATGAGCAAATTGGTTTAACTATTGTGATGTACTAAAAGGCACTTTATTATCACACGTTGTAGAACACGGAGAGTGAAGATTTGGAAGTATGAAGTCACTTAAAGTACATACTAGGGCGTGGGCTCTATATTGTTGTAATACTGTTGTAACAATAATGTAATAACTATCAAGTAACAGAACTTAGCATAAAGTAAATATGTCCGCCTGAAGTTGTTTAAAAATGTAATAGACCTGTTAATGTAATAAACTATTTGTTTCTTTATCATTCACTACCAAGTGGTCCAACAATTCATATTTTCTTGTTTTCAATACGCTTCAATCATTACATTTTTACATAGATTACATTTTACATTTACAGGCTTTTTAAATTTATTTATTTTTTACAATTTTGAACCAGGCACATTTGTTTCGGACAGGTTATTACATTATACTTTACAACAATGAGATGCTGGCCTGTTAAGTTTGATAAAACAGAGATGAGGAAATCTTTCAATAAAGTCAGAACTAAACCAGATACAGAAAAAAATGGATCATCATTTTGCCATCGTCAAACGTTTCTCTGTATTTAGAACAACTGCATTACAGCAAACCTTACTTTGCCTCAGTCGATTCTCAGTGCGACGACGTGTGCGCCTTTCATTTTTGTTTCCGGCGATTGAGAAGTCGACCAACCCACCGACGCAGAACATTCTGCAGTGCAATCAGCACGAACGAGTGTGACCACTGATGCTCCCATTTACACTGGTTGCCCCAGTGATATAGTGCTGAGGTGTCATGCCATGGTAACAACTGCTGAACCGCAGAGGCGTTGTATACACTGCAGGCACTTCGAGGCTGTAAATCACAGCTCTGTTTTTCAGAGGCCTTACAGACGTTTAAATCTGCCCCTCTGGGCGTCTGTGGTGCACTGAGGCTGGACGTGGGACGCATCGGGTCCTAACCCAAAATGTCCAATGGGATGTTTTGTGAAATATTTCAGCAGGGAAAAGAGAGGAATAAGATCATATTGGTAAACATATTCTACAAGGGTCATCCTGGATGTACAAACTGTTGATTCTGTTTACTGGTGTCGGTAACACACTGGTTAAAACCGACTCATCTGACTTAACAGTAGTTAATATTAAAAACATGCCGTTTTAGTTTTTTTCTTCTTTTTTTGTGGTTTAATTATTATTGTGATGGAACAGGTGGAGTGCCTCTCACAAACTCCTTAGTTAAGTTTTGCACCAAAAATCTGCAACAAGGCTTTGTGGGATACCTCAAAAATCACAATTTTGCGGCGGGCTAACACAATGACAAACGAGCGTGTGGAATCGTTGCAGATGGTATCCACTAAATGTGCTCTTGGAAAAACTGTGGCCGCTGGAACAGTGTGGGAGGGCATCTTAAGAGTGGTTTTGCCGTGTTGATACAACCTCAGCCAACATAATCAGTAACAATGCAGCAAGTGGACAGTAATGCTGAAGACAGGAGAGGAAACACTTTTTGTCTGAGGGTTTGGAGTGGTATTGGTGTGTGTTTGTGTGTGTGTGTGTGTGTTTGGGTGTGTGTGCGTGTGTGAGAGATGGGGTCAGATTCGAGTCAGCTGGTGCCAAAAACTGGACGGCATGAAGCTTTCCATCTTGTCTGCGAAGAAACCCAGTGGCGCAAAGAGTGTGCTGAAGAACTGGAAGAGAGAGAGAAAAGCAGAATGAGCTTTAAAACCGCTCCTCATTTGTTCTTTCATAATGTTTAAGTATAAAATGCTTTTCTCTAAAATCGTATGTCACTCGTGCAGAATATTCTGTCTCAAAGCCTGAGGAAAAATCTTTTTAAAAAAAGTATGTTTCAAAAGGTAAATGAACATTTCTATAATATGTATTCAAGAAAAAATAAGAAACGTAGATGGAGAAAAAAAAAAGAAATTAAATTAAAACAAATCTTCAATCTACCATCAATCTTGATGTGTTTATACAAAGCAGCAATACTTTTCCAAGAATGATAATATTTAAAATGTTGTCTATGGAAAGTGTTACTGATCGAATTTGGAGATACACTTCATATTTTCTGACTATTGATTTATTAGGAGCAATAAAGATGTTGTCTCTAACAAATCGGATACAACTCATACTCAAAACCAAGAAGGAACAGCTCAAACACAAATGTTCTTGATTACCAGCAATTAATAGAATGTACATAATATGTTCTTATCATAAAAGATTAGGATCTAGGTTATAAAATATAATCGGTATGTGTATAATAGAGCGTTTCAAATGTACATGTTAGTGATTTCAGGTTGCTAGTAACATTGAAACGTCCTCTAAAATATTACAATACGGTTTCTCCTGAAACTACTTAAGGTGTCCTTGATACACTTGACACTTTAATAGCCTCATAAGTGGATGTATCATTCTGGCCAGACAAGTGCAAATCAAATACGCCTCTAATCCCATTTAATATATGAAACATAATCAACTGCTACGCTATACACGTCTGCTGTCCATAAATTAAGGATGGCAGACTGCCACCACCACCACTGTTTGGGATCTTCTGTTCATGAGCAGAAGAATCAGAAGAATCTGTTTTTCCTCAGAAGGCAGTGAGGACCTCTGCGTTCCTCCCTCGCTAGTTTTCACGCACTCCATCTGAACGTTACGCAAACCAGGCTGGCCGGGGCTGCTGTAAAAATCCTATCTGCACTCAATCTTTCCCATAACAAAAGGAAGAGCACTAGCTGTTCTCTGTGGCCTTGTTTTTACTACATGTCTATGTAAAGGCAGGCCCTAATAAACAGAGACCATAAACAAAGGATTTGCCAAAGTCAGGAGTGTGCCAAACTTGCTAAAAACAGATAACACAACACATCTATAATAAATAAACAGTCAAAAGGAAGTCAAGCGCGCATCCAACTTTTCTAAATCTTTATGGCTGTAAGCTGCACTATTATGTTAGAAATGGTGATAAGCTTGCATTATCCAGCCGTGGTCACAGATAGCTTAAGCTGGGCTACAGCTTGTTTTGGCGGGAAACACGGGCATTACAGGCCTACGACTCCCATGAGCCTCCAGTGTTACTGACAGTGATGGAAGGCAGCCATTGCCACGGGGGTTTCAAAGATTCAGGTTACAAACAACATGCGTTTAAAACACGGAGCCAATCAGAAATTAACCGTGGATGTCAGCATTCAGCCTACTTAAACCCAAGTTAATCGTTTGCCATGATAAAATAGTGGAGTATCTGAATCAGCATCTATAAATTGTACAGCAGAAACTTTTGAGATACAATGTGTGAGGCGTAGCTGAAGTACTTACTGCTTTGGCAAAGACACCCATGAGCTCAGGGAACTGATGTGTGAGCATGGCCAGCATGGCAGTGAAGGAGCAAAGGCCTGCTGTGAAGAGGATGAAGAAGGGAAGCTCTTTCTTTGGGTACACAGACACCTCGTGGAACGCTGGAGCAAAGACGAGAGCAATCAGGAAAATATACAAAGTCGTAGCCAGTTAAGCAATAAAGATAAAAAATGACGCATTTTGAATAGAAGTGGGGTTCAAATAGGGAGAGGGTAATTGGTACTCGTTACATTAATGGACTGCATGCAGGCTATTGTACTCACAGGGCAGCAGCTCCCTATCTGCTGTTTCTGTGCATCCTGGGTAAGGGTAAAACAGATGACCCTTCTCCAGAGGGTAAGGAATTATCCGGAAGGCTGTTAAGCGGACAAAGGCACATTGAGTTAAGATGAATAACACAACAAGTGTGACTTTAACAGCTAACATAATTTTCAGTAAATCACTAAAGTAGCTAAATATTGTACAGAGCGACAAGACACTAACATCAAAATGAAATATAACATTCTTCCTGTGCTTCGTTTGAGGAATGATCTAATTCCTCTCGGGCTGTGCGTGCATGACTCACAACGCAACAATTTAAAAATGACGCGCAGAAGAAGACACTTTGTGTCTCTGGTGGCCCAGCTCTATTGAAATACTGTTTAATACCGACTTCTGAGCATGCACTGGATGGGATGCATTCACTTTCAATAGAACCAAAGAGAAAAGTAGGATTTTCAAAACTGAAATAAAAACAACTCATTTGCATTAAATGAAACAAAAAAACAACACATGCGTTGGTGTTCCATAGAAGTAGTAAAGGTGACACATACTGCCCTCCCAGGTGCAGTGTAGTAGGTTTAAGGCTCCCTCTGCCCTTTTCCAGTGCTGCAGGTGGAAGAAAGCATATGCCACTGCTTCGCTGTCACCCCTCTTCAAGATGTGTTCTGGAGGGAGGATCAGGCTCTTCATCTCTAATAAGTACTGCAGACAGGCAAAGGAAGAGATACACAACTTTGGGTCAGTATACACTGCAGTTTCGAAATGCTTTGTGGTCTCCTGAGCTCTGAAAAGAACCGCAGAAACGTCTTTACGTTAAAAAAAAAAAAACAGCAATCCCAAATTTTTTTTCTCAGGCAACCAAACTACAATTTAAGAAGTCCTAGTGGATATTTCCATTCTTCCGTTCAACAGGTAGTTGAAAGAGGCGACTTAAACGGGTTGTTACATTATTTACGCTGGGTGCGAGCACAACAACTGTTCTCGCAATGCTCGCCCCTTTGTGATTGAAAACAAATTCACACCGTCTTCTTGTTTCTCAGTCAGCACTTCACTTATTATATTGGACAATTCCCCCCGGCCAACTCCTCGGTGGATGCAAACATATTTTCTACACGTGAGGTATTTGTTGACAGTTTTATTTTGCAATTGTTCAAGACGGGGTGGTGGGCGAGGGCGGGTGACGCTTTTCCAAAGCTCTCCAAGTGTGTGTTATTGTTACAGTACAGTACATTCGTTCCATGAATGTGCAACACCCCTCGCTCGCCCCTCCTCTCTTTCCCTACTGTGTAAGTTGGGCCCAGTGAGTCAGTCGGTTCGGCGTGCTGACAAAGGCCCACACGTCAGAGTTACGGCCAATAGAACAGGTCGGTTTTCTGGCGTGACAGAAAGCAAGCAACTCGAAATAACAACAGGAGCATATTGTGTTCTGTTTTTTTCTATAAACATACATATTTCAGATTGAGGCCTAACTTCATGCATTTATGTATGCTGACTTTGATGGCATCCCCCTCGATGTACTTTGTGTCTGTGGTGCCCAGTGTGGCAGCGGTCTGTGTTAAACAAAACCCATGTGCGGGGCTGCGGGGCCCCCTGGGATGGATTCCCAAGCGGCCAGCTTCACAGCGCTCTGGATCTCAGACTGACACTTTGGGAAGGTTACCCCACAGCTAATCCTGTCTAATCCCCTCCATGGTCACAGGCTCAGCCAGCCATCCATCTATCCAGCCAGCCAGCCAGACCATGCTGCTTCACCCATCTCCCCCTGCCTTGCCCTCTTCCTCCACTCTCACCCTTCATGACCACAGCCTCTCCCGGGCACGTCAACCCGGATCATCCCAGTCTTCCTCCAACCCGCTTTTATGCTCTTTTGGGTCCCATTGTGCCCCCCCCCCCACTCTGTTATCTGTCTTCGGCCAGCTATGTCAATGTCGGTACTCTCCTTTCTCTACCTCATGGCTGAACTGTGACCAATATTCATATAAAATATTTCCGTATAGTGTTCTATGCAGACAGTTTTCCAGGCCCGCCTTACCCCTCTGCTGTGTGCTCCTCACTCGCCACCTCTTGACTGGGACTAAGAGCTCAATCAAGCACGCACCCACCCAACAGGTGTGAACACACCACTCCTCACTTCATTCGGGCCGATCCCGCAGACCGTCATGTCTTCTCGCCTCTTCCCTGTCTGACATCCCCTGTAGCCGCTACAATGGCCGGCAGCTCAAGGCAACCAGAAGCTGCTTGTTTGACCCTCTCACTTATCCTGTCTGACTTGCTTAAATCAGCTCTCTCTGCTCCAGCCAAGACATTTGACTGTCCACCTTTATCCTTCTCACCATTTCGGTCTTCTTTTTTTTTCTGAGCACAATCCTTTGACCATCCTCTACTCTCCCCTCCAGCACCGTGGCACAGCCAGCCAGCTCAAGGGGGAAGCCGACCACTTCTCTGTTTCAGAGAACGCCAACTGATTAAAAAAAACGTGCATTCATTGTACACGAACACTTAAGGACACGTGTGAAGCGTGACGAGTAGGAAGGTAATCTTAATTTGAGGCCTAATTTTGAATATAAGATCTGATCATTTTTGACAATCTGACAGCGAGCCGATTTGCCATTTTGGGTCCACTGGGATATTTTACAGATTTACACATATTAGAACCTCCACATCATTCGGTTGCTGATAATGAATGAGCAGTACATGGCACCCATGTAGATCTGGGTCCTCTGTGGTTCAAGATTAACCATTTAGAGAGGCTGGCTGCTCAGCTGTCCCCCCTTGCATGCCACGGCATTAGAACTGGTGACACCTCAGTCCTCTGTGCTGGCCGACCACACCGCCCAACCCCCCTCCTCGCCCCCCTCCACCCCCTCGTCCTCGGTCCGCTTCTCCACTCCCTGTCGCCTCTTTGATGAAGGGATTGAGTTTCATGTGTTCTCCTTTTATCCCTGGGCAGTCATAAGCCCAGAGCATAACTCATAAGCTGCCTTCTGATTCTAATCTGCAGCACTTTGCTTCTCACAATGGGACAGACAGGCAACAATGACAACAGCCTTGTAGTTGCTCTATAAGGGCCAGACAAACATACACTTGTACAGTGAAAGAACAAAACAAAAAAAAACAGGTGTTGCAGATTAAGAATCCCATAGTCAGTAAAAACAGCTACTAGTTACTCCAACCTCTACTGAGGACAGTGGCAGGTAACTCACAGCGTTTATTCCAAAGTGGGCCAGGATGAGGCAAATTCCTTCAGACTCTCTTTGCCTAGTCTCAATCGAACCTCATCCGTCTTAATTTAAAACAAAGCCACTACTGCTGCTCCGTCTCAAATTACAAACCAAAAAGCCAATTTCAGAGGTAAACTTAGCAACGGCCTGCATTTCTGAGTCTTGACGGGCCATCCATGAGAAGATGTCAACCGGAATGGGGTGGGATGATAAACCGCCTTCCAAAGTGGAGTAAACTAGCGAAGGTAGATGGGATCGGGTCACCGAGGCTGCCTCCAAATGAACACGTGCGGACCAAAGTGGTGCTAAATGTAAATGTGCAACAGATTCAGATAGCAGGAACACTTGATCAGCTGTCTAAGCATCCGGCAAACTGTCAGTTTCTTAACCACTGGCGGGTAGAGAGGCTGATTGCAATGGACAGACAGACGGAGAAAAAGGGTGACAGAGGAGGAGGACAAATAGAGAAAGACAAGGAGGAGGGGAGAAATGTAGAAGGGAGGGAGAAGGTAAATAGGGGCGAGAAGAGAGCTGCTTAGGGAAAGGCGGAAAGGGGTCGTGTGCACTCAAAGTGACTGCATGTTTACAGCTTTTTGGGCAGTTTGAATAAACTCATGTGATGAAGCCTCATGTGATATTCATACATAATCTCCTTTGCATGCTTGATAACACAAACACACACTAAATGCTTGACATTTAATAATGCAGGATAAAATCATTTATTTTACTGTATTTAATAGACTAATTCTTTAGTTGAAGCCCTACACGATGGTGTTATTTTCTTTGACGATGACTTTCTCAACCGAGTCAACTCTACACAAGAGTACAGTATTCAGCACAAAGGAACTTTCAGAAAAAGCCCTTTACAGACACTTCTTAACAAATTCCAGCCCGTGTGTCTAAAAAGGACACAGTCACAGGTGCACTCATCAAGCCAGACAACACAAAGCAACAACCCGCCTCCCGTCCTTCCCCACTGTTCCATTTTCACATACAGCGAGGCAAAAAATCGTAACACAACTCAGTTAGGAGGCCTGAGTAAGTACTAGATGCCGGTCAAACGCTGAAAGACGAGCTAAGCAATAACCCTCTGTGAGAGGTGTGTTAAAAATGCCCTAAAGTTGACAGTGGTGGCCAACATCAGACTCTCTGTTTGGCTCAAACAGGGGATGAGGGAACATGAGAGGATAAGAAACAGGATGAGGGTACGTGATGAGAGGAGAGAGGATGGCCGCCTCTGGGCACAGTGGGGAGGGAGCAGTTGGAAAGACGTTGAAAATGAGGGCCCTCACTTTCAAAATCAAAGGCTGGATCAAAGTGCTGGCTGACACCCCTGCACCAACACTCCCTCACACACACAAACACACACACACTCACGCACGCACGCACGCACGCACACACAACAATTCTCTTTCTGTCTTTCAGTCCGTGAGATGAAACAACACCACACTACAAAGGCTAATCTGAGACAAACCTCTGCTGCAACTAGTTGTGTATGCCTCTGTGTGTGCACGTGTGACATCTAATCCTGTGGGAACTGATGGGAAAGACCAGAGAGATATCCAGTTGTAGTCCCATGTTCTCCCTTGTTCGGTTGGACAGAGAACTGCTCTGCACTGGGACCAATCTGTTATATATTTACAGTTTTTCTTGGCACCCAAATGGGGAAATTCAAACTACACTACCAGACTACCAGTAAAAACACAGAACACGTGTATGATTAAAAAAAATCTGACGTGTACCAGTAGGTATTGATGAGGGTGAATGTGTCCTTTAAGTATATGTCATCCCATTTATTTTTTTTAATTTAATACTAAACACAACAATCAGCCATATTACTGAAATACAGACATAATAGACACATGAACATAAAAGCTCTAAAAGGTCCTAAGATGACATGTCAGGTGTGATCAAATGATTTAAATAAGCGCAAGTATTAAGACCTACACTGACACCTGCTGTTGAGATATATATCTGGATGAAAAAGACTCTCTTTGTAAGTCACACTACCTGTTACTGCTGCTGACATAACTCACATATAATATTGTCTGACTGACGGTTTACCTGGCTGCCTGTTTTTCTTGTTACTTCTGTTTGTGACCATGATGCATTACAGACATGTGAGACGTGTGTAATCAGACTAAATATAGAAATAATGGGATTAAAAAAAAATCTACCCACAGCACTTGCAGCATAGCAGCCGCGTGGATGGAAATATAGTTTGATGCATACATTTTATTGAGTGTGGATCTAATTCAAAAACAAGTCTTGGTCCTTGTGGAACAGGAACAAGCACAACATTTAGAGATCAATAGGTTTTCGCGGCACTCGATTATTATTAGTCTGATAACTGACCTTTGGCACGTGTGGATTGAACTCAACAGCTCTGTGTATGGCCTCCACAGCATTCATCTCCGCTGTGCTTAGCCCTCGCCGTGACGCAGCCTCTGGAGAGAACCTGAGACAAACAAAGCGTGTGTAAGAGATACTCCTGTTGGATTGTATGCGCGGCTCAAAAGATATTTCAAACTATATGAACCGATATGGACACATACTTATCTGATACAGCTCGTGCTTTCAACAGTGCAGATGTGTAGCATATAGTGGCTGATTTTGGCAAGCTGATGTCTATGACAGAAGAAGAAATTAGGGTCACGTGACAAATTTCATACATTTTCAAAATTGGATCAATGACACTGAACTCAGTTCTGTCCAAACACAATATGACGTAAAAAAATAAGTTTTTTTTTTTACTATTGTTATTGCGTTCAGTGTTACCATCATATTTGGCGAGGACTGCTTGGACATCAGCATATGCCTGAAGCTCTAGAAGAGCCTCTAAGAGGTTTTCATGTATATTTAACATTCCCAAAAGAGGAAACTCCTTCATTAACTGTAACGAGAAAAAATACCATATATTAACAAAACAACTTGTCAACAGTAAATATGTTGCCTCCGTCACTCAGTTGCATGCATTATTCCACAAATTGCACACCATAGCAGGAAGCATTTTGAGGCCCTTTCCTGAAAGAGTCACGTTTTCAACATAAACTCACATCTCTCATCATTTTCACTGCTTCTTTAATCCGGCCCAGCTTGCGTGCACACATTGCCAGTCTGCGTTTAATGTATACCAGTAAGTTGATATCTTTTCCAGCTGTGGATGGCAAAAAGAAAATTCAAGACATTGAATGCACAAAACGCAAAAAAAAAACATGGATTGAATTGTATCATTATGTATAATACAACTTCAAAGTTGAGCAGAGGAAAAGCATCGACTTATTGATGGAATATACATACACTTGGGATTACATTCTCGATCACAGGTAGGCGTGAACAGATGTGGTCTATTTTATTTATAGCACAATTCGTGGAGTGGCTCAATGTGCATTTTGAAGTGCTGCACGGGATGTGGCAGTACATTGGGTGTAGTTATTCCTCAACTAGTTAGCTATCGTCCTGCTCCTGTGCCTCGTGGTTCAGTCATAGAGAAAACTTTATGCAAATTAAAATCCATTCTTACCAATACTTAGTGCTTTTTTGAAGAGGCGCTCAGCTTCTGTGATGGTTGTGGCTTCTTCCTCTGCTAAAAGCACATAGGCGGCTGCACATCTGCACACAAATGTAATGTTTGCATGCGCATGAAAAACGTAACAGAATCAAGGACAATTTGAGAATGAAAGTGCCCAAAAAAGGCTATTTTATGACAAAATTAATGTATACGTAACTGAAGCAAGCACAATCACAGACAGTTGCTTTGAGTATTTCCATTTCGACAGCATTACAACCGTTTAAGAAGTTACAGTAGTATGTTTATAGATATAGTATTTAAGGAGAAAATATGCAACAGTGTAAGAGCAGGACTCACTCATGGTTCATTTCTATGGCCTGGTAAGCTGCTCTGATCCTGGCTTGAGGATTTCTCTCCCTCCAGGCTTTCTGCATCACTGTTGAAGTTTCGACACGACTTATTACAGATGCGACCAAGCAACATATTTAAATGCAGACGTGAAAAGCAAAAATGAATAAATCAAAAAGCGGTTCCTTTAGAACATTTATAATGTACCAAAGAAATCTCTGCCAATGGAATATGGCAGCAGTTTTTTGTTTGTACATCAAAACGACAAAGAAATATAACAGATATATTATATTACATATTTTCTTAACTGGGGATTTAGTCTGTATGTAAAACTCACCACCATCTTCTGGTCTTAACTGCGGAGTGTCTCCTGTGAAGAAGGTCTGGTGGTCTTGAGCCGACAGGTTCATATCATAGTATGTTAAGGGTTCCTTCCCTGTTACCCATGTGTACCTGTAGTGTGAGATGTAAAAGAAACAGTTACAGTTGCTACAGTTTCTTGTTCCACAATAAATCAAATCAAATTAAACCAAATCCCCCTTCACCAAAGTATTTATAAATAGTTTGACATTGTGAACCATCTTCAGTACTATTAGAACCATTTTTCTCAGTGTAATACATATCTGAGTTACACATACCTGTTGTATTCTGCTCCTCTGAACAGATTCAACGGGTTCCTCCAGACCTTACACTCTACCGAAAGGAAGATATTAGTTATTAGTGCTTGTGGTATGATGAGTAGCATTGCTGTTATAGCTTGTATTATATACATATCTACCAGAAACACTGGGCCTCGGCTCTGCCTCTCCATTAACTGATGCAAACAGACCAGTCGTGGCGCTGCTCTCCACTCCACCCAGAAGAGGACGCAGGTGACTCACTGACACTTGTTCAATGAACGAGGTCCCGTATTTACGAAAATACCACCACTCAAATATCTGCAGGGAGAACACACACATTGACAACATGCTTGACAAAAAGTACATGATGAGAGGTAAAGGTGATATCTTAGTGGCCATAGCTATTTTGGGTTGGGTATCGAAAACAACCAGTGCCTAGCGGACCGAAACGCAACGCAGATTTCGGTGCCTGAGGCAATTAAAATGTGTACGTCAGAGCGGAGGAACCGCAGCTGATCGGCAAGAACAACGGCAGGGAGTTCTGCAGGAGAAACGCTCCAAGCCGCGACACAAAGTGAGATAAATAGGAGACGTGTTTATTCCGCGGTTCAGAGAATCCAACAGTTTCTGAGTGGAGTTCTGTTGCACATGGTCCCTATCAGCTGTTGCAGCACAAACTCTGATGTTTGTGCTGCAAAAGAATTCCTGAAGTTTGAAACTGTACAGTTTGTTTTGTATTTATTAAGATTTATTTAAATATAAACTGTAAACTGTTGTTAACAGTTAATATATTGTAAAAATGTTGAAGCTGTAGTTTGAAGTCAAGTGTCTTGTATGTATTTATATTCATAGTATACTTCAAACAGTTAATATATTCTTCAATTAGAAGAAAACAAAAATCGAAGTATCGGTTCAGGCACCGGTATGGGAAAAAAACACAAACAATACCCATCCTTATAGCTAATGCATCACTAAACCAGTGGTTCCTTTGGATTTCACTTGTGCACCTTAAACTCTGTTCAAATGCCACAAAGCTCTGTCAAAATAATCCCAATGAATTTAAGAGCAAGAGAGGCTAATTGTTTTGTTCAAAAAGTGCCACTTTTGTTGTGTCAAAAATCTGTCCATCTTGTACATTACATGGCATTTTCCGTTCTGCATACATTTTGCTAAGCGTGAATCAATACAACACTTACTTCAAAATAATTCAATAATCAAGCATTTTATCTGCTTTATAATATTTTGTCTCCCTTCCCGATGGCTTTGCAGTCTCCAGTTTAGCAACCACTGCAATGAATTGATGAGAATAATTTTTCATTACAGCCTTGCATTTAATAGTGCCCCTTCTGTAAAACTAGGCTCCACTCACATGTGTCTAATTTTAGATTCCTGAATCCGAAGTTGAATTTTGGGATGAGGTTATTGCAAATTGTGTCGACCAAGAGGCCGACAAGCAAATATTATTTTTTGCAAAGGGGTGATTATTTAACATGTATTGGATGTGTGTGAGGAATAACTAAATCGATAACTCACAAGGATGAGTCCAGAGATGAGAGAAGAGGTTCCAGTGAGAGCCACATAGAATTTGGGGGTCAGTGTATTCAAAAACACTGAGGCTGAAAGAAGAAGATGAAGAGGGGACAGTCAGGTTAGTGTCACAATGCAACCAGAACTGAGAGCAGTTAATGTCTACTGTTGTGACCATGAATTAAAAAGCAGGTCAACAAAATAAAAACCCACAATGGTAGTGGGTCTCGTGCAGCTGGTGACATGTAGCCACATACAGCATATTGATGACACGAAGACCAAAGCAGCCGACTCCGTAATAAAACAATAAACTACCGAACTATGTCTACTTAAAATATAGCCTGCTGTCAGAACATAATATCTCAAAGAGCTGGCAAGAGACATGTAAAAACTCGATTTAAATGTGACCAGAAAGTCGCCACTTTTGTGTTTGAATGAGTCCGACACCCAACTGTCAAACCAAGAGCTCGCGCTCGCTGTCAGCGATAGCCAGACGCACGAAGGCTAACAATAGCTAGCTAGTAGCTGCAATAATTCACCTGAGGTAAGAGATTCCTGTAGTTTCAGCGGGCTCCACAGGACGTATATCATGATCAGCACCATGCCGAACCAAATGAAGCACACGTAGGTCCATGACCAAGAGAGCCAGGACTTTAATTTCTCTGTAAATCCGAGAGATTGGGGATTACTGCCAGCGGTGTCCTCCATGTTTCTCCGGATGCCTGTAAACAGAGGAGTCACGTGATCGCGAAGGAAGATGACTTCTATTTTGAAATCCGTACAAAGATCCGTTTCCGGGGTGAAGAAAAAAACATATTTTTTATACGAATAGTGTTGTTTACTTATTGTCCAAACATAAATCATTAGTACTATACAAATGTCTTGCAGTTGAGTTTGACATAAATTAAAGTTTGTGTCTGGCTTTAGAGACAAAATGACTAAATATGTAACAAAACAAATAGACATTAATTGGATCAGATCCAATCTAAAATATTGAATCAACAAAGTGCTTTTTAATACAAGCAATTAAGCCACTGTACTTGAGTGAGAAGGAATTTATTATAATACACACATAAAACAAATATTGTACAGTACTTTTCACTCGACGCATTTGGTCCATAACATCATAGTTACTGGTGACAATGATTATTTAAAAAACCAAACCCAATTCTCGAAATTCTGATCTATTTTTATAAATGAAATTACCCAACATAATAAAAATAGTGTGTAATTAGCTCCACCTTCAATAGCTATTCCATGAAAAAAAATGTTTAGAAAATATTTAAAGGAAAAAATAAAGAGGCCATTGTGCAGAGTACTTTCACTTTGGATCAAATTAATATATGTTGCTTGCTTTTAATAGTCCAAAATGTTGTTAACAGGAGTTACCTGTTGTTATTGCTTATCTTTAATATAGGGGTGCAGTTCCCCTCCATATAACAACAAAAAAGGTGGATTATGAGTGCTTCTTCTTTTCATATTGCCTCAGGTGACAATCATCCAGATCTTGTATTATTATTGTGTTCAATCAATATAGCATTTATTATGAAAGATAATATACAACAGAGAAAACGGCCAAATCTTCTCATTTTAGAAGCTGCAATGATGTTTGGTATATTTATTTAATGAGTGATTAACCATTGATTATTCAATTTGTTGGTGATTTAGTTTCTGCTGATCAAGTAAGCCATCAGCACAATTAGGCCGACTGATGGAAACCATTCACACTTCATTTTAGTCTGTGCTACTATTCATGACCAGTAAGTGGCGCTATTACAACATTAATGCATTCACTTCTGATGCCATCTACTGACTGCAGGTGGAGACAAAAATATCAGTTTTGTTTACATCCCCAACGTCTGAAATCATTATAATATCTTAGAAATTCATGATTTCGGCTATGTAAGTACTCTTTCATTTGAAGCTTTTTCTCTCATAACCAAACTAATTTTGCAGGCCTCATCTAAAGGTCCCCTGGCCTCGTTCAAACTGCCAAATCATTGTACATACAGTGTAGGCCACTCTATTCCTATGATTTACATAACCATAGATGCACTTTGTCAAAAATAAATAATTCAGTAATATTGTTGCTAAAAGGTAGAAATATATTTTTGGATGTACACAACCTGCAGCACTTCTTACCTGGTGCAATCGACTCACATCCCAACAGAGCAAGAAGAATATATGTGATTTGTTGGAGTGCATTTTAGTCGGAGGTTACAGCCACTGAATGACAGAGAGCCAGATTTGGTCCTGCTCACACATGCCCTTGGGTGTTTTCTGCCTGATGCTGATGGACAAGCACACGCGGGGTTAAAGGCCTGTCATATAAATCAGGTACAATCACTTTAGAGGTGAAAACATGCATGATGCCACTGACAAGGAGGAAGAGTGGGGAAAAGAAAGGAAGACTATAAGAGGAACAACAGAGGTCTGTAGTTATCGGGGGTGTATAGCACGACCTGAATGTCTGAATGTATTCCAAGCTGAAATGATGTTTCCAAATGACCTCGGCTCAGTGACTCATTCTTTGATAAAACATACATGTAGCTTCCTGGAATATATACCAGATAAACAGTGTTATCTTCTCTTGTATTTACACTGCACACCTGTCATCAGTTACATGGAGACAGCAGTCTTCGATGAAAGCAAGGACATTTGCAGAATTTCTGTATCCATTGTAATCACACGTCTTGATTGAAAGAAATCATTTCTAAAACATTGTATTCAGGACAAGGGGCAAAGGTTAACTACATTTAGTAAGTATTTTAGTAGTTGACTGAATTGAAAATATAAAACACAAGATTTATATAAAATTTGCAAGCAATGGGCAGTAAGTGTGACATGACCTGAACACAATCGGTCAGCCAGTGACCAGCCACGCAGAAGCAATATCTCTCATCATTCTGCAGTCACCTGTATACTTAAGGTTCATTTACAATTTCACGTTTCGCATCCATCCAGCCATTCTGGACTTCTTGTTCTGTTTAGTTTCTTTCTTTTCTCTCCCCAAAGCTTTTAAGAGTCCTCTAATCATACATAATTAATCAAAGTTTTCACTTAAATGCACTGCATTTCTCACTCTCATTATTACTTAAGAGGCTGCTCTTTAAAGCTTGAAAATACCCGGCTTTCTGTTGATCATATTGTTCAATAAGCCAGCTGGTACAACAAACAAAGATGTACAAGACTAAAAATACACAAAACATGCATCAATATTTTATCATTTCAGGCTTGAAGTAATGATATAATTTCATTACTTCGAATGAACATTCTAATTAATTCTGCTTGATGTAAGTGAAACATTTTAGTACAACCTGAGCAGAGATTTAGATGCAATGCAAATTTAATGAGTATAAAAGTTTGCTCTGAGCACCATAGTGCATATTTACATATGTGACTGGTCGTTTGTCAACTGTATTTGGTGGTCCCTTCTGATGGAAAACGTTAAACTTTATGAAACTGGCTCTTGTCTCCCACACTGCTTTCTCTTTGTGAGTTTATATTACTTGTCTCCATGAAGGGACTCTCCCCTCAAGAGTCATTTCTCTCAAAACACTTCATTTTCAGAAAATGTGTGTTCTTTTTTTTGCATCAGGAGACCGTGCCGTTTTGACCACATCTGAGAAGCAATGGTGCCGCAGAAAAATGACTTCCTCCATGACAAGCTCAGAGACCATGCAGCAACATTTCAACCTTTTTCTCTGTAAATTTGTGAGGACGAGTGGACATTCTCTGCTGCTGTTTCATAACTACAATAATGACTAATTTAAACCACATTATGTTCCTTCAGAGAGACGAGGCATCAGTAAAACAGCAGCAAGGGAGATGCATATCATGCACACTTTACATTTCTCATTTTGATTGATGGGAATATAAAGCTTCTGAGAAATCTAATGAATAGCCTTGCATGCCAAATGAAACCTAAAACATGAAGCTGAATCATCCTCATTACCAGTGCAAGCACTGGTAACATGGGTATGAAAACGCAAAACATGGAATAACAGCGTTAGAGTGCAGCAAGCAGCCTCTCATCCAGTGTGTACGCTGGCTTCTTCATTGTATACAACTCCGGCCAACTGTAAATATAAATGGAAGAGGCAGAGATGAATAATACATATGAATTACCTTCATGCAGTCTGGGTCATTTTTCCAACCCCCATCTGCTGCAAGAACATCATTTTTAGAAACAATAAAATAGAAGGCAAGGTGCATGGATAAAAACCGCAGGTATTGTAAGCGAACACCACTGTGTCAATAGTTGCAGGAGCTTGAAAGGTGTTACAGGGCTTTCTGAAAGGTGTTAAGTGGCGTGTAACGGCAAACAAAAGCAATGGAAGTCTTTGTACACTTAAAATTAAAGCTGCAAATATTCCGCCTTTTTAATGTTAATAAGGCTTCATGTGTTTAAACTGTGAGAGGATGTCTGACGTCGTCACCCAGACGAGGTACTGTGTTCCCTTATACTGTGAACAGCAATACACCAATCAAATGGCAACCTCAAATGAGCTCTGCAGTCCCCCTGTCACTGTTTTTCTTTTCTCAAACATACTATTCATATCCTTGAATTAATGTTTTTATAATTTGAGAAATGAACACACCTGGTTGTTCTGATCGAACTGATTGAAGAGATCTCCGTACATTTAGATCTATGTCGAGTACACTTTCAGTTTTTCTTTTGAGCTTTCAGTTCAAAGGACCTTCATCAGAAAATACAGAGTTTAAGTTTTTTTTTGTACTCAAACTATTTTTCTGTCGAGTTTTTCAAGGGATCTCAAGTGTCAATCGGCCCTCCGTATTTACTGCACAGGTCTACAGCCCTGCTAAAGGCTCTGTGAGGCTGCACTGAGGCACAGAGGCGCCTTGAGCTAAATGCTAATACTGGCTTAGCTGTAGCCTGGCAGGGGTTGGCCATTATAGTTAAGTGTGTTAGCATTTTTAAAGTACCTTTTTTCTGTGGGTGAAAAGTCAAAGTAACACTGAAGTTAGTCGGACTCATCGCTTTGGAACCACAAATGTTTGTACAAATGTTCCTATCAATCCATTCCACAGTCGTTGATACATCACAACCTGAACCAATGACCAAGTGACAGATGTATTGCCCTTCTTGTCGCCAGCGTGGTTCTTCGACACAACACAACGATAACAGACGAGGGACCCAACAATTCACAGATTCACAAACCTTCACTCGAAACCATCAACATTTCCTTAAAGGTACCTGACTCCATTCACAGAACCTGATGAGGTTTGACTGAGAGCGTTTGACAGCGCTTAGGTCTCTGTGGTTTGAGTCCTCCATCACAGTCAACGGGCCTTGATTGCAGTTACTGCTGTTGAGAATCAGGTAACCTTTATGGGAAGGTTTCAAAGATGACTCATAGGCAGGCTAATTTTAGAGGGCTTTGTGCTTTAGATTGGCCTTGAAGTATACAATTATACAACATGAAACACAGTGACACACACAAAGAAAGAGATACACTCCGCTTCATGTAAAGTCTCAATGAACAAAGTAGAAGCAAACAGCCTTGAATTGGAAGCAAGTTTTGAATATTTAGATGTGCTTGACATGATTTACACAAATGGTTCCTAGCTGCTCAGTGGGTTTAATACATTTCTATGTCACGCTAACAATAAAATATGTGGAATAGGATGATTTGGATGGTGGGTCTGAGTATTATTTTAGACAGATGTAAAAAAAAAAGAAAAAAAGACCAACCTCGACCCCAAGTGCATGTGACAAGTAGAAGAGACGTGAAATGAAACTGTCACAAGCTTGTTTCTATGGAACCAGATGTGTTGATCAGGAGTCATTACACAATACAGGTTTTTCTAATGATACAAATATGGAGCTAGTTTATGCATCCCTGTCTGTAGAATAAATATCTAGTCATAAGTGTATGCATTGGGCACTGCTACAGCACTCTCACGAAGAATCATTTTATTATCTGCAGGAAACTCTTGAGTTGCTTCCCCAAAAACAACAGCTGAACAAATCTCAGGTCAGGTTATAAAAATAAAAAATATATGCAAAAAAGTAAGAATAAAGAAAGAAATTTAAGTTATTTGTTTATTATGTATGCGTGCATAAGAGATAAAGAGCAAGTGCACATATACACAACTGTATATGTTGGCCATTGCACCTTGTAACTGCTGTTACCAATACACTAATAGGCTGTGAGTTACAAATGATGTTACTGATGACAAATAACTTCAGTACAACCCAATAATTAACTGCGGGGTGTAGCTTGGCCCACTTGAAGCATCTTTTGAGCAGTTTTGATTCGAATGCCTGGACATAATTCAACTGTTTTTCCTTTTTTCTTCAAGCCAAATCTTTCTGACCAATACAGCCAGATGTTTTGAGTATTCAAATTCTTATTTTAGAGGCCTCCCAAAGACATCTTTGACCTTTTTTGAAGAGTGAATATAGTGGAGAAGAAGAAACAAAAAGTAAAGAATTGAATTCAATAATTTTCAAAAATAATTGACCAGCCAAATGAACTGCTTGCTATTATATTATACTGAGTGGCCAATTAATTGCAGAAACAAAGATTAAGGGATTGAACTTTAGATAAGTAGTATGTATTAAGAAAACATATATGTGGAGTCACTACATTAAAAAAACAACCACAACTCTTGTGTTAGCACAGTGGAGAGTGATGGCAGTTGGATACTGACTGAAAACAAAACAACAAATTAAACCACAGCTCGTTTCACAACTGTGTGTCTGACCTTTACAGCAACACGAGACACGTTAGTGTCACCTGGACAAAACCTTGCTGATTAACACGGACGTCACTACACTTTAACGTTACCTGGCCATTGGTATTTGAGGTGGAATACTAAGTCAGATGTCAGGCACAACCAGATTCAAACTGACAGCATGTTGGAGAGAGGCTACCTTTCACATCCGTGAGAGTCCCATATTCTTTTCACATGAAACTAAAGTCTGCCGTAAAGTAAAGATCATGCTGCTTAAAGCCCAGTGACAAAATGTATCTGAAGTGTCGACAAGTTAATTGTGTCCGCCCCCCCCCCCTCCTCCCTCTCCCCCATTTGAAAAATATTCTAGAGCAAAGTACTGTATTTTACTTTAAATGCACACGCCATGATGACAAAGTGGAAAGCTTTTACACTCTAAGAAGATCAGTGCTGTACATACTGCAAAAGCTATTATGTAATGTAGCCTGACAATATAATATGAGTCAAATGTATGTAAAATAAAAGGGTGATGCCGGTCGATGCAGTATGGACTCGATGGGCAGACAGAGAAAGATTAAACCATAATAGACATCGTGAGTGTCCTGGCAGGGTCTCAGAACCTCCCGTGAAACCCACAGTGAGTCTGTGACCGTGCGGCTTAAAGACTACTAACACTGATCAGCTCCATCTGCAGAAAGCAGCAGCCCATTAAAAAAAACTACTTAACGCTAAGAAGAAGAAAAAAACAACACATTTTCGTTTGGGGAGAGAGAGAGAAAAAAAAACAGTATAGATTCTGTCTTTGAAGTGATGTTTTAATTTTTTTTTATACTGTGCACATTTTGTGTTTCACAGAAGCTGTGCATTTCCAAGTTTCTTGCCATCTGCGTAAATGTGATACCTCTCCTTAGTACAATGAACTGGAAATGGAAGCTGTGTTTCATATAATCCCCAAATCCATCCAACTCTCACATCCTATCATGCAAATTCGGTGCAGTTTGAAGAGAATCCGGTCTTCCAACCATATGCCTGAGCCGTGTAAAAGATACAACAATTTATTATGCATGCATTGCACCAGGCTTATGGTAATAAGGTATTAAATTAGTGCTGGACATTATTGCTCTACTATATCACTTCTGCTCAAAAGATTTTCATATAAGTCACATGAAACAGAAAAAGAAATGAGATTTTAGAACTGATTTGCTAGCAAGCTGTACCAGAAACAGAATAACATTCGACCATTCAGATTTATTCCGCTCTGGTCACAGTGGAGGAAAAATAATAATAAATGACATTTACTCAAGTACTGTGTCATAAGGTCAATTTTAAGGGTTCTTGTACTTCCCTTGAGTTCATGCCGCGTTTTACTTTTACTCTATTACTCTATTTACGAGGCAAATATTGTACTTTTTACTACATTTATTCTAGAGGATTAGTTATCAAGGTTTTACATTTGAAAAACGGATCATAAGCTTAAAAATGTAACATGTTTTTGGTCCAACCCTTTGTGTGTTGTATCTCCTTTTCACATTTCAGGTGAAATGAGTTGTCGTCAGTCCCACAAAAGAGAAGTTTGAGGCCCAAAGAGGTCAAATCAATAAATAGTACAGAAAAAATAAGACCACACAATTTTCTTTATTCTTTTTTATACTACCATTAATCATCTCACAGCCCCTCGGATTCATCTGACGAGCCTTTAGAGGGGCCTGCTCCCTAGGTTGGGAACCACTGGACTAAACTAGCTGACTGTAGGTAGTTATAACACCTCAAGTAGTTAACAGTATCCTTACGATCTAATAATGTTAAACAGAATCAGTCACAGGAGACATTTATTTATGTAATGAAGGATTTTGAATGCAGGTCATTTACTTGTAATTTAAAATGTTTATATTGCGATATTTGGTACTTTTACACAACTGAAAAGTTTTGTTTTAAAATCGTATGTCTGTACAGAGAATAAAGTCACTGTAGTTGGTTTAATAGTATTTACACATGAACTAACTCGTTGAAGAAAGTGCAAACGAAAGCTGTACGACAACATTGCAACGTGTTCAACGTCAAACAAAAACCCAAACTCACTAAGTTCAGTGAACTTGAGAAAACAAGTTCAATCAACCACCATTGATTGAACTTGCTTTGATTCGCTCTCCATTTACACTCTCACCTCAAATATTCATATCTTAATTTATTGATGTAGTAATGCGAGGACTGTAGTGAATGCTAACCTTCATTCTGATAAACATCAGAGGCAACACACTTGATTTAAAGATCCCCTCCGGACATGTTTCAAGATGTATAAAATACTTTGAATAATAATTGATGTCTGATATAGCTTTTCCACACAGAACGTTAAGTTTTGACTTTCTTTAAAGCTCTACTCCTTTTCCCTCATTGAAGAATCAAGAATCTATAAAAAAAATGCAAATGTAATCTAAGGAAATCATGTTTCTTTAGAAACCTATATTGATTGAAACTCAGTCATTCAAAACATTTCAGACATTTTAAGAAGACTTGGCATTCCTAAAGCGTACAAACATCAAGTTGATGATACAGTTTTACTTGATTTCGCTACGTTCCTGTCTGACATTTCATCATCAGTCCCATGTGTTTACCTGGAGCATTTAACAAAGTCAGCAATAACACGGAAGCTAACGTCGGGTTTTTGTCACATATACAGCGCATGCCAGGGACGTGCGGTCACGTATGTGTAGAACATATTTAGTCTTGCTGATTGGCATAAAAAGCAGACAGTACGTCCCTCTTAATTAAGTAACTGTGATTTAAATGTGCTAGAGCTTGTTCTGCCTTTGCTCTTCGTCTGCTCTTTTAAATGGACTTTCACAAATAAGTCAGACATTTTTGTCCAGAAGGATAGATGACATAGATAGATGACCATACACACACTGCAGTTGGCCTATTCTTATTTGTATTGAATGAGTCTGAATTGGGGAATTGCGACAGCAAATTAAAAGCAGAGGAAGTGCGCAAAAGAAATGCGCTCTTTCTCTGAGCCGCTATAAATTAGTGGAATCAAATATGTGCAGTATCTATGTGTGTGTAAAGAATGCTGGTATGAAATAAGAAAAACAACCAGTCGTTAACGTGCAACGTGATGTTTTACCTGTTAAAGAGCATAAGTTGTAGGTTATTAATTGTTATAAAGTTTTAACCATGACTAAAGTTCAAACCATGACAGTTAAGTAACTACGACCGCTTTGCCCTCAGCAGTAAAAAAAATAAATGTTGCTCCCTGCCAAAGAGCAACAACATTTGTTACGGCTATGCGCCGGTATGACGGTATATGACAAATTCATACCGTAGAACCGGTATACAACACGTTGTTGTAGTCAAAAAATCATATTGGTTCATATAAACATTACAAATAAGTTTACATAATGAATGTTTTAAGTTTGATACGAAGAATGGAGTTAGTACTAGTCATGTATTTACTTAAGTATACATAACAAAAAAAACTTGAGTCAGTAGTCCTCAATTTAGGCCTTTTCTTTTCCACTAAAAGGATTTAAGTTCTTTAACTAAAATGGTTCAAGGCAATCCGTTTCCTTAAACTATTTGAGTTGACCTTACTCATCAGGTTTTACAGTGTGCCAATTAAATGAAAGATTCAAGCTATTCGATCAGGTTCATGTTTTTGTAAACGTGACTCTGAAAGAGTCAGTGCCTCAGCAGCCACGAACTCACCGCACGACACTATACATGTATAACAGTAACCTCATCAATGCAGCAACATATTGTGTCATGATAAAGTAGAAAAGTGGCAAGACCACACACACACACACACACACACGCACACACGCACACAAACACACTCACACTGATGATAATCGTATTACAGTTAAAAGCCAGCAAACATTCTCATTACTGAAGCAGTTGCCCTGATAGATTGTGTTGATGATGTGGAAAGACATTGAAGTGTGATTTCTTTAAGTATCATATTTCACCTCCAACTCTCAGTTTTTCATTGCATGTTTGGGTGCTTCCCCAGAAACAAGGCAGAGGGAGAGAGAGAGAGAGAGAGAGAGAGAGAGAGAGAGAGAGAGAGAGAGAGAGAGAGAGAGAGAGAGAGAGAGAGAGAGAGAGAGAGAGAGAGAGAGAGAGAGAGAGAGAGAGAGAGAGAGAGAGAGAGAGAGAGAGAGAGAGAGAGCTAAATTAGTAAAACAACTTGGAGGAAAAAATGTCTGCATGTCATTGTCTTTGATACACTTAATCTTCAACCATGTCACATGGCGTAGTGATTGCCACACATCAAACATGTGTATGCATGAGTGTGTGTGTGTGTGTGCAGATTACATTGATCGAAAATAAAAGACCCAGGTTTAGGGCAGTGTGAAGCCACTCCCTGTGTTATTTCAAATCCTGAATGTTAAAAACACCCACATGCTCCTCTCCATACTGTCGCCTACCCGCTTGCGTTTCACCGCCATCAACAAATGCCCTGTGGCTGTCATTCCCCATGCTACAGACACAGTGTGTAAACCAGTGTAATGCACCGTTGTTATTACCCATGCCATATCGTACCATTATAAACGCTGCCACAGCTAAATCACCATTAGCTGCTGCCGCTGCTATTGTTGTTGATTTTGTTATCGCAAATTTGTAATGCATCGCCTTCGGGTCATAAATCTTCTACGGGATTACTGTGTATAAGTCCTTTGTATGGTCTTGACTCATCAATCAGAGCTGGAATGTTTGTGTTACAACTGCCACTTTGTATGATGGATGAAGATGGGTGCTTTCTAACAGTACAGTAACTGTGGTACGGGATTGAGGCTGTGTGTGTGCGTGTGTGTGTGTGTGTTTGTGTGTGCGCGTGTGATGGAGCACAATGCAAGCACTGACACTCATTATTCCATCTGTAGCCGAGAGTGATTGAACACGCCACATATTAACTGTCTTTTCCTCTTAATCCCATTGTGTTCTGCGAGATTAAATTTGAACACTAATAAACGTTTTTTATGACTAATTAATGTTTCGCACCTTGCCAAGAATCATTTTCTTCCTCCGCTAATTCTAATTGGTCCAATTAATCATGCAAAAGGTAATTAGCGTAGTTTGATGTGCAGTAAAGCCACTCCGGAGCCCACGGGGGGATTTGGAGAGCTTTTGTTTCTGGATACAAACAGAAAATTAGTCAAGGGTGGTAGGCGCTTGATGCCGACGCACAGTGCAACACAATACTAATGAGCGTGTTCTATTGTGATGGTCTTTATGGGACTGACAGCCATATTCATACCAAAGGCAGATGTACATTGCAAATGAAGGGAAATGACTGGCTTTGGCAGCCTGAGAGATCTGTGCAATGTCCTGGAGATTTACAGTAAGAAAGGCCAAACATGCAGACACACACTGAGGCAGTAGCTTATCGCCTGGTATACATAGATTTTCAAAGGTCTCCTGCTGTAGTCTATAGTAGACGTATATTGATCTGGATTTCTCTCTCCTTTTTAAATCAGTAGGGAAAACTTTTAAGGAATTTCAAAGAGATATTATCAAGTGTTATGAAACACTCTTGATCTGAGGGAATGCTGGACTGGTACCAAACAGAGCACAAAGGATCTGGACAATACATCTTACATTTAAGGCCATTTTATTATTCATCTTTTAGACTCAACAACTCAAGATGAGGTACAGGAAGAAGGTCTGATTCAAGGTCCAAATAAACCAGGTTCAAGTACTTCTGAGAAGGCCAACACAACAGTGCAACTCGTGATTACTCTACAATAAAAACGTGTGATTTGTATAAAACTCAACCTTGTTCAGTTAACGGGAACAATAAAGAAGGAAACAATTTTTTTTTCCAGGCCGTAAACCTGTTTTTAACCAGGCATTTATGGTGATTTACTCGCTTTTGAAGCAAGCCTCAAGAGGCCATTCGAGGTACTGCAGATTTTGACACTGAACGTTCGCTTCATTTTTCAGCACCTTCGGTCTATTTCGTTAAAGTTCTTGGGGGTCACATGTTGAAGAACACTGAAAAGAGATTGTGGTTTATTTAAAAATAGGTCGGTGTGCTTATTCAAAGTTTAATCTGTAGTAGGAATGTAAAGAAATCACCCCACCATCAAAACTCAAACTCCTGTTTGGAACCTGCTGTCAATGACACATTGATTGACACATCTGTTACAGTGATACAGCGACTAAAATTAGACACATCAGCACTGAGCGATTGATGCTGTTTATGGCGTATTCATATCAGTCGTGTCTGTAAATACAGAGGATATTTTAAGTCAAGGTCGGTTGAAAAACACAAAACCTGCAGGTTGAACTCATCAATGTTTTTTGATTTGTACTTTACATTTATACATTTCATTACATTTGATCAAAACTAAACCTGAGCAGATACAGTAAATGTGCTGTTAGTTATTATAAATGTCCATGACAGAGATAGCTAAAATAGAAAGAAATGCATGGCTTTTAATAACCATTTTCAGAGCACATTCACATCTGTGTGTGTGATGAATAACAAACACAACCCTCTCTAGTTTCTTACTTTAAGGCCAGAAACACAAGGCGCTGCTTGATGTTGTTTTAGGGGTTTCCCCATATATCAGTTCTACGGCTTGTTGCAATTCTAAGGAAACCATCCAAAGGGTCAGTCAATCTAAAACATTATGAAATGTAGGAAATCATAACTTGTACGTTACCCAGTTGTGGTTTACAAGGAACCTCAGAGCTGTGAGAATACTGTTATAGAACAACTAACCACTTTCTATTTTTACAATGCAACCATGTCTCATAAAAAGTATTTATTGCCAGGTGGCCTTAGATCTGCCACATGTTCATATGTTTCTTGTCAGTTTCCCTCGGTGTATATTTATTGATTTAATACAACACGCAGTAATAGTCTGTTTGATTGTGGTTGCAGATACATTCTCTTTGTTTTATGTAGCCTATTGTCTAAAGAGAATACAGCTGTACTCAGATCTTTAGTATATTGTGTAGTCGTATGTATTGAGAAGGATTTCAAAATGTTGAGATAGCCTTTGCTACTTAGCAATGATTAATTGAGATTAATATTTCCTCTTAGATTTATAGACGCTGATGATGGTCAAAAATATTTGCCTCTGCACTTTTTCAGTTACACCGTTTTTCCTATGTGTCAGCATCTGTGAATGCAATTAATACATGAAGACCAAGCTTCAATCTCATAAAACTAATTTACAAATTTAAGCACGAACAGTTAAAATCAGATTAACAAAAATTCATCACTTCTCCTTTCATTTTTTTTTCTTCTTCCTTCCACAATTCAGCCCCCACAATATTTCTTATCTGCTCTCTTATCTTCTGCACCACACAAATCTATGCACAGTTAGAGTGTCAGCGAAAATAGTTGGCCCTATAATATCATTCTACAAGCTGAGGTTGATTATGATAGTGAAATTGGCAGCGCAGCGTGGAATATCCCCCCGGTGATTTTCCAACTCCAACTCATTTCACGGGCCATCTCTGGGTCCCGATCTCTGAGGCTGGGTTCACTTGGCGCTGGCCCCGTGCTACTGATGTCTTGATTGCTGTTTCATAGACTTTCACGTGTCAATGCAGCAGCACCGAAGGGACCTGCGAGGAGGAAGTGATGCAACCACAAAGACATGTAAGAGCGACTTGAAAACACTAACACTGTGGTTCGCTGACCTCAAAGGAAGGAAGGAGACAAAGAGATAGAGAGAGAAACAGAGAGAGAGAGAGAGAGAGAGAGAGAGAGAGAGAGAGAGAGAGAGAGAGAGAGAGAGAGAGAGAGAGAGAGAGAGAGAGAGAAGGGGTTTATAGGTGGTCAGAGGGTCTAAATGTCAGGTGGTGACAGTTTGGAGCATGAATGTCAAACTATAGTGTTGAAGATTTCTGCACATATGCGGTTATGTTTCTCATGCATCTGTCCAACCCATACACACATAGCACGTGCACACAATACACCACCGTGTTACAAAATGATGAAAACGGCGACACACATGAATCAGGTGGATGGCAGGTGAAAGCAAAAACAGCCTGCTGTGTAATCTCAATGCTATTCTAAACAGCAGCAACCTAATTGCTTTTACAAAAATGTTGGATTTCAAATAAATTAGATCAGTGGCTAAAAAAAAAAAAATAGGCTTGGTAAACGTAGCTTTATCTGTAAGTCAAGGCCATTAGCAGCCCTAGTTTGAGTTGCCTTGGGCTCTGTAATTAACTCCACTCAAGCACAGCTAAACATTTTTGACATTTTTCCTAGTCCAGAATTAACTGTCACAGCAGAGGGGGAAAGTAACCATCTTGTCACATTGAGTTTATCTGAAGATTGGGAAACGCTGTCTCTCTCTCTCTCTCTCTCTCTCTCTCTCTCTCTCTCTCTCTCTCTCTCTCCCCCCCCCCCCCCCAACCTGGATCTCATTTCAGTAATGTTTCATGATGAGCGAGATGATGGAAAGTGTGACTCGGCCTAATGTTTTGAACGTTTGGGTGGCGCCGTCATCAGGTTACATTACACTGCTAATTGTTAGGCAAACTACATTCCTCTTCCTTGTATATATGCAGAGGTCTGGAGCTCATCTAGATGAGGTCACATGACACTCATACAAATATCTTAGTGAGGAACAGAAGTATGAAACACTCCTCTGTCCTGCTAAGCTTTCATTAACTGTTACATACAATATGCTGTATGCTTTACGGTTTAAAACAATGCATTTGCAGGCCCACACGTAGTCGTGTTTTCATGACATTATATTGACTTACATTTATTTCCTGGAGACTTACCTTAACCTCTAACCTTAAACTAAGTCTTCAAACTAAAATGTAATCATTCGTGTTATGGGGACCTGCAGTTTGTCGCCACAAGGAAGGTTTTTTTTTCTTTCACAGGATGACTGTGTAAACAGATTCATGTCCCCACAACAGGGGTAAAACATGCCCCCCACACACTCGCTGCACAGAGGCTGTGTGGAACAGCAGATTCACCTGATTGGTTTAGCTGGGAAACAGAAAAATGAGTCGGCTGATGTGAATGGAAAGGCCCAAGGTGCCGTAAACATGTAGCATGCGGCGTGACAACTCCCAAGCCATCCAGGAACTGCCTGGTTTCCAGAGAAGAATTATTTCTCTGTCAGCGCAATCGCAGTAACTGTTTGATGTACGATTTGTCAGGAACAAGGAGTGAGGTGTCACGGTGGTTCGGGGGGGTAAACCACACACTGTTAAAGATCAGTAAAATATTGATTGTTTATATGCTTAGTAAACACATTAGTCACAAGACTGACTACATTAAAAAAAAAAAATCTATTTCAGTAGACGGATGAATTTGTAAAATATGAACTGAGATAATGACTTTTATACATGTGTATTTCACTATATTATGAGAAAAAAATGGTTTTCTTATTTGTGTGATTCGACAAATTGACAATTTGTACTCATCTCTCTCCATAATACAGCAACATAAAATGCAGTGAACGTTGATGACATTTCTTGCACCCCTTTCAGTTAAGGTATGAATTCTTCTTTTCTTGCAACAGTATAATATGCAGCTATAAAGTGGACAGCAATTTCTATTTAAACAGCATGAGAGGATTTCCAGACTATTCAAGAGCTTGTTAATGATGGTAGAGTTGACCTTAGAGGTCGCCCACACAAATTACTCATTTTGCACATAATAGACCATTTCTGCTAAGTTTCATTTATTGAGAAGATAACGTTTTCCATCTTTCTATCATCTTGTATGGTGGCAATGAGTAGTTGGGAGGTTGCGAAAGCCGCCTGATAATGTCTGACACGCCTAAACAAAATAGCACCAAAGAAAATTCCCAAGTCAATATGGTCCAAATTTCCCCTGATGAGCGCACATTAAACCAATCATTGTGCGTTAGCATTTCGGTCGTCCACGGACCATTACCGGGTGCTGTAATTACACCACATGTTCCATATATTACTTTGAATGAAAGAAGTCCAATTACAATCCTTTTACTCTGTCTCTCAGTATGCTGGCTGATGCCGCCATAAAAGTCTGTGATTAAATTACTCAGGGGAAAGCACTCACATTTTATATGACAACCCCTGACGCATCGCTCAGCCACGAATTCCCCGACCGGCAGCAAATCTTCTGCGGGGCTCTGACTGCGGACAGGTGGGTCCAGATGACTGAGAGAGACGGAGAGACAAGTCCTCCCAGCTTTACGCCTCATGCTATTACTCTCTGTCCCTCCTTATTGATATAGAGCTAACTTACCTGCCATACATATTGTATCATTTGACAGGATCACAAGGAAGGACATCAGTTCATTCCTGACCTCCCTGCTGCAGCATTCTGTTTCCTCTCTACTTTAGCTGTCAAAATGTTAAGAAACACAATGCTTATCATCTGGTAACTGTGTAGATGAAGCATGAGTGCTGCACGTGCGAGTGTAGGGGGGGCTCTCCAGGCCCAAATCATAACCGAACAGGTGATTCAGAACTTTTTGTCGCCGTCTGTTTGAAGTCGTTTCAGAGCGAGAGGCAATACTCACTGCCAAACTGCCCCTCTTTCAGTTGAAATAGGCAGTCAAAGGCTTAAAATGAATATACAGTAACTACCTACACCCACGTGTTCCACCGAGGCTGAAAATTCCCTCATCTGAGACGAGAGTCTGCTGCAGACTGTAGGTGTTGCTGCACTGGTGAACACTGGACATCGGCACCGTGAGAGAAACCCCCGTTCGCGGCACGCAAACAGGCAAAGTAAGAGCTTTACATAACACTCAAATGCTAGCTTATTCAAGAATTTTATTCCCCCGGCGCCGGTGTACAGGAGTCATTTTAGACAAACTGTGTGAACAGCGAGGCTCCACAAATTTCCCTTTTCGCATTTCACAGCAGGGAAATTCAGAAGTTGTTCAAGTCACGCAGGAATGTGAAATGGGAGTTCCTGGAAGACATGCACGGGTCAGGCAGACACAGAGGCCCTTCTGACAAGGAAGGAAACCTCAACTTGTCAATCACGTCACCCCTCCGTCAATAGCTGTTTAATCCTCTGCTGAAAGCTGGTGGGTGCTGGATCTAGAGGCAGAAAGGAGGTTAAAGGTAAAGTGATTGACAACCCCCCACCCTGCCAGAGCATTCGGCATCGTCGGAGCCGAGTTGGCTGAAAGGTAAGGATCTCATTGTTTTTCGTGCAACCAGACATCTGAGTCTTTAACATCAAGGCTGCTCTGCTTGTGACAGTGATACTGATGAAAGTGATACTGAGGGGAAATGCAAAATGCCTGTTATCAACTTTTGCAGATGGCATAAAATGTCTGCCTGAGAGCAGATCCTTCATGCCTTACTACCCCCCCCCCCCCCCCCTCCCTCAAAAAAAAAGAAGAAATCCTTCACAAAGTGTATTGCTTTATTCTCTGCCCGTCTGGAAAAAGAAAAAGACAGTCAAATCAATTTTGGTTATATGTGTGGGTATAAACAAATCGTAATGAAATGAGCACAGGGAAGACAATATCCTCGCTTTTAACAAGAATACATTTGAGCTTATATAAGCCTCATCATCTCCATGACAACGGCTTTACTGGTAACACAGGGACGTATTTGTGTATAACCACAGCAACGTCTTCCAATTGAATTAAGCTGCACCTGTGCACATTATAGATGGAAATGGTAGACGGAAGGTTGTTTCAGTGAGCCTGTTGCCGATACCAGCTCGAGACATTGTTGGTTGCACTGAGAGTATATTTAGTTTCTCACGGATGACAGAAATGATTCATATATAACAGCGCGAGATGAATTATCTGATAAACAAAAGCGATGGCGAGATAACAAATGTTTCACTTTTTTTTTGTTGGTGTATCATTTGTAGCATGAGATAAATGACTAGGGAATCTTATTTTATTATTTTTAAAAAAACAAACTTGATTTTCAATCAGTTATCCTGTGCAATCCATTTGTCTTGTTCAGCATTGCTTTATTATTCTGCTACATGTCAATGATGGTAAAATCTGAGCTTGTATTCTTCCTAATGCACCATTACAAGACAAACAAAATAAATATATGCTCAGACCTGAATGAGAAACTGCAACGGCTCAAACTATTGGATACACAATACAAATGGAGGAAGCCGACATTCAAATAAATTGCTTCATCGTGAACTTTTTCCCATTTTGTTTACCACTGGGGTGCAAACTAAACACCTGATTTGTGGAAAGGGCAGCGGGGCTGAGATGCAAACAGAGAATATTAGATCAGAAGCAATAGTGAGACGTATAAGATGAATAAGATGTGGTGGGGACAGACTCCTCTCTGGTACACTGGCTGCTCTGTCGAATAATTGGAGAATGTTATGACTGCTCTGTCAATACAGAGCATAACCGTCCTGTGCCAATGCATATTTATGATTAATACAGCTATTTGGAATAAATATTTAATGCTGCTTTATTCACCTAGTTGGTCATATAGAATACTGTTTCAAGAGGTGTACAGGGGGTTGGTCATACTATTCAGGTTTTTTAGCTTAATTTTAAAATGCAGATCTTTTATTAGCACACATCAAGTCTGGGTTGCCAGTATTCTTGTTTCCATTCGACATTCATTTAAAATTCTGTGCATCATTCATTATCTTTTATCAAGACAACGGATGTAACAATCCAGTCTGCAGAAATGTTTTTGTCTCCGTGCATATCTGCAAACTACGTGCTGAACTTCACGCACTGAAAGTAGTTGAACGCTCGGTTGAAGAATACAAATATGGTTTAATACGTTTCATTTGACATGCACCAGGTGAAAGAATCAGAGGAAGCGGAGGCGTTTAAAGGCATTTGGTATTTGTTTTAATCACAGACTTCGACCACACAAACCAACCAGAGCAGTAACAAGGAATCAGACTTCCATCCTGCTCGGAAGAAATAGTGAAAGATGAGTATTATGTCTCAAAGTAAGAACATTTATAACAGTCATAACAGCATAACAGGTATCCCGGCAGTTAATTAATAGTTACTTATGCAACACGTTAGCCTCAGACAGCTCGTATCATGGCTAGCTTTTGCCTGGCAGCAAACTGGTAACTCCATGAAACGATCAGAAAGCAAACATCATAATGGTTACCCTCAGATAACGACGGTCGTAAACGTCTGGACAAAATGGTGGATGTAATGTCAGCTCAACTGCCACAGTGGCGGTTGCTACTAGCAACACAACGTTGGACTGAAACCATTTGCTGGTGGCAGAATCGAGTTGACGCCACAAAAATAATACACGTAACAGGAAATGTGACCTTTTTAAATGTTGATGTTGGTTCGACATCGTAATTCCGTCTCGTAAAGTCGAGTCTTAAAACTACTTACTGTCCCTGTACCAACATCTTTGACTGCATATTTTAACGTCCTTCGCATAATTAAAACATCACAGCTTTATGTATTGGTAAATCACAGCAAAAATGATAATTTCCTGCACAGATTGTGGTGTCACAATCTCTGACCTAAATAGATGCACAGACACTGAGTCCTGTACACACACTTTCCTACAGAATCTTCCACTTTGTGTGTTTTATAATCACACAGAAACACGTTATGCAGTTTACACAGATACATGGCAGATGTGTCAAGTACTTTACTGTTAACGTGTCTTTGTGGATTAATTATAACACTCTTACGCATTGCGCTTGTAGATAATTAAAGCCTGTTGGAATTAAAGTGATGATGAACATGAAGCTCTTACAAAGCCCATTTAATACAATCTATGTATTAATACTAAGGTGTACTGCTGTAATACAGAGGTAGACTATGTCCAAAGTGTTGAATCAGTTCAGAATATTTCCAATGCTGTGACTGTGGAAAGGAGGACAGGAGACGTTTTAGCATTTATTATGTGAGCAACTAAAGATTATCTTTATTATTGGTTAATGTGCTATTTATTTATCTACTTTGTTTAGAAAGTGAGAACACATATTGTTATAGTTTACCAGAGCTCAGGGTGACATCTTTAAAATCCTTTCTTTTAACAGACGCACACACACACACACACACACACACACACACACACACACAAAGAATCACAAATCCTCACATTTGAGAATCTGACAACAGACAATTATATTTTTGCTCAGAAAATTTGCAAACATTTTCTTTCTTCCGATCAATTCTTCAACAAATCATTCCAGTTCTCCGACAGTTATTAGTGCGAATGAAAAAGTGTCTTCGATGTGGAAGAGCAGCTCATATTTCAAGAAAAAGCCCGGCGTCCCTTTATATAGGTCCTGTGTTCACGTCTGTGATCTATTCATTACTTTCGTAGGGAGCATGAACACACCACAGTAAACAGGACAGGTTGTTTACTTCTACTAACAACACAAGGAAACACCATCCCCTAATGCTGTTTTCCCCTTGATTGCATCTGCTTTCAATACCACTCCCATGTCCATCGAGTATGAGCGTGAATAAACACAATGACAGACATGAATTAATGATGATGATGCAGATGTTTGCAGTAATGGAGGTGTGCTGGTAAATGTTGTGATAATAGAGGTACAGTAACGGAAACATTTATGATTGCGGAGGAGGGTGACTGAGGCGGATGGAATTTAAGATCAAAGAGGACGACTAAATGCTTTGTCTTCTTTCTTTCTTTTTTTTTTTACACAAGTATAAATTTTAATTCCTGATCTCATAGGGGAAGAATGGGATGCATGGAGGTGTGTGGCTGATTCAGAAACAGGACCGAGCGAGATAAAAGCAAAAGCCTGTAATGCACTGTGACATGAGGCTCACATCAAGAGAAGAGGAAAGAAACGGTGCAAATGTTCGTCTGATAAAAAAAAAGCCATGTTTTCTGTCAAATATTAATGACGCCATGAAAGGCTTTACTCATAACAGCAGCTATTCTCAATTCATAAGAGGGCACAGTCACACAGAATAGTGATAAATAACTTCTTCCAGCTCTCACAATCACACCCCTTTTCTCTTTTAATAGATGGGTACACAACGCAGGCAGCCACATCTGTCTTTGTTTCTCTCTCTCACACGCACCAAAACGCGGCGTTTCCGAGTGCACGTGCGCGCATGCATGTACGCACGCGCATGTGCGCGCCCTGTGTTTGTACAGCTCCGACTTATTTTTCACTTTTCCCTTTAACTTCCTGTGAGTCACCAGCAGTGAAGGAAATACTTTACAGCTGTACCTTTATTTTTTATGTGAAAACACGGCTTAATGCACACAGAGAACAAAAGCAGGAATCTGGTACAATGTTTTGCTTCACTTGTAAATTCCTGTGCACCTAATTTGCTTTGCTACTCAATGGCAAAGTGCAGTTATAGAGCTGTTACATAACCTTTGCTTATTTAAGTATGTCATGAGCTGAGAGTGGCTTATGTAACTTTACAAGATGGTATAAATCTGTAGATCCACTCCTCTTTTCCACTTATCAAAACTCCAAGATACATCTTTTGTGCGGATGGAAATTGCTTGAGAGTCTGTGAAAAAAAAAATGTTCTTGATTATTGTGCATGAGATGAATTTTTCGAAAGTGGTGTCTCCACAGATCTCCTCTTTTTAATCGCAATTAATGTCCAGCGGTGTTAGTTGCAAATGCTGCCAGTCACAAGTGGAATGCAGAGAGAAACGCTATGGAGATATTCTTTATTCCAGACATTCAGTATTTATGTTCTCCAAGTCCACCACACAAGGAATGAAAAGCCCTTTGATAACAGCAGAGCTCGACGATTGTTTGTCATTCACAGAACTGCAGGGACGGATTAAACGACTGTACGATTTTGCCAAATAATTTGTAAAAATTTGGTCTCCAAAAAACACCACCCTCCCTCGGAGTGAACGTCGTCGAGATAAACCTGTCATCCTGAATGCTTTTGGATGAGTTGTTGTTGCTCCAGCATTACATAACCCAAAGCCATTCACTCAGATTCATAGACCTAAGCGTGCGGCTGAAGGGACTGTTTACCTCTCTCCATTCTGATTTATAAACTGAATTCATTTCCAAGAAGAAGAACTTCTTTACTTTTTTTTTGTTGTTGCCGGGACTACATCTGGGGTCAGAGACCAAACCATATGGACCCAGACACAGCCGTCAAACACAGGCATGAGTCTAGATAGAGTTCGGTGTTGGTGGGGAACAGCCACAGTTAATTGGACTTGTCAAGATTAATTAAGATAATTAGGGATTGCCTCCCATGTTGGTAAGTGAGAGGAATGAGGTTGAGATAAAGTCAACCTGGAAGACCTTTAAATGTTAATGTGAGTTAATGGACAAAAAGACTATGAGAATAAAGAATATGGGATATAAGGGGAGTGAGGGATAAGACCTAGGAGGTGTGGCTAAGAGGGAGGAATGCCACGGTCATGTCACACTGCTCAAGCCAAGAAAACATCATCGCATCACCCTCCTAGTTGTAATTCTAGTTGTCAAGGATTAGTGACAGCGAAGATATGTCGCAGTCGCTGAAAGAACCTGTGATATAATATGTTACATGTGATATAATAGGTTACATGTGATACAATGAAATAGTAAAACCCAATATTAGTACTCATATAATTGATTCTGCTAATTAGGAATGAGCTACACACTATTTGTTCGCATGCTACGACTTGAGAAAGGAGTAAAAAGCTCGTCAAAGCTAATTAAATGATGTCACTAAAAGGCCAGCAGAAGGGTGACCATTATAGAATAATGGGCGGACACCACCGAGTCAGAATAAGAAGAGGTTTTCTTGCTCTTACCATGCTGCCGTAATTGCCGAGATGGTCAACATCCAGTGAGCTCGCTGGTAAAATAACAAAAGTTGGAGTCACAAAGCAAATTGTTGCTGTTTTGGAGTGAGTCCAGCTTGAGAAGAACTTTTAATGAAAAAGAAAAGATGGCAATAAACTGTGGAGTAACCGCCATAACAACTTTATGAATATGTCAGGGGTGATTGTATCGCATGTTCATGTGGAGTATTATGCAAAAAAGCAACAAACTTTAAAACTCTTTATAACATTATCAAAGAAATTAAATAAGTTCAAGATAAAGAGATTTATAAATTTAATATATATATTTTTTAAATACACAGGTTATAAATCTATCTTTTAGTATAATATAGACAAAACAGTGAAACAATAGAAAAGCATTATAAGTCATAGTGCTTTTTTTTAAAGAATGTTCTCATTTAAAGGCTATGTATAGCAAACTATGCAATAACTGTAATACATGGTAATTACACTTAACAGGAAATTGTGTAAGCAGAACTAACACATGTTGCACTAGTTGTTCTAGAGGCGAACATATAAATAGAGCATTTTGTGGTATTTAATTGGATCTGTCTTTTCACTTTGAGTCTCATTTGATCTTTTTCTCCTCATATTTCAGCCTCCCTGCCACTCGAGCTGTCAGACCAGGCTTTTAAAATCTTTTTGTACCAGCCTTGTTTGGCTCTCTGCCTGCCCCACAGGTCGGCTAGCCACCGAGAAAACTCCAGGCTCTCCAGATGGCCAGTCCGCTTATGAAAGCAACTCGCCAAGCCCTTTTGAACAGCAGTGCATGCTACATTTCAAATGATATTTTGGTGCTTTGATATTCAGTGATATTCATAGATGTATGGTAGTGAGTAAGTGTTTTTGATAATTATGGAGTTTGTTTAGTGTGGGATTTGTTGACCATCAAAACAGACATCACACAGTGCATCTATGTGCATTACTGGACACTTTCAACTGCCTATCAACTGTTTTCTTGAAAATTAATGTAAAATCTAATATTTTAACAAAGTCAAAAGTGTGCACACCGGCTGGGAGTCGAAACGTCTCTGAGCTCTTTGCTACCTGTTTGCTGCCATTTGTTGTGGTGGAAACTGTGAAACAATAAGCTAAGTTAATGTACCAAGTCAACAGCTCTGGATCCTCCTCAGTCAGCATTTCTAGACCAATTATGTTTGAACAGGAAACAAGGCCAGTCCCATTTCAAAGTTTCCACACGTCAACAAAAAAGACTATTTTGCTTATATTTGGAAGACTCAACTAGTGTATTTTCAGCTGTGCTAAGCAGCTCGTTAGCACACTCGGTTGGTCCACAAAAATCTCCCCATCCTTAGGCGGACATATTTTTTCAGAGGCTAAACGGAGGCTATACTCTGGCATGGAGGTCAAATTGGTCGATTTTTTTTTTTGTTGAAAAAAAAGAAAGAGGCCAATAAAGTGTCAGGAACAGTGGCCTGTAACCGAAAGGCACAAAACTCCCAAACGGATTCACTTTCCACGGCAAAACTAATCAACCGTTTGTTGGCTAGTGAGAGACATCATTGCAGCCAGCATAGTTCCTTTTTTCATGACTTTAGCCCCGCCCCTTTCAGAATCAGAATTGTTTATTTGCCAAGTATGTCGAACACATGAGGAATTTGACTCGATGAAAGGTCCGTAACAATAAACATGACGCAGTGATAGATACACGTGGCAAATAAAAAAAACAGATAACAGTACTTTAAAACAAGTATATATTTCATATTTCATTACTCATGAAACCATTTCTCGAGACTTGTGGGAGGTGAGTGGATGCACGTGTTTACATTGTCGCAGCTATTAGGAATCTCTCGCTTTTTTATTTGTAGCCATCACTATCCCATACGATCCAGTGCGGACCAGTCAGTTGTTTATTGGCTTGTTCAGAAAATTCTTGTCTTATGACTGTATTTACAAGGTATCTGGTTCAGATCATGCATCACATGAGCTGGACCAATGGAAACGCCCCAGCAGGATGTACATGATGGATGCCAGGCATGAACACCATTGTTCTTTTTTTAAAAAAAAAAACCTGCCTGCACACTATGTCATTAACAGTTTATTGTACATAAGTCAGTATATATCCACATATACATATGTGGATATATATGAAAACATTCGATTTGAATGGTTGCAGCGTGTGAGTATCTGTACCAACATGTCCTTTCTCAAAACAGTTTCTGTCTTTAGAAACAGGTAAATGTTTGATATAACTTAACACATTAGGATCAGATCCTTGTTATGAGATATCATTTCATCAAAAACACAAATGTTCAACTCTGCAATTTTGTATTTCTCTCCAGAAGACATAAATGCCCTCTGTTATATTAGAAAATGCTGAAAACTGTAGCCGAAAAGGAAGATTTTCAATCAAAGACACGGTATTAACATTAAAGTAAAAATATTGAGAAAGCTGCAAATTACTTCTGCAGTGATTAATTGAGAGAACAACAACTAAATGCATGCGAGGTCATTATTTTTGTTTTGTTAGTGCACGCTGTCTGCAGAGTGATTGGCATCTAAATAACTGTCTCCACTTTGGGAAGATATTTGGATTATAAAACAGAGTCTTAATTATAAAGACAATACCTCATTTGCATGGCTGTTATTTAGGCGTTTCCTAGTTTTTAGTTAACACATACCCGACAATTATTTTAAATTGCAATATTTCTGGCTCAGGAAGAAGAGCCGATGTTAGCGCCAGCTTTAAGAGCTGCAAGATTAGCTTTATAAAAACAGCCAATATACTGCAGAGCAGCGCGTCTCAAATTCAAGAGCAGCGGGAGGATACAGAAAAGAGATTGAACCATGTATCTTTTCTTCCCTCTTGCCTCAACACCCTTCACATTCAAATGACCTCTGAAGGCAGCATGGGGATCTGCCTGATAGATATTACAGTATTTTGTCTGTTGCCGCTATGTGCTCGACTTCAGTGCCACCCTCCCCCACCATGCAAGCTGACCTTTCATATTTAGTATACCATGTTGGGTAAAGGTCATCACTGTTTTGGCTTCTCTCCACTGGTTTTGTTGTGCAATTGGAAAAGCCCACAGTCTCTCCGATATATAAATATTTCCATGTTGCTGTCAACAACATGCAAAGGGCAAGTAATCATTGTGCGTTTTCAGTAAGTGATTTTCGAGATTTCTAATCACGCCGGGCTGATTAGCTTTCACCTGAGCATGCGGAGCTGTAACGCCGTGCGTTTCTCCTCTCATTAATTTCCGTTACTTCTATTCCGCCACGATCGGCTTCGTGTGCTTGTGACCTAAAGTTTAGGGCATTCAACGCTTGGAATTAGTGTAAGACCTTGCGTATTACGTGTCATGAATAAATAAGTAAAATACTTTGTTATCAGGGAAAGCACCACCTGTTCATAGAACTAAATCATCCAGATATAAATATATATCTTCCCTTTTGACGACGGATTTAATGTCACTAGCATGCTTTTTCCCCAACCTCAGACTTCCCTTTCGATGGAAAGGAAATGCATTTTCTTGCAGGAGATTTCCCAATCACATAAAGTGCCTGCTGCTGGCTCCTCGTGACAGGTGCAGAAACCTAAACAGCCTCTTTGAAAACCGAATAGCTCATTGCTAAAACTATGGACATTATTTCATTACGGGGAGATCTTATAGAAGTGGGTAAGACGCGTCGCCATTCCTCTACGTTCAGCATATTATTGAAACAATTTCGACCTTCAGCATATTTCACTCATCTACGAGAATTTCAGACTTTTGTTTCATCACTCCGTCTTTCATTCTGTCATCATCTCTCTCTGCGGTGGTTCTGTTTTAAGACTTGGGAATGTGAAAGGCTCCAGTTAAGCTTCAAATGGTCCCCCTCCTCTTCTCAATGAGATGGAAACATTAATCAATTAGGTTGGCCCTTAAAGGATCTGAAGGAGATGAAGCTCCCCTCTCTCTCAAAATGAAATGCCACAGACTTTTAAATCCAGTCAAAGGGCATTTTTCCCAATCTTGCTCTCTTCTCTCCCCCCCCCCTCCCTTTCATTCCACACTCCTCGTTTCATTCATCTTCCCTCCCATCCCCCTCTCATTTCTCATGTGCTACATAAGTAGAAGGTCGGGCAATGAGAGGATGATGAAGAGGAGGGTTTATTCAGGAGTGGAATGGGAGGATGAGGGGATGATGGGTCTGTGAAAATATGAGTTGGAATTGCATTTTCGAGGAACAAATTGAAAGGCGAAATACAAATAAACATTTTTCTAATTGTTTTGCATCAGTCAGAGAGAAGTAGATTCACATTTTTACCCTCCTGACAACTGTCATAAAAAGTTCAAACTTATGAAGATATCTTGATTGATTTGGATCATTTGTGTTTCTAATGCACTGAAACCACCAAATGTCAACCTACTTGACATGGAAATGGTACAGCAAATAATATATAATTCAATAAAGTGTGTTCTCTGTATATGAATAGTACATATTGTGATTGCTGGGTTTGGATCTGGTGGAAACGCAACAGCAGCTAATTACTAGTATGGAAAAGGGTCACGCCGAGGGTGGAGCGGACTCCATGAATGGCAGTTGTTTCAATGGCTGATTGTCCGCAGGAACAAGAGACAACATAGTCTCATTATTGAAGGTCAGTGGCTAGAAAAGGTTAGCAAAGGTTCACCATTGAACAGCCCTTTGTGGCGAGCCTGCCACGGCCTCACACAATTTATTCACACTCGCTCTAATACAAAACTGAACTGTGCTTGGGCAAAAAGAAGTGCAAATTCTGCAAAGTCTTCTTCGGTATATTTTCGTTGTCATTCTGGAACTATCACACATTTGACTTTATTTGCACATTTGAATTCAGTGGACGCTCTGCCAGGAAACGTTTCCCAGTCTAACGTTTGTCCACGGTTTCCTTAAGTTAGATCCAGGTTGCCGTGTACAGTACACGTCTCTGCTCGCGATACAGTTGCGCTCTCTGAAAAGAACATACAGAAATGTGATCTCACAGGCGAGCAAATAAAAAATTTACTGCAGGTCAGCGGGATCAAGCATTAAAATATCCCCAGACAAGAATGGGGTCTTTTGTAAGGCCGTGGTCAGTGTGCTGCTTTTCGGCAAAGTGAAGACTTGCTGTGTCTAGAGGGTCTGGATGTTGCGTCTGGAGCCATCATGTGTCTTGTTAACTGAACATTGCATTCCTCCAAACCCTGTCATGTCATCCTGCCCGTTTTTTCCTTTGTCTGCCGACTTTTTCAGAGGCCTATTCTAATGTATTTATGTGTATTCTGTTCATGGTTATGGTAGTTTTAAAACAAAAATAATAGAGATGATTTGATGCATGATTGGAGGAGAAACAGCCATACTTAGCTGAATGGCTTTTCGTTCGACATATTTGGACAGCGGGACATGAGTGGAAATGTGAAAGGGAAAAATTAGGCACCTGAGTACAAGTTTGATTCAGTTTAAATTGACATGAAGTGAAATTCGTTGCATGAGAAGCAAAGTCAAAGGCAAAGTCATTTAGCAAGCTGCTCGGTCACAAAGTGGCCCACAGAACACAAATGACACAAATCAAAGCAAAGGTGAGTCTTTTCAACATCATCTGGTTCCATGGGTTTCCATCTGTTTATTGTTTACATATTTGCTGCTTCTTTGCAATTTTGCGAAATCTCTATGTTTTCTGTGTAAATGTGGGTCATTAATGAATCATCTCTCTGCTTAATGGACCTTTTGAACTATTTCCTGTTTACCATCGCTTTGCTGTTTGCTTCTTTCAGGACAACCTTATATGGAAATGCTCCCAGTATGACAGAGGCGACGCTGTTACAACATTTATATGAGCGCTAAATTCAATCAGAGGGAAAGGTAGCAACATTTAAGGCTTCCAATTTAGTCAAATAGAACGTCCATGTGAAAAATAACCTTGTGCTGCCATGATGTTAATTAAGAAACTCCTCGACCTCCAAAACCTCTGACTGTAATTTCTGAATCTGAAAGCTTTGACCTGTTTTACAAAAGAATAAGCATTAATATTTTACACCAAATGACCAACAACCAAAGTCCTGCTGTGTCTGACGAAACTGCACCTTGACAGCTTCACTTCCCATAAGTACTGGGGACCTGAAGGTCTTATTATAGTGACATTAAATAACACTTGCATAACTCTGCTTATTTGTTACAGATGAGAGAATAGGCTAATGTGTATTCTCTCGTGTGGAGATGGAGGATGTCACGTAAGAAACGCTGAATTAGTGTACAGTGCGACCTCTGAAATACGCGGTGTGACGGTTATTTGTTGACGTCTCTCTTTTTCCGCTTCCCATTCTTTGAATTATTAATAATTTGGAGCCGTTTTACATGCGTGCAACACAGTTAAGGATGTTTTTCGCCAAATATCGTTCATTAACTGTTCAATTTATCAGGGAAGAACAGGGTTTAGTTGGATCCATCCACCTCCCCTCTCACTCAAGCTGTGTGGGTTTTTGCGGCCTTTATACTTCCAAGGTCATGAATATGTTAATTATACGCAAATGGAGCATGTGGAATATCTATGAATTACAGTGCATTCATTTTAGGGTTATCTCAGAGCGTTGTATTAGAACAGCCCGGTCAGAGATATCTAATACCTGACCAAAAATGTGTTATTTTCGTGACACTATTCTTTGACCAATCATTTTTAGAGTAAGTTCACAATAATGCAAACAAATAAAAGGTTCGACCTCTCTAACTGCCTCACAGTGATGTGGCCGCCAACATTTTAACTATGACTGAAAAGTTGTTGTTTTTTTCAAATTATTTGCTTTCTGGCTGTCAAATACAACTTTATAATTCCAATTGGGGGAAATCGAGTGGCTATTGATTTTTGTCATGCAAATAGTGTGTGATGGACGCTCGTCTATCCGCCACTTTGGTTCAGGCAGAATGACCTCAACAACTACCGGATGTATTGCCATGAAAACCTGTATGAATATTAATGGTTCCCATAGGATACATCCAAATATGTGGTGAGGTTGTCATGTGGTCTACACAATGGGTTTGCGTGATGTATACAGCATGTCGAACTGACTCAGCGGGAAAAACAGGTTAAAAGAGATAAAGAAGGAAATACATATCACAGTTAAAAAGTGAAAGACCACATCACCTGGTGATCGAGACAGAAGAAAATTAAATTAAGTCACAACAACACCGTTCCTGTCAAGCTGGCAAGGCCTTTATTCCCTGTTACAAATATTAAAAAGCAAAAGCTGCTTGTGTACCATTCAAGTTTACCTTCAGCAGCTTGTGTAGCATAGAGGTGCTAACGCTAGTTAATGACGTGATGACACACTCAGGCATCATTTCACCTATTCTAGAAAAACACTGTATTAAAATGTGATGTTATATATATGTATATATATATATATATATATATATATATATATATATATATATATATATATATATATATATATATATATATATATATATAAGAGCGTCACCTCAATACCTCGATGGAAAATAATGCAAGGTCATACATTTAGTAACAGCATCCGATAAAAAACAGACCTGAAGACTGTTTTTAGAATGCTATTGTGAAGCTTAAAATATCGTTACATTACAATATTAACGTAACAGAGTTGCATATTGAAGCTAGTTACATTCGCTAAGCTTCTTGTCCATTTTCACGATGAAGACTTTTGTATCAGTCCACATAACAATCACAGTAATTGGTGCTCTCTTCTTTGAAATATGTCTTGTTTAACATTTGCTTCCAAAACATCTGAGAGGAAATAATAGAGGAAATATCTCATATTGTGATAAAAGCTCTTTTAAATGATATACAGTGATATAAAACAAATAGGCAAAGGAAGACAATTTCCCCAAATCCAGGCAGACTGCGTCTTGAGATAAAGAGAAGGAGGATTTCTTTGCTGTTGTTTATTGCTCATCTGTGGTGATAAGTGCACATTTCTAAGCTGAAGAAGAATTAACAGCTCATTGAAGTGCAAGAGGAGAAATCTAAGTGGCACAGTAGAAAGGGAAGAAATGTTTCTGTCTTGGTCTTGTGTCACTCTTCGTAAATAATTGTGTTTTTAAGTTAAATTGTACACCACTTTAAATAAAACAGTTTTTTTTTTCCTCCCTGAAGCCAATTGCTTTGTAAAAGCACAAAGCATCACAGAACATTACTGAGTTTCTTTGCTTGAAGAACGGAAACCTTTTGAGGAGGAGATTAGTCATCTTTCCACAAAAGGAAAATTGGCAATCAATTTTTGAAAAGAGAGATCACTTAAGCTGAAAAGAAAGTTATAAAACCAGTATCGCTGACATCATCTAAGTACCGGGCAGGTCGTAACCCTTAATGGAAAATATTGTTTTATATTTTCTTCTCGTTTCCTGATGGAACAGGAGCTCTTACCAAGGCAATAAAAAGTGTTTGTTTTTGCTAATTGCTCTGAGTGGATGCATGTATTTCAAGATGAGTCGGGCTAGACGACGTGATTTGTATCCCACGATGGAAAGAAGTTGTTCTTTCAAGTGTGTGTGACTTTTCTCCCGCTGTGTCATCTCCCCTTTTATAAACCTGTTACACCAGTCTGAGTCCCTCCCCCCACAACTAATTCCAGCCGGTGTCTCACCTCCTTCTTTTTTATTCTTTACCATTTTTCAAAATTCTTCCACCCCCTCTTTTTTTTTTGCCTTCTTTTTCTTATTTTAAATCAAACATTTTCTGTGGCAGACTTCCCTTTCTGTCTGGCCAACACTCCATGCTACGCAGCGGCGCTGCAACACAAAACACTACACACATTCCTTTCCCATGAGGCCATGAGGCGGCCCGTGCCAGACACCCCTGTGTACTGTATCTCCTGCTGAAACAGTGACTGAGAGGCCGAGTGAACAAGTGACAGTGGGAGAGAGAGAGAGAGAGTGAGAGACAAGCCAGAGGAGAATCAGACAGACAGCGACGCCGAGGTACGGAGCGAGGACAAATCGGCATCTTTGTGACAGTTAACCTTATGAGCTTGGATTCAGGACAGCCTGAGCTGGCAGCTGCAGGCAGGCCGCCACGGCGAGCCCACGGTGCGACCCATCTGTGCCTGATATTAAAACAAGCTCGCACCCCATGCCCAGAGCCACCATGCTGCGTAATATCTACACAGACATAGGCACAGTCCGGAGGGGGCCAACAAGTCACCCACCGGGATGACAATGGCAGCTTGGTTAACACAAACACACACAGAGAGAAGAAATACTCCCACACATGCAGCAAAGGCACAGAGGGACAAACTACACACATTGGCAAGCAGAACCACATTAATGATACTTCCCTATACGTATGAGTGAGCACATAACACCACTCCACCCCATTCTTGTGAAAAGTGTGATACACATTTGGCCGTGAGTGCTGTTATTTTCCCTCTCAGCACCTATTTGAAGCTCCACTCGGACATTGTTCTGTGTTTACATCCTGTTGTGTCGACCACTGCGCGGGTATGTTTTTGCGTTTGTCCAGCTGTGTGTATGTAAGGGTCAAAGCTGGAGCACGGTAGCATTATATATTATCTCAGCTACCATGAGAAGTCGATCTATTCTCAGTGTGTATTCAACCGCATGCCGGATAGGAGACAGGCATGAAAACGAAATGAAGGAATTACACATCATAACAAGAGGTGTCGACATGGTTTGCAGGTTTGAAAAGGGAAAGCAAGACATACATTCTTGCATTTATGAAAATATAGATTGTGTTTTGAACCCTTATTGTGTTGCCTTGTGATTACCACCAGCAGGAAGCCGTATTTCATTCCTGTTCAACACTATATTAACAATACACAAACTGCACGTGTATTTGGCCTTTTCCTCCATCAAAGTCTGGAGCGTTATTCTTCACTGGCTCTCAGCTTTGGCCCTCTGAACATTCAAGGTCTGGCTCTTTTAATGGACATCCCTGACAGTCCACTCAGTGGCATTATAAAGAAACAAAGGGAAAATGTCAGATTTTCTTGTCTGGATTATAGGAAGATCCCAACTGTACAAAGCCAATCAGGCTTCAAGCAGCTTGAACCCTTTCTTTCCTCTTTGAATAGCTTTTAGTGACAAAAATGTACATTGTATGACATGCCATGATATATTATTGATCTGATTTTTACAACACTGAAGCTATGATTCATATGATTCAATGAGTTCCATATTATAACTTGATATTACATGAGATGGAAATGTTTTAATTTTTTTTACATTTGTACACACTACTTTAAAATTCAGTCAGTTTGTATTTTTTTAACATTAGAAACTATTGGTTTGATTAATAATATTGTCCTATGAATGTAACATTAAGTACCATTGTGGACCAGAGGTGGAATGCAGCTAAATGCATTTTCTGAAGTACTGAAGTACAATTCAGAGGTGGTTTTACTTGAGTATTTCCATTTTGGGCAACTTTATACTTCAACTCCATCAAAGATAAATATTGTATATGTTTATCTGATGATTACAGCTACTTGTACTCCTTTGCAACTAAGATTGTACATTGAAAACATATTATCAGTTTATATAAAGTGATTGTGTATTAAGTTTAACAGCAGTATAGAGTAAATATAGTCAAATTTAGCTCAACCTCAATAGTCAGTGATAATATTCCATATGATAATATTCCATAAGATAACACACACACACACACACACACACACACACACACACACACACACACACACACACACACACACACACACACACACACACGGGACTGCTTTTACTTGTCATAGTTTAAATGCTTTTTGCATATGCTTTCTGTACTTAAAGGGCCAGTGTGTATTTCTACATCCAGTGTTTGGTTTGTCCCTTCTGGGCTACTGTAGGGCCTGCTGAAGAGGTATCTGAGTATGTGGATATAAGCGGCTAATTCGAAGGTGACACAAACACAGTGCTTCATATTTTCAGGTGATCATACACTAAAGAAACACTGTCACAAATATACTTTGTGACATTAAAGGCGCTACTTGTTTTAAAAGGGGGACCATAACCAACTACAGGTTAGAAGTTGGTTGGGATCCTGATGACGCCGTCAGAAATAGATCACAGAAAACAGCTTTTTGCTCCCTCATCCTTCCCTTATAATGTTTTCATGACCATGCAAATACTGCCCCCCCCGCCCCCCCCGATAACTGACAGGGGGCAAGTTTGGGAGGACTCTTTCTCCACTGCCCCCCTGCCAATCCTCCCAGCCCCGCCGACACCTCCTCTCCTTCAGTTCCTCCTCTGGCCGCTAGATGTCGCAGCCTCGCAGTCTCTCCGTGAACGGTGGACGCATGGCTGTACGGGAGCGCTCCCACATGACAAAGCTCCAGCGCGCCTGGAAACCAGGAACGGAGCTCGGGGCGTTTTTTGTGTGTGTGTGTGTGTGTGTGTGTGTGGAGGGGAAGAACCAGTCGATAGGGTCTATTCTGCATCTTTACCTGCAGCACGGCTCGGCTCGACTCGGCTGTCAAACAACTTCAGTGACCGTTTGAGTTTTTGTTTGCTTGTGGTGACCGAGGCGGACAGCTCCCCTCTCCTTCTGCCTCTCTCCCGGTGAACTTTACAGGGATGGTATATGCATATTTATATGAGAGCATCACACCGCTGAATGCCCAGATAGCGCTGAAGAAAAGTGTAGCACGGATGTGGAGAGTGAACTACTAGAGAGACGCGAACCTCTTCTTCTACTACTTTTTGATCGGCTTATTACACGAGAAAAGGAGAGTGAGCGCGCGCGCGAGAGAGAGAGAGAGAGAGTGAGAGAGAGAGAGAGAGAGAGAGAGAGAGAGAGAGAGAGAGAGAGAGAGAGAGAGAGAGAGAAGTCGCTCAGGTTTTTTGGAGCTAAGCTTTCATGCCGTCAGTCTTGCGGACTCTGAGATGGACGTCAGATTTTATCCAGCTCCCCCTTCAAGCGTGGGTTCATGTACGTTACCGACTGACTCCGGTTTGGACTATTACCACTCCAACAAGGTAACGATTCTCTCTACTTCACGAGCGTACGGTCGGTGTGACGATGCACGCGCTCACAGGAGCGTTGCTCACACACGGTTGTCCATGTATACAATGTGTAGGAAGAGCATTCGTGGCGAGTGCCGCTCGTCTCTGGGTGAATTCGATTGAAATGAGCTCTCGAGCTGCATGGCCACCGAACTTTGTTTTGTATTTCTGATGTGCAGATTGCTTTGAACAAAGCACACCTGACACCTGTTCTGAGCTCGTGCTTCCTTTAATTAGAAATTGCTAATGTGTTCATCTGGATAAACTATGGGTAGGTTGTCCTGGGAGCGGAGTTGGAGCGCACTATACTCTTTCCAGCGCGCTGGAGCTGAACGCTCACAAACCGAATATGTGGCTTTTTTTTGTGTGTGCGTGTGTCCCACCTCTGAATACACGTAAATCAGAAGAAAAAAAAATAATATTCCCTGTATAATTTAAAACCTTGCTGACCAAACTGCGGAAACTCGCTATCTTATCTGCTCCACGCAGGTTCCCACATGAGTCAATGCACAATTAGTCCAATAAACAGCGATCAAGATTGGGTCTAAATGGGAGGGTGACAACATGTTATGGATCGGGGCTATTTGTGACGCTCCAATGTGTACATAGTGCAGATAGTAACTGCAGTCTGTATTTCCATTCATATTGTGTCTCATTGCTCGATAAAAGTGTTTCCATGAAGAATATGGAATACGCATGTTGCGCATGCACGGTTCACACCTTTTTGCGCATGCATCCAATCTCATCTGTGACCACACAGTAACTTTTTGGATTTCATTATTTATTAGCAATCTACAAATAAATCACCCGGTTTTGTTTGTAACTCTCACGGATGAAATATCGGAAATGATCCTCTTTCGTGTTTCTATCGCCGTGCGTTTTTACGCACGAAAATCGTATCCAGTTTGGAACGTCAAGCCACTTTTATTGGTAAATTGAAGAGGTGCCGTAATAGAAGTGTCACCCACAAGCTTCTATTTAAAGGAAAGCATCAGTCGTTACTGCAGAGCTAAATATGATCGAGTTTCCTGAATTATTATGCAGATCTTGATATTTCTGTTGAATGTCATGAGGCCTGTACTGTACAGAGATCACCTTTCCACTGCTCCACTCCATGCTGTGTTCATGCGCGCTCACGCTTTGCTTTATTCATAAAAAATTTGCATTTAAGCAAATTAGAAATTTACAAAACTGCCAAATAATCAAAAAGTACAAGTCACAAGGCTTTTCCCCCCATGTGTTCTGGGTAAAACTTGTGTAAACATTTGGCTAGAAGAAGCCTTTAGACCCGCAGCCATTCAAATAGGTTTGCTTGCCTTAGCACCTGGAATTAGGCCAGCAGGCAGTTAACATTTGCTGATGACAAAGTGAAACATTATAGCACAGTGCAATGTTTGAATTGTTAATCTCCCCTGTTCATACACACAGTCACCTGCATGTATACACGAACAACACACACTCTCTCACACCCACACTCACTTGCAGAGCGGTTTGGATTACAATACATGAGACTACAGTCATTCTCCAACCCCCCTAACCTCCTGTAACACCAACTTCACGCAAACATAAACTGACCCAAACTCTGAATTTAGGCTTAAATTGTACCTTTGAATGTGAGCGCTGGCAAATTATTCTCACGTAGAAGGGGTTTTGTAATTTTCTTTCCTTGTGGTAATGTTAGTGTTCATGCGTGTGAGTGTGTGAGTGTGTGTGTGTGTGTGTGTTGATAAGTGTGGTTCACACACAGACAAACAGTAGCTGCTGTGGCCGTATATTTAAGATCACAACCAGACCCGGCCCCAGACCAAGGCCGTGTTTCTGGTGTCATGGCGTTAACACAATGAGCCGCACTAGTTATCATGATTCAGCCAGCGTAGAGGCTGTTGGGCCAGTTTGGGTTTCAAGGACAGAGTCGTATCACATTGTCATTACTAAAGTAACGGCTGTGACTAAGATGTAAAGGGACATGTTATCTGTGCCGTGCCGCAGCAGCAACGACACACGACTGTTTAATAATGATGCATGAGCTTTATGTGACGTTTTGGCAATAGCGCATCCTTTATAGCAGTTTTCATTTCGGGGACTGGATGGCGTTGAGCCGACGGAGTAGCACTGTGTGAGCAGGTGTTCACTGGGAAGCTTGCAAAGATGATAAGAAAACAGATATATTTTTGGGATTTCACAGTTGTTATGTAGTTAGTTATAGCCATGCGTGGTTTCAATGTGTTTCTTTTGTTCCAATATTTCACAGGGAATTTAAAAAAAAGGATTTGAAGTTATTGATCTTTGCGTTAAGAAGCAGCTTTTCAGGGTGTGAACTAAAACCCTCCCAATCGAGGCCTCGTGGAAGCAGTTAATTCACTTTACACTTATATAAACTCACTAGTGGTGTTATGCATGAACAGTATTAGATACACTAACCAGGAAGTGAGCATAATACAAAGTGGGACAGTCCATTTATAAAAACCCAGCACTTCCTGTAGTGGTGTAAACTCAAACACATCTATTTCTGACTAACAGGCTGTGTGAAACTGACTTTATGTGTGTGCGTGTGTGCGTGTTATGCATGCAGGTATTCATGCCGTCGTACCTGAGAGGGTTCATAATTGAGGAACGTAAAGAATGTGTAAGCTGAAACTGGTTGGAAGTGATCAGCCACATTCAGACTGACGATTGATTGATGGCTGCCGGGAATATGGATCACATTGACAGGATACGTCAATAGCACAAATCTATGAATGCACTTGACCTTTGCATTTAGACAATGGTTTGCCTGCAATTACACATTAAACATCAGAAAGAAATACACTATGTAACAATCATAAACGTATGAATCAAAGGTCTGATGTACTTTCGGCTTTAATTTCCTTTATCAAACACAAAGCAATAAGGAGATTATGTCAGACAAAACTGCCATTGTGCTTTTCCACACTTCATTGTAAATTCCTCGATAAAACAACCTGTGCATCCACAGTTCAGAACAACGCAAAGAACAACACACGAGCGGAGCATCAATTTGTATTTTTGCTACGAACCCCACGGCACCCGTTGCTCTTCTCAACTCCATCCAACTCGCATTGTCCTGCACTTGCACAATCACCGTGAGTCATCTTTACTTTTCGCCCAAGATTTCTCCTAATCTTTTTGAAGCCTCTCTGTATCTTTCCTCACTGAGTGGGAGGCTTGTTTGTTCAGTGTACACTCAGCTGTGTATACCAGCGCTGAAGGCCACTTCTTCGCAAATGCCTGTTTTAGCGAGAGACTATTTGTCAAATGCATTATGACTTGTGCATACCCCTAGGCAGAATCACTCTGGTGAAATGAAGTTGGATAGATTACTGTAGCTGTTCCACTTTCTCCTCATCCCTCTTCCCTCTAACAACACGGTGCCCGAGAGAGAGCCTCTCAAGTAATTATACTGTAGTTATTCTGTAGGTTTATAATCCAATGGTTTGCAGATGTTATTCTTTACAAAGTTGCAGTCGGTTCCAAGTTACTGTATGTTATTTTTATATGCTGCCGAGCCGTTTTCACCGCAGTGCGGAGGGAACACTCCATTGATACGCAGTTTGAGCAGTACTCGCAGAAGTGATGTCTCATTAAAATCATTACTGTGTTTGACTGTATGCGTGCATGTGTGTGTGTGTGTGTGTGTGTGTGTGTGTGTGTGTGTGAGTGCAGCGCCTACCGAATTGCTAATAGACCTTCAGGCGACATGCGTGAAACACGTTCAACAAGAACACCCTGATTCAAACATGGATCCAGGCTTTCCCACGTTGCACTTTGTTAGGCCTCGTTGTACATCTTCATATAAGTGCAAGTAACAAGCAGCTGACATTTGTCCACCCAAAGAGCAATGAGGCCAGTTTTTGCAGAGCACGTACCGCCTCTTTTCAAGTGGGCCGTTCCATTTCCCCCACTATCCAAATCACTGTATTAGTCATGGGATACTTCAAAGTATGGACGGGCGAAAAATATTTTCCATGTTAAATTCTTAGTGATTTTCTTCTCTCTCTCTCTCTCTCTCTCTCTCTCTCTCTCTCTCTCTCTCTCCAAAACATGACTGTAATAGAAACAGGGGGGAAAAAAAGAAACGAGTTATTCCAGCAGTACCTCATTCTGTACACAGAGAAAAGTTAATTACATGGAGGCGAGCATTCTTGGGTCGCCAGCGTGGACTTGGGGTTTTTCATTGTGCCCATTCATAACATTCTGCTGACTGGCCAGTCCGACTTGCAATATCCCAACCGTTCTCATCGGGAAAAATGTTAACCCATGCATGGCTCTAATGCACACCAGAGGGGGAAACACAGTCTGCAGCTGCTGGAACTGGGAATACTTAAAGTGCCGAGTTTATTGTTCTAATGCAGTTCCAGGCAGTTAACTCAGAGCAAATAGTAGATTACATAAAGGAGTCGTGGGATGAACATTATTTTTTGTGTATAAAAAAACCCCCCAACAACCTTAAGTGAAGTTACTTTTTTTTTTTTTTTAGTCTAACCACTTCCTGGCACTGCACATAATCAAGTCTTTTTGTCTCCCCGTCTCTCCCCCTCTATGTATCCAACTTCTTCTCTCATTTACCTTCCCAGCAGCAATGTCAAAAGGTTACGGAGGGAAGCCGGATCGCCTGGGGCTGATTGTGTCTTTGAGTTAATGATAAGTAGCTACAGTGTTATTCTCTGGGGCAGTGGGGCCCGGATTGTTTTCTGTGCACAGACTTGTACAGTAGGAGAAAACTGCACTATGTATGATTTTATGTTTTTGATCACTTGCTTCAAACAGGAACAAAATGAAAATACAGGACTATGTACGAGTACATGTATCAATAGTCAGATGGATACATTGAGCGTAGGTGAGTCGCACATGGAACATCTAATCTATGTTTCGTTCACCTATGTTACAACATAGGAAAAACACCCACGTAGGCGCCGCCACATCAACGATACTGTAGTTTCTATTTCGCGGCTACATGGGACTTCATGGGGTATTTGAGGACAGCGTTGGACTGTTTAGAGAGCAGGCGACGGGATACTGTACAGGAATTTACCACCGTGGACTTCAGTTTAACCTACAGGCTAGACAGTGAAGGTAACAAAGCCTCAACCAGACTCTGCAGCGCTCCAGTTGCTCTGCTCTGTACTCAATAATCGAGACCAGACATGACTCAGAGCTACTAGAGGTGTTAAGAGGGTCATAAGTCATGTATGGCTGAAAATAGATAGTCTAGTTTATCCTGCCTGGTTAGCTACTTAATCACCTAAGTCCATTGAAACAGGCTATTTATGCCGGTGATTAATGGCATCAACTGCCAAGAATTCATTCATGACGGTGCATTTTTAAAAAAAAATCTCCCTAATATACTTTTGTAATATACTACTGCTATCCAAATCATTTTTCAAGCGTTCATCACATTGCAATCGATCAACCAGAAATGTGCTTTATTATGAGAAACGAGGAGCCTGCTATTGGGGTTCAAGATAGCGTTTAGTTGTCGGGCTTTAGTGGCAAACTGTAACGCAATGCAAAACGCCGCCACAGCACAAGGTGTCAGAGTAATTCCAATTTTGACGTTGAACGCAAATCAAAAGAGCCCGGACCCAGCCCAACTCGTGCCCCTCATTAAGTCACATTAACCCCAATTATCGTCACTGCCCCTTGAAACCCAAATACTACAGTCAGGCTTGACTCCTGGCTTCTCAGCTGGATGTCGGGGGGCGCGTTTCATCCCCTCGACTCGTGTAAAGGAGCCGAATGTGTCGAGGCGCTTTTAAACTGTCCTCACCTCGGGAGGCCATTGGTTCCTGGGTAGCTAGAGCCTCGCCTGTCTGCCGGTCTGCCCCCACCACCCAGTTTCCTTGTGCTGTTTTATATTCAGTTCTTGATTGGTTGGGGGATGGTGTGGTGGAATAGCATTTGAGAGGTTAGCTGGTTTGTGCAAGGAGGGGGAAGTAGATTTGGGGCGTGTGTGTAAGAGGGAGAGAGAGAGAGAGAGAGAGAGAGAGAGAGAGAGAGAGAGAGAGAGAGAGAGAGAGAGAGAGAGGTCTGCAGATGGAGAGAAAATGGAAAGAGATTTTTGGGGTACTTTATTTTTCAGCTCGCCCTTGAGTCTGTAATGTCATTCAACGATGTGGAAACCAAAACGAGCCTTGCCACCAGATGTGTTCCAGTCCAGATAGCGACTTGAAAGACAGACGTTTATTGTTTTAGTGCATTTGGTGTGGTTCAAACCCAAACTGCATGAAATGCTGATTGATGGATTTCACTAATGAATGTGTGTGTGTGTGTGTGTGAGTGTAAGAGAGAGAGAGAGAGAGACAGAGACATCTGCTCCATGTGATTTATTTAACCATTTCTGTGCTCTACGCTCTCACCGCTGATGAGAAGGGAAAGTGAGTTCATTTCACTGTGCTATACAGTATCATCTCAAAGCAGGTTCATTTCCCTTCTATCAGCGCACAAATAGGATATAATACAAGCCATTCAGTAATGTTTCCCTTTGATATCTACAGAATGTGGCCTTGATATTTCTGTAAAGTATAGATGCAAAAACACCAAGTAACAGGCTTCAATTGAGATAAGTACGGTAAACATACTTAGCAGCAAGACCATAAATCACAAAGATGTTGCATAGTAGGGGCTGCTTTTTTATTATAACAATAAACTAAAGTCAATATTGACTCTCAAACTGCTCTGACCTTCTGTTATGCAACAGTATATCTTTGGTTCACCAAGGGCAACAACCAAACGCATTGTTGATGCTGACATTTAGCATCATCCACATGCATGTGGTTTTGACTTAAGGTCAGGAAGTGCGCAGCTCGCTGTTTTTTTGTTGTTGTGTGCAACAGTTTTAGCATCCCTGCTGAGAACTGCGTGTCCTTAATTATTGTACACAAACAATTGTCGTGTTCCTATTGTTTTACAGTTCAGGTATCAGCACAGCCAAAGACGGATGCAAGGAAGACAAAGCATTTTTGTGTGTGTCGTAAATTCCCGGAGCAAGTAAGCTGCTCTTCATTAGGATAATTGCTTCATTTCATTCGTGAACAAATAGACCACAAAGTGATGATTCTCGATGCTGCAGATTATGAGTGCAGTTATTGGCCTTGGCAGATTTGTGTTAAGCAGGCTTTGGTACATAAATTAGCCTAACGATTGTATGAGAAAAACATATCAACATTTCACATAAGCACAGACGGAGCTCATCATCTCTGACTTTCACACCCTACAAAGATCTCACAGTTCACCCAACAATTTGTTTTTCATTTCGTCTCTGTGGGAATAGTGTGTTACAGCCTATGTTTTGCTGCTTTGATTTTTTTTTTTCTCTAAGTAAAAGCTCTACGTTTAGACGTTTAGCAGGAAATGAAACACTAAGGAGAGGAAGAAGTGAAGGAGCGTGGGGAAGGGGGGGGGGGGGTAAGGGCAATTGTTGGGCATGTAGACAGATCAGAGTGGGGACGTTTTGACAGGCTGTGGACTTGAAAGATACAATCTACCTTGGATATCACGGGATTGGGACGGTGTTTCGATCAGCCTCAAGTGAAGGAACCGCTGTTGACTCAATCCTTGTTGTATAGAAGGTTTGTGGTCTCAGATGGCAGACCAACAGCTGATCCAGGTACAGGATGTATCATTTTATATTATATAAAAAGCTCTGGGAATGTGCCTGTCAGAGATGAACCATCGCATGCGGCTTATTTGTTGGCATTTCAATCCCCCGGCTCCACTCCTGATCGGCGTTTCCTCCGAGAATTTCAACTCGAGGGTGGCGTGATCCATAGGATAAATGTATAAAAACACAGATAAACATAATGTCTGCGCCGTCAAAGAATGCAGCTGTCGGGTGTATTAAGAGGGGTTCGCAACACGGGCAAACATGAACAGTTGTCTTAGCTTCCTGAGGCATGTCCTGTGCAAATAGAACTGGAGATGGCTGGTTCAGGCCCACACTCAGAGACCACAAACCCACTGAGTACACACTTTCTCAGAGGCTTGCACTCTCTCACAGGTGGACACACACACACACACACACACACACAAACACGTACACACTCACACTCACACTCACGTTCATACATACAAATGCTAATGCGAGCATGTCTGCACTCGCATAGCGTAAATAAACACAAGTTCACACACATGAGCGCACAAACCACACAAAAAAGGCAGTCGCGCAACATCCCGACCCATTGCAGGAGTGATTACTGTCCTTTATAATATAAAGGTTTATTAATGGAATATATTATGAAGGTTTGAATCATTACAGTTCAACACATTCACTAAACATTGAGTGCAATTACACGCACTTTTTTTTATTTTGTGGTTGGGAATTTTTTTCATTTATTTCTAAATTCGAGCAGAAATTCTGCTCTATTTTTTTGGACGTCTCGTCGCTTCCTTCTCTAATTGTCACGTTGACTTAACCAGCCCTGCTGTTTTCCACACAAGAAGAAGAAAAAAGTCAGATGTGTGCATGTAACCTCGTCGCAGGGTGACATTATTACTGACGGAGCCCTACATACATCGTTGACATTTAAAATAAACCCTCATAAAGGGAAAACTTTTAAAACGGGGGCCTCTTGTGATGCGTTTAACGTCGATACATCATGTTTGAGTTACATCAGGATTGAACAGGAAGTTAGTAAACTGGTTAGGCCACTAAGGATTGGTCCTCTGCCGTGTGCCGTTTGTGTCTGTGTGCTGCTCAGAGCCAAGTGCGGGTGTGTGTGTGTGTGTGTGTGTGTGTGTGTGTGTGTGTGTGTGTGAGACTCCCCTCCCTATCACTACAAACCCACAGTCCCCCCAGGCCCCATTTTTGCCTCAGTCTAGCAAACCACCTCTGGCACTTTTGGGCTTTGTTCATAATATTTTCATTGTAGCTTTGCTTTACTTTCCAGGAATGCCATTCGCTGTGTGTTGATAGTCAGTTTTTGCTAAACCAAGATAACAGCGTCAAATAAGAGCACCTAATCTGACAAAAGAACTGCACCCTGTACTTGAATGTAGATATAATTGCGTTTCTTTTCTTCTTTGCCTATCATTGCTGAATCTGCTCTGGTATTGCCGTCTCCCTGCTTCGTCCAACATCTAAACACACCCAGAATAATGCTTCTTAAATGTGTAGGAGTTTGGTGTTAGAGTTCAATTCAGATTTTCAAGTCTTGGGACTTGTCTTTCACACCCTCTGAGTATTGATTATGGAGCTACAGTAGATGCTTCAGGTCTGTTAGTGCGATGATCGGTGTGTGATGTGTTGGTGCAGCTGAACGCCAGTGTGTTCACTGTGCAAACATAGCATTGCTGGCACTCCTGGTTTCACTTAATCTTTGACACAAAGGCACTGGCATGTGGCTGGGCTCTCAGACAGATTCAGAGAGTGAGAGAGAGTGAAAGAGAGAGAGAGAGAGAGAGGAAGAGAGAAAAAAAGAGTGAGAGAGAGAAAGAGGGGAGGAGTTTTATAGGTGGTCAGAGGGTTTAAATGAGAGAGAGCGCTATGTGCACATAAATAGTGTGATAATTGCTTCTAAGATGGCACATATTAAAGCTTTCAAACGTGTTTTTTCTTCTTTTTTATTCCATCTAGACAGGAAGATTACATTTTTCACATCACAGTCAGTTATTAGGATTTCCTGAAGCAAACACAGCCTCACTGTGACTGATACCATGCCTGGTACTTTGGTCAGATCAGGACCTTCTTCTGAGTTGTAGTACACGCAGACGTCTACACTACGGCTATTCTTGATGGATAATTTATTTGCCTGCCATCCCATAATTACCCACCGGGTAGATGGGAGGACCTCTCCGAGATTATAGTTTGTCTTTGCAGTAAAAAAAAAAAAAAAAAGAAGAAGAAAAAACCTGAGACACTTTTATTTGGCAGTAAGCTCTTTTCAAGGATCTTTTGATGTTTTATCATGCAGTGAAAAATTAATTGAAAAATGTATTCATAATCTCCGCGGTGATGTGAACGGGGAAGCAAACATTTTAAAATGGAAAACATTTATTTATTTCCAAATTGATGCCTTATCCAGAGTCGCGCTTCTAATTACCGCTCGCTTTGTATGAGACGTTACCTCTCGGCACCGGAGACAGCTGTTCGCAAAGTTTGATCTCTTTCTGATGGAGAAACATTGCATTCAGATAGGTTTCAAATAAATATTTTCACATCACAAGCAATTGTTTTCGGGACATGGCTCGAGACGAGAAGAACGACTGCAAACAAATGAAAAGCGGTGACCTCTCGTCAGACTTCGACAGGATTCTGCTGACACCACTCACGGGTATTCACCAGCTTCTTGGCAGGAGAAAGGCGCGAGTTCTTTCTAGATACACAACACCTAATATTCTTTTAATTGACTTCAGAGAAACTGTATCAAGATGTGCTGATGAAGTTACAAATTGGCTATAGCTGCTCATTCCGAGAGCCAGATCTCTTGGTTGCTTTTGGTTTGTTGTACTTCCTGCCGCTCGGCATAATGACGAGGGTGGAAGAGTGGAATATTTCAATTACTCTGAGAAAGTCAAGGAGGTTGTTGAAGTTTGAGAAATACAACACGGGCTGGTTGCTATGTGGAGATTGCGCCCATTTGGAATGCAATTAAATTGGTTTGGCTGCTTGCCAGTGAAAAAAATATATTCCTTTTTCTTTCCTCATCTCAAATGAAAATGTATAGAGTGTTTTGCTGAAAAATACCTGGAGGGAACAGTAGGCTGTTGAATATTTGTAATACAGCTTGCAGTGTGCAGTTCAAATGAGTTTTGAGATGAGTTATCCATTGTGGTTTCCCCTTTGACATTTCAAAAGGTATGCAGCTTTTGAACCATGGATTTACAGTAATCTATTTTTTCCCCCTATTATTGATGTGTGGTTGAGTTATAAACTGTGAATTGGCTTCTCTGCCATTTCACTGGCTGTGCCATATCAGAAACCAGGAGGCCACGGTGCAGAAACATACTTTGTAATAGTGTTTATACACAGTCACATGTAAACCCCCAGTTGTTGGGACCCAGTCTACATATGAAACTGTACAAGACTGCTGTTTACCATATAGAGTGTGTGAAGCTTTCAGCGGCTCCTCAGTAGCACAACGTAACCGATCCCCACTGAGACGTGTTGCAGACTTTACCAGCTGCTCTAATTTGGAAGTAATGACTAACTGAATTGTACGTGAACATTAGAGAATGTGAGTGCTGAGGCTGCTGCAGAAATTGTATTAAAAAAAAAATCTAAATCTGCAGTTGTTTTACGTTTGTTTGATTGATGAACAAAGTACCAGGCGTCTGAAAAGTGAAGCCAATGAGGAAGTGCCTCACATTTGCATTCTTTTTAATAGCCATCAGGGGGCGACTCTTCTGGTTGCCACAAGAAGAAGCTTGATTGTGGTGAAGTCCATGAGAACGTGACTCTACTTCTCACTTGATTTATTACCTCAGTAAACGTCGCAAACTTGAGGTTATAGTGCCACTCTGTCTAGCTTTAACCCTTTCACAGTGTGCTCTCAGCCCATGAAAGCGACATGTTTTATTCAGCGTTTGGTCTTTCCTCTCGTGTTCATTCTGGTGGTGAAAACGCCAAGATGGTGACAGACAAAAATGAAGATGGCGATGGTCAAAAGGCTGAACTCAAGGCTCCGAGGCCACAAACCAATGGCTGATGTCACTGTGAAGACATCCACTTCTTATATACAGCCAACTGTATGTAACAGACTGGGAAAAAAAATGTTTGCTTGTTAACACAGAAATGAATTATCATCTAAAATGACTTGATGAAAAGATAGGGGAAGAAAACAAGTCTGTATCGCTTCCTTCCTTTTAGCTGTGTGAAGACCAACAGTAATTGACATTTGAGGTTGTTTTGGCACTCGCAAAGTACAAAGTGATCTTCCTCTTCGTCGAATGACCTCAAAGGGATATGAACCACAAAAATGCTCTCAGATTTGCGTGAGAGATATTTGGAAACTGTACAGTTAGCGTCCAAGATAACTTTCTGGGTTTCATTTCCAGTATTTCGAAGGCGGAATAACATAGCAGCAATTTCTTACAAGTCACAACAGTGTGAAAACGCCCCAACAATTGTATTGTGAGAGAAAACAGAGACAAAGAGGAACCAACAAATTCAGAACCATGTGAGCTGTTAGCTCGGTTTGAGTATTAAGAAGAAGAAGAAAAAAAAAAAACAGCTGCCTCTGATCCACTGTGGCCTGATCTGCAAATGGATCGAGCTGCCCAGCCGAGCCGCTCTTACAAAATCAGCCTGGCATGGCGTTATAATAGCTTTTCCTTGTACGCGTCCTGTCAAATCAACTTAGCCTCTCCGGGTGCTATTTTAGTGTTAGTCACACAGTCGATAGAGAAAACTACAAGTCCTGTGTGTCGCCTCTTGTCCCCAGAGAGCTGGAGGAAATGTACTTGAATGTCCAACACTGTAATGCTTTCATTACACCATGACACTTTAGGGAAGTGTACTTTGAAACCAGATCCCTGGAGCGAAGGAGCGAGGTGTTGAGATGATGAGCTAATTAGCGGGGTCTACCACTACCCTGCTAATGGCTGTTTGCGGGTTTTGCGGGTGCCGTAGAATGCTTGACTTTTTTTTTCTTCTCCCTTTTTAGGCAGAGGCTTCATCCAACATGCACACGACAAAGCCTGCTAAGTGAATCAAAAAGCTGCGTATCAGTGGAAACAAGGCCCCTCAGTCTCCTCAATGGAGCCGCGAAGATAGAGCGAATGGGCACAGGCGCATGCCAATACACCTTCAGGGCATTGATTGTGAGCCACAATGCTTTCATGTGCCTCTCATGCTTATGTCGAATGTAAAGTCCTTTCTCAATAAGGCGTAGGATTTTTTTTTTCATGTTGTCTTCTGTGTGTGTGTGTGTGTGTGCCTTGCCAGATACTTTGATGTGAAAAGATGTGAGTGGACGTGCACACGCGCGTGTGAGAATCCAGACTTAGGGATACTCTGTTAAGCTGTAAAATGATGCAGGGTTTTACTATTATAGCCCTGCACATGTGAGCGGAACTAGAAAACAAACATCCGACAGAGAGGAAGAGGAGATGGAGAGATGGAGCTTCATCCGACAGAAAGAAAGAAGGCCTGATAAGCAATTCTGCAAAACCTGCAGAAAAACAAAAGAAAACGAAGAGATGCACGTGCGCCGCACATTAGCATCGACACGATCTCTTTCCCGGGCGGTGCGCGTGCTGACAGGACACCAGCCAGACCTCACTTTCATTTGTGCTCATGCAACTGATCACACTTACTGTTCTTTTCATTACGGCAGGGTGAGCAGCAACATCACACAGTGGTGTTCCTCCCACAGTGTTCCCACAACTAAACGACCAAGTTGGCCGTCTGTCACGGCCTCCCGAAATCAACCAATTGAGCACTGAGGGTGAAGTCATTTTCGAGGTATCAATTCTGATGGATAGTTTAAGTCGTATATCAAGTAAAAACGCACCAACACTAACTGGTTTTAGCATTTTAATTAAGGGGACTCAGTTTCTTATCATTGTTAATTAAATATCTTTGGGTTTTGGACCGTTGGTTGGACAAAACAAGCTATTCAAAGTGGGTTTTCTTCAGTTCATGAATACATTAAGATGCGTAATCAACAGATGAATATGATAACAAAAGCCCTCGAAGGAAGCAGCGGCCCAGCGGTCGGTTTTAATCTGCCCAGTCACATCAGTTCCCAAAGAGGACCGACGTCTGTGAAAGTATTGGGGTTTGGAACAAAAAGGTGTTTCTTTAGAGAGTGAAGCAGTGTTGCAAAAAAAAAATTGCAGATACGAAGAGTTAATCCACGAACCGGTGCCTGACCTTTCAGCAACACTTCTCGCATTACAATAACAACTCAGCTTTTCTCTTCGCTTCAGAAAGAAACCGCGCGCTTTCCGCCGGGTCACGACTCTTTACGTCAGCGCGTCGTGCACCGCGCGCATTCCCTGCATCCCTTTACAATTAAATTACATTCAGCTGTAGTCATTCAGGCTTGTTTAGTGTATTTGGCAACTACTATTGCTAAGCCGCACAAACAAACCCAGGCAACAAAGCCGCACGAGGGGTAAGCAGGTTTCGCGTACGACACCGAGGTGACGGATGAGCTAATTGGGGCTTAACAGTTAATAACTGGAAGAGGTGAGACAAGTGCTGAGCTCCTCTCGGTGCCAGAGTCGGCGCTGATTTTTCTTTCTTCCTGATTCTATTCACCCTTGTTTCTCACCTGCCAAGCTGTTATTCCTAGTCTCCCATTCTCGTCTTCTCGGTCTCACACTGTTGGATTTCTCTTCTCTCCTTTTAGTCTCTCTCTCTTCCTCCCTCTCTCTCTCGCTCTCTCTCTCTCTCTCGGGCTGATTCTCATCAGCCTGTATTAGTTGCAAATGCAGAACTAAGTGGCTGTGACAACATTCTCCGATGCTCCAGCTGCCACAGATTTATTGAGTTATTAAAGTAATGTACTGTGATTAAAAATGCTAATTTTCCCTAAATCGTACGCCAGCGTACATCGTTTTTCAGGAGCTGATTTAATTACACGGAAAATGAAACAAGGGCCGATGATTCAATCTTTGCAGCCAATTGCCTCTCCACCCGAAAATGAATTACCTCATGATACAGAATTATTGTTTGGGCAACAGAAAGTGAAATGACAGTGAGATTCTTTTAGATTGAATAATCACAGCGGTTGCTGTTGCATTGTTCCAGCTGTGGTGAGCACACATGAGCTTACATTTGAACCATACACACACTATAGGTGAGCTTGTAGTTTCTTTATATGTCATCGCATCAGTTTTACCTCACGCCATAATCTGAAAGTGAGGCTTTGAATTGACTGTACATAATTACAGATACCTTAAAATCCTTTTCTTGCTGCTAAACTAAGCCACTCAAGAGCTCTGTAGGGCCTGGTTTTACATTTACAGCGTGGATTTTAAATAAAGAGAGAAAAAACTTTCCCTTCCCAATATTATTATGAATTGTGTCCTCGTCTATTTTGAATAATTTCTTTCGCCTGGGGGATTTCTTCAGTGTGCTTTCCTTGGCTCATTTTGGCCTCTCATTATGCATTCATGTATTCGTTTATATAATGCGCAACACTGCAGCCTCATTGGACAAATCTCAGTCGTTATAGACAGCATTGTGTATGATACATGAATGTTAACATTTCTTCTCTTTTGAATTCCTCTTTACTTCGACTTCAAGCAATCCGTTTCTCCCGCTATCGTTATTTTGCAGAATATGCAAGGCCCCTTTTGAACATCACTGGAGTGAATCAGCTCCTGCAAAAGTAATCCTCATTTGAATAATGAGATAGAACTTTTTCCCTTGATCGCTTGATCTGCGCCGGGCACTTCTGCCGAGCAGCAGATAGCGGCGTTACTCCGGCCCTCGAAAAAATCTCCGGCAAGATCACCCAAAACAGCTTCAGATAGGGTTTGGATCCCTTCCAGATTCCTCAGTGTACTGTAACAGATCCTCACCACTTTACGGCCCCACCGCCTATAGGTGAGGGTGTGAAATACCCGTGACCATGTCGGATGTCTTTTTTTTTTTAAACTCTCTGAAAAAAAAAAAAGGATTGACTCACATGTGGAGAGTACAGCGGAGAGTGAGCGGCTCCGGCCCTCCAGATGTCCTAGACATAACAGAGGCTTGTCAGCTCTGTGGCTGGCCTCTAAATGGGTCACTCTCCTTGATATCACACAGCTCCTTCACAATGACCCCACTGTTCTCCTGATATTACAGCACACCAGGTGGCTCCCTATGAAAGTCACGGTCGGACAAATGGAGACTGCGTGTGATTGTGAGGAGTCCGCTCTGTAGTCACACGGGTGCATTTCCTGTTTGTTTAAGGTATAGAAAACGTTTTAATACACACCACTTATAGACAAAAAAAAAGGTATCGGATTGTCCGCCCGCTATATGATTTCAGGCATCTCGCGGGCGACAACCTTCGATATGCTGAAAATGCATTTTTCATTGATCCGCTATACACCTCCCTCCGTGGCAGTTCATATGCATGGCTGTATGTAACGTAGAACGTGCAAGAGAGGCTCTGCCGAGAGGAGTAGGAGGGTGGGAACAAAAAAAGAAGAGAAAAAAAAAGGGAAGGTGGGTGGATGGCAGTTCAGTGATTTATGATTTATGGTTTGATTACAGTCTTTCCATCCTGCTGAAGACCGGTTGTATTTGCCTGCATCACGTGAACTTTTTTTTCTCACATGGCCTAGTGGTGCAGCGAGCTCCAGCTCCTTCTGCCGCTCATCAGAACCAAACAATGTGCGCATAATCGCGGCATAGGACGGGATTCAGCAACAAACACACACAAACACACACACACACACACACACACACACCTGCGCACACATACTCACTGATTGAGAGATAAAATGGAGAATGGGCTCTTTTTTCGTCAGCTGAGCAGTCTGCCCTCCAGCAGCCTGGCAACCATTCAATACCATTTACCTCCTACTGGGAAATAATATTGATATTCATAAATGTACCCAGTAAAAGGGACAAAAAAAAAGAAAAAAAGACAAGCACAGGTGTCTACCGCCTTTGGTTCACAATATCCGACTCATCAGAATGAATCTTGCAAACATGAATGAGAAGAAATCCTCTTTAAAGTTTTCCTCTTTAAACCTCTTTTTTTTTCAAATCTTTGTTTGGAATGTCAATGTCACCGTTTTGTAAATAGCCATGAAAATGTAGACAATGGAGCTTTTTTCTTTCCCACCTGTAGCTGGCTGGATGGTCTCTACTGAAAGCTGCATACCATTAATAGTCTATGAGTGATCAGACCTTGGCGAGAAATACACAAAGCAGCGAAGTGTTTCTCTGTATTTGTCTTTCTTTCTTTCTTTTTTTTTTTTAAAACTAGCATTGATCCACCTGTATTTAAACCAAGTGAATACTAAGAAAGCTGTAGTGAAAGAGCCAGTCACCGATATCATGTCTCCCCAGGCTTTCATTAAACTGTCATTCATTCTCCTCCTCAGGCCTCCTTAGGCCGCTTACTTTGAATTCTCTGACTGCACATTCTGTACCATGCACTCCCGAGCCGTGTGAGTGAAGTAGTACATTTGGGTTCAACTTGTTACTTCGGCTGCTTGTAAAATGCTGCAGTGAAAGTTTAGAACCAGAAAATCTAGATCTTGATTTACCGCTTTGACAGGACGGCTCCAGCTGTTAAAATACGAGTTGCTTCTAAAAGACTAAACCTGGTGATGTTCAAACGAGTAATTGCTGTACATTTAGTGCTTTGACTTCGTTGGCGCTTTTCACTCAACTTTTAGTTTCACACCAACACCGGTTCCCCAAGGTCAAAGTCCTGTTTGTTCGTCCCATCCAAGACTCGGTGTTCATTCTGCGCTACACAAACAACCTGAGTGTGCAGGAGCTGCCGATAGCTCATCTGCTGCTAAAATATCAAAAAACAAAAAGTAACGTCTGGTGGGAATGGCTGCTATCTGGACAGTTGCCTAACATGGAAACATCCGCTCCAAATTGTCTATATCCTCTCATATAACACATGTACAATAGTTGCAGTATCATGCGTGTATACTTTCTAACACACAAAAAGGGCCATCAATTTCAAATTGAATTTGACTTTCATGCGAATCATTTTCGGTTGTTTTCTTCAGGAGCAGATTGACCGTTTCAACAAATAAAGAAAGAGTCGCATCTCTCCTAACTCCTCTTTTAATCTGGAGCCTGAAACACCAAACTGCTAATGGTACCGTGGAGGAGCCATTATACACTACAGTCAGTTAACCCGACAGCGAAGCACAGAGTGGACCCGGTAGTTTCTGGCTGCACTCAGAAAACATCTGAAATTATCACCTAGTGAGAGCTGACGTTAAAAAAACCTTTGAACATCAAAAAAGAAGAAGGAGAAGAAAGAAAAAAAAATGATGGGTGAGCTCGCAGCGGCTCCGGCATAGGCCGGTACATTTGAATATGAACGGCTCCGACTGAAAGGTTATGACCCATAAAGAGGGGGAACGATTTGAGCGAAGCGTGCAGTGGGGAGAAATGTCAAAGTGAGAATGGCAGGAAATATGTTAGTGACAAGGAAAAAGCTGCCCCTGGTATTCTAGAGCCGATGAGTAAAAATAGGGCATTGGGCAAGAAGGCAGGAAACCAGCAGAGCGAGGCCTCTAGTTGGAATTTCTTCTGGGGAGGAGAGATAAGGGACTTAACTCCCTCCTGTCTGGGCCAGCCGACTTTAACATGCGACATGTGATCACTGATCATTTATGTAGAGATGGACAGCGGAAAAGGAGATTGAAGAATTGAATAAATGATCGGAGCGCTGACTGATGTGTGTGCACTGCTGTGCGTCTTAGTGCGCGCACTTCTGCTCTCTGTTGATCTGTCACAGATTGAGCATCGACAGGACTTTTTAATTAGGTCAAGACTTGTGATGGAAACCAAAGATCTCAAACACACGCACACACACACACACATAGGACTCTCCCGCGAAACACACAAATACACATTGAGGTAATGGCTGAGCAGTGGAAAGTACCGCGTGTGTGAGGTTCCTCAGGTTAAAGAGTGGAAGTTAGACAATAAACAGTGGCCTTATCAGGCTCGAGGCAGAGCTTCCCACCTGAGAGCCCGACATATCACTCTGACTATTCGAAACAAATATGACCTCTACGCACTTGCCTCAGCTCACTCACACTCATGAATAAACAATTTTCGACAAAAGAAAGGACCCCCGCCCCCCCCCCCCGCCCCGTCATGATGGCACGTTTGCCTCCCTGTTAAAGATGTCATTTTGCCACGTCACACTCATCCCGCGGCACTATTTGATTTGCACTCAGTTACGTGGCCTCACCGAGTCGAGATCCATCGGGATTTTTTACAAATTTGATTTTGCGGCCTGATGAAATGTGAGATCGATGCCCCAGACGAAACGAGACAACGAGATGATTACAATGCCGTTGATTACAGTAATTTGTACACAGTGTGGCGGTTGAGGAGCTCGCGGGGCGTTCACTGACAGCTACTCGGCTGACAGTCTGAGTGACCACTTCTCATAAACCGTGGGTGGTTCAGGAGTTCCTGGTGTTCATCTCAAAGTCAGAACGTGCCAAACGTCTACTGAGGAGACTAAAAATAGTGCACAGCAGCTGAACATCTTCCCCAACAATAGAGGTCACTGACTTTCATTCATTGTTTTTAAGTACGTTATTCCTGTTGTGAGAGTCAAACAAAATAAGCCAGGCTCCTAATGATCACTTTTTTCGTCATTAGGACAATCAGTAGGAAAATTGAAAAGTCACGTAGATCTTACGAACAGTTGACTCCCAATCAGCTGCCAGCTAGCTGTTCTGGCTTGACAGGCGTTTGGTTGTTGATTGCATTTTGAGAAGAAGCTACTTTGAAATAAAAGAGGAAACTCTGGATCCCTGGGGGAATAAAACAAAAGTGTGAGGGTAAGGATCAGCGTATAATTTCAGAATTTTTTGGGGGGGTTACAGGATTTCTGTCACATGCGCTGTGACAATTAGAGTTGAAAGACAGAAGTGCTTCCATTGACAAGGGGAACAGCGTTGCACAAGCGTCCTTATGTGTCCTTGTTGTGGCCAGTTGCTGTCATATTGAGGGCACTGCCTTCCCTCCAGCGACATCGCCGGATGAGACAATAACCTAAATACCTGTCGGATTTCTCTCTTTCCTTCTCCGCCGTGCTTCTTTACCTCTACCTCACTTTGTGATCCCATTTCGTCCTCACATTTTCCCTCTCTCTCCCCCCCCCCCCCCCCCCCCTCCTCTCCTCCTCCTTACCCACACTCCCTCATGGTCACTCTCTTAAGTGATTGCTACATTTCATCTCATGGTAAATCGTCCGTCAGCCCGGTGAGCTATCATTATGCAAATGATGCGCAATTCAATTTCAGTTGGTCGGAAGGGGGGATTTCTAATTAGGGTGAGGCACAGCACTCAAGATGGAGAGAAAGATGTAAAGGCCGAGAGAGAGAGAGAGAGAGAGAGAGAGAGAGAGAGAGAGAGAGAGAGAGAGAGAGGGGAGGCAGAGAGAGGTGCTGGAAATGGAGAGCAGGGGTGAAGACAGAGGTAAAGACAGAAGGAGAAGACGGAGGCTGAAGAGAGCGAGAGAGAGAGAGAGAGAGAGAGAGAGAGAGAGAGAGAGAGAGAGAGAGAGAGAGAGGCTGGAAGACGAGTATCCATCCACGAAATCAACACCTGCATCACAATTATACTCTTCAGTTGGCTGTGAGTCTTCCGCCTCCTGCTTTCTCCTTAACCAGTTCATTTTAATGAAGTAGTGGCTTCTGCGCTTTCTCAGAAAAGGATCTGGAGAACATGTTTTTTTTTATTTTTTTATTTTAATTTTTCATGATTTTGGATGTTTTCACAAGTGGAAATCTTGGGGGGGAAAACTCTGGACATGCAAAAACGATGTAATCATATTAATAAACACCAACACAGGACTTTCAACCAGGAGGCCCGCTTGTGTGTCCCAGAGTGTTGCAGAGTTATTCAGAAGTTATGTTATGTTCTCCATACTTATGATACATTGTTTATCTTGTGCTTCATTTACATACAACATAGTTGGTCTTAAAATGGTTAAAACCAAATTGTCAGATGACCATTAAAACAACACATCACTTATGCAAATACACTTTTTTTTGTTGTTGTTATCGATTAAGGTGTTGATTTTTTTCTTTATAAATCGAAAAATTGTTTTGTATATAAAATTCAAGAAAATAGTGGAACACAAGATAATATTCCAGTGTATTGTTTGTTTCAACCAACAGTATAAAACGATATCTTGTATTTGATGTTCACCGGAGAAAAGCAGCACATTTTTCCTTGAAAGGATGCTAAAGAAAACACATTTGAAAATCTATTTGCATTCAAATGCATCATTACCAGCCTCGGCAGAAAGAGGCTGAATAATGAGATGTCAAATAAATGAACTACACTACATACACTACAATACTATGTACAGAGGCTTGTGTACACACACAGTTTTTAATTTCCTATATTTTAAAGACATTGTTTTTATGCGTCTGCATTGCTCATGCTACAATCTATCTACTTGCGTTACACTTTTAGTGTAATTGATAAAAGTATAACTTCAATATCAGAAGACTTACAATTATAATATTTGCCGTATCTGCAGGTTTGTGTCGCACATTTTCACAAATGATGTTTTATGATGTGTGTCGCTGTCAAACTTGACCAGCAATGTGCAGCATATTTATTTTGACTAAGCATCATTCCTTACCATCACTGTAATGATGCATTGGGCTTGTCAATGTTTTGTTTTTTTTACATTTTATTATTCTTTTAGTAGTCTAGGAGGGAAAATAATTGAAAAAAACTTTTGTCGAACAGTTCCATCTTGACTAAATGAAATGAATGCTCTCAATTGAGCTGCATATGAAGCTTGTTTGTATCTCTGTGTGTGTTAGCGCTTAATTAATAGCCATTTACGATTTTGATTTATGTCTTGCTTCATTTGAGTCTCACACGCTGTCCACTCTGTCTTTTGCGTGTCCCATGTGTGTGAGTGTGTGAGTGTGTGCCCATCTTTGTGTGGGTTTTGACTCATCTGCACATCCACACATATCTGAACATGTGTAGGTGTACGAACGTGTATCAAGCATATCCAGTCACACACACACACACACGCACACACACACACTCACACACACACACGCACACACAAAGAGGATTCAGCTGAGATCAGCAGCTCACCCTGGGCTGTCAAATTTTCTGTCAGCACAGCCCAAGAATCACAATTGGACTCTTTGGGAGGCATTAATTCAAAGCACCGTAACAATGCTCTGAAACCAAATCAACTGCCTGTAGTCAGCATATCAACTCTCAACTAACTCTCTCCCTCTATCTCTCCATCTCTCCCTCTTACTCCACTCCACCGCTCTCACTCTTTCCACCCTGTGTTTGCTGCCTTTTGCTCTTCCATCATCTCTCTCTCTCTCTCTCTCTCTCTCTCTCTCTAGTTTTCTTCTTCTTCTTCTTCTTCTTCTTCTTCTTCTTCTTCTTCTTCTTCTTCTTCTTCTTCTCTCTCTCCTTCTCTCTCTCCTTCTCTCTCTCTCTCTCTCTCTCTCTCTCTCTCTCTCTCTCTCTCTCTCTCTCTCTCTCTCCTCCTCTCCTCCTGCGATGTGTGATTGAACTTGTAAAGATGTTGCTGAGGCTGGTTCACTGTAAAAGGTTGCCTCACATAGATAGTGACTTCCTCTGCAGCTTGTGTCTCATAAAAGCAACTTGTAAAAATGCTCTCATGATATTTTAACTTACCGTTCCATTTAAAAAAAAATACTCTATATGTATTACTTTATTACCGGCCTTTTTTAATTGATGTTATTTGTACAGATATGAAGTAATGTGAATAAGATATTACACTCTCTTATTACACATTTGAACCCTTTGGCTCTTTTTGGATGCAAATATTAGATTTAATTATTAATAGAACTTCAGATTGCTTGTTTTGTAATATTAAATTCAGAACCATATGAAACAAAGAAAACACTGTATGGCAGCACTGAGAAGCAAGTGAGACTTTTTATTTAGAAGTCTGATTTAGATTATTTTCTCTCTCGTGTTTATGACTTAAGGACATGTAAAAAACGGTTTTGTCGGGATATTTTATTCATGTTCCTAATGAAACTAAATGCATTCATATTTTTATCCAAGTGTATTTGATTTGCTTTATAATGCTTCATAAACATCAACGGCAAACATACATGAATTGTGTGTGAGCAAGTTATGTAACATTACTGTCGTGTATGTGTGTGTGTTCACAGTAAAGTTCCCGAAAGTACGATGGTAAGAAGTGCAAGTTACGCCCCTGACACCATTTAGTGTTGTGGCTGTTGTGTCACATTGAAAGATGAAGTTTAGCTCACAATATAATGTAATTGGTGCTAATCTGCTAGTAGCAGAATGTGAATGCCTGATCTGTAGATGTTTCCCCCTCCTGATCCACACATGAATCTTTGAACCGAACCTTTTTTTTTCAACTCTTTTGTCACAAACACAGAACAATTTAGATACGACGTGGATAAGAAAGTGAATCAGCAGAATGTTGCCTCTCCTTTCCTCTCATTTACTCTCTTTGCCTCCTTTTTCCTCTTCTTGCCTCTCCTTTCCTCTCCTTGCTTCTCCTTTCCTCTCCTTGCCTCTCCTTTCCTTTTCTTGCCTCTCCTTTCCTCTCCTTTCCTCTCCTTGCTTCTCCTTTCCTCTCCTTGCCTCTCCTTTCCTTTTCTTGCCTCTCCTTGCCTCTCCTTTCCTCTCCTTGCCTCTCCTTGCCTCTCCTTGCCTCTCCTTTCCTCTCCTTGCTTCTCCTTTCCTCTTCTTGCCTCTCCTTTCCTCTTCTTGCCTCTCCTTTCCTCTCCTTACCTCTCCTTGCCTCTCCTTGCCTCTCCTTTCCTCTTATTGCCTCTCCTTTCCTCTCCTTGCCTCTTCTTTCCTCTCCTTGCCTCATCTGACAAGCTGAAATCAGTAAATGTATTCACCAAAAATAGTTCACTACATTTCCTTTGCTATACAAGTAATTGTTCTTTTGTTCTTGTCGTACTATCTGCATTGCCGTGCTGCTAAACATCCTCATGATGCGATACAGATGCTGTTTTAGTTGCTCCTCAAGGAAACTGGGGAACAGTTTTATCACAGTCACAGAATTTTCTCATGAAATCAGATGACAAATGCAAACTGACATTTGGGAGTCTCTGCTCTCCCCAGCAATCCCAATTTGTTAAGGAATTATTCTCCTCATCTTCTGCCTGTATTAACCTAATCTAGCCTCTGCGTGTACCGCTCTTGAAAAAAGAAAAGGAAAGCAAAGAAAAATCCCCCGTTTTGGTGCGAGCCAAATCGTCTCCCAACCACTTGTTTTCCTCCTGTAACACAAGCGTTTCACAGCCGAGGCTCTGGCTCCGCGAGTCAGCTGCTGGTTGTTAGCCGTGTTGTTGTACCACCGTGTTGTTTTTGCCTTCAGGAAACCACTTCAAAAAGAGGAAGGGGTTCTGAACAGATTCATGAAAATTAAAAGTTGCTCCGCATCCCAGCGAGCGAGGGGCAGCGGCTGCACTTCATTACCGAGCTCCATCGCTCCGGCGTTTGTGCCAAACGCAGCACGAAGGGGCAGAAAGAGAGCAAACACATTTCAGTAGTTATTCCAGTAAATGTTATCCTGTCAAAGAGGTGTTGTGTTCTCGAGGTTAGCGTTCATGTTTCAAACTGGCTTTGATGTAAATAAAAGACATAATTCATCAAGTGATTGCTTGTCTCTGGCGTACAGCTTTAGTGCATAAAGCTTGATGAATACTTTCAATCAAATTCAACCAATTTCGTCTTTAATTTTGCACTTTCACAAATCCTACAACAAACTGCACTTGATTATCGACTGGAGCAAAACTCTTTAAATACATCTATAACTTTTATTCCATTTTCCTGTATGGGGATTTTTTATTTATTTTTTTAAAAGCAGCGTTTAATCCACTCAATAATCCACTCATCCGACTGCACTTTGAATCTAAGCTTTTGCAATTTTAGATGGTGCTGTTGAATTTCCTATCTGCGAGAAAAACATGCAGCCGAGCGCTGCGTTGTTGTTCCAGTAGATACAGAATCTACTTTCTGTGACAACCCTGTGTAGCTGCACGTAGAGACACACAAAGTCAAGTTGAAAAGAACGAGAAGGAGTCGCAGGAAGAGAAAGGAGAGCAGCAGAGAGACATAAAGGTTCGAGAAACGAGCACAATGAACACAGTTTGATGTTGCAGATGTGGAACCTCCACTTTCACTCTTAGTTGTGTGCGTCTTATTTTGTAAAAAAAAATGCTAAATATTTTCAGATGTCTATCACAGAAAGGTCCAATTTCAACAAATACAACACGTCTGGTTAAGAGCAAGCAACAATATTGATAAGGCTGTTGGGTTTAATATATAATAAAAATGTTTTTATTGAAAAGAATCCTTCATACAAATCACGTTTGTGTTACTTTATGTTCAACTCATATTCACTTTTAATTGTGTTATGTCGAGAAAGCGGTCATACAATTATTTTTTTGGGCATTCATTCCATTTACATTCTCTTACATCATCTTTAATAAATAAGTAAAAGAAGTTGTCTATAAATTTGCATCATCTTCCACTGTATGTAGTCAATGTACAACAACACAAGTGTGTATTTGCGTTTGAACACATCATGCCTGTCTTTTGAAATGCCAGGAGACGGAGATAAAAAAAAAGAATAAAAGGTATTTTTCCAATACCGATACCAGTATTGGATCGCCTCATATTCTGCATCGAGTATCGATTACATGAGTGTACTGTATAAAATCGAGTTATCATATCACTTCACCAGTTCATTTACGCTGTAACGTACACAGGAACGACAACAAAACCCGATCATTGCTGCACATCTGCACACTAGCGATTATCACAGTCAGTTGTTTCCACCTTTTAAAGCGTCAGCATGTACGTACATAAAAAGTCACAGGAGTTTACACGGGGAGCGGATGGAGAGTCTCTGGAAAAGCTGCGGTCAGCTATAAATAGCCTCGGCTCAAACGCTGGTGTTGGCTGGATATTCCCACTGGTGTGATCAGTAGTTTGAGTGTCAGTCGTGGCCCGAGGCAGGTAGCCCTTGGGTTCATGTCCTGGTTATGGTCGAGTTGCTCAGGCCTCAGTTGACATCTCTTTCACACACACACACCTCATGTGTCCGTCTTTCTCACTGCAGGGTTGTTGTTTTTTTAGATAAATAGCACATACAAATACACCCACATAGAATGTTACAGACCTGTTGATTTACAGTCCCTGCAGACATTAACAGAAAAATATAAACCAACATTTCCTGTAAACATGTGCAGGGGTATGTACAATATGCATCAATATTTTTTATTTTTTTCCGCAATTCAGGTCTGTAGCTTCCAGCGTTTAGTAATCAATGCGTTGTATTGATTCACTATATTCCACAAGTATACTGGCTTAACAATAGAGTCCAAACACTTTACATTATAAAGTCCTGGTATGATTGTAATGCAGACAGAACTGCACAGCCTTTAAATGAGCTGGAAATTCAGCATTCGATTTAACAAAGAAGTATGTCAAAGTATCAAATGTCAAACACGGCGGAACTAAAGCATAGTCCCGGATTCTTCTGTCTTCAAATTAAATGATATCGCATTGAAAAGCAAAACATATGGAGGAAAGTGATTCATTGCAATACGGTGTTGCACACAGCAGTTGGTTTTGTTTAAGTCCCTAAAAAACCACTGAAAAAGTGATTCACACTCTGTTATTGACTGTCAGACCACCGCAGCCAGAAATTCGACTGGTATTATGTAATAGGTTTATACAACAGATCTGACAGGATAATGCACGTTACCAGTTGACACATCAGGAAGAACCGCACCAAAGGGAGCAGAGTTGAACAAAGTAGGGACTGAGTTTAAAAACGAGACGTCAGTGTGCATGCTTTGTTGACTGCCTACTGTACATACAGTTTGGATCACCGTCTCCATAATGTATAACTACAGTATGTGTGTACATGCATGATTGTGTGTGTGTGTGTGTGCATACATTACTGTACACTGTAGATGAGTGATAGGGTTTCTTCATAAGCCGGTCTAGGCCCTTGCATTCCTCTCACCGGTGGAGTCTGATGTGTCCAAGCCTTTCAGCTAATCTGGGAAGAATGTCGGCTGCAGACACACACATGTGTTCCATTAAGGCCAGATCTGCGTAAATAATATAACATGCAACAGCTAACGTTACAGGTAACTATACCCCCACAGCTGTGCCTTTGGCTTTGCAGTGCCTCACCACCCCCACGCCTATAAAAAGGCAACGCTGATATCTAATGAGTAGATGTGGCGTGGCGTCTACTGAGCTTTAGGCTGCTGATTTGCAGCAAAATAAAGGGGATGAATATGTATTAGATAATAGAGCCAGACAGATTTGAATGAATACTAGGAATAATGAAAGTCTGATGATATATCAGCCGTTATTCTTGTTCTGCTTGTCCTTTTTTTCTTCTTCTTCTGTTTTTTTTTACGATATGTTTGAGTCAGAGGAATCTACATTTTTTTTGTTGTTGTTTTGGTTTTGTAAGAGATGATTCTGCCAGTTAAACATATATTGCAAATACATTTTTGTCTTATCTGACGATATACACGTATGTATTAGTTGCCCTCGATTTTGTGATGTGTTGGTAGACATTTCAATCTCTCATTGTTAAAATAAGTGGACAAAATTTAGCCAATGTACTTTTTCAACATAATCGACAATCTGAATGTACTAATATTATTGATATATATATATATATATATATCATTAGTATATAATCAGCATCATGTAAATCTGTACGAGAGCAGTAAATCTAAAGTCACATGGCACGAGTTGTGCGTGAAAGCATATCACAGCCCAAATTGTGCACCCTCCCCCTTCCCCCCATTGTTAGTGCCTCGACATCCAGACGACCGTCATTGGCTCTCTGTGTTTATTGTCTGCCCGCTCAGCTCGTACTGATTGGCTCCTCTCTGCCAAGCGACAGGACAATGTTTGCTTTGCTGTCTGCCTGGGGAAGTCCCTCTTGTCCCTGAGCTACAGTAACTGATACAAAGTTCAGAGGATGCCAGCCTCTTCCTGGTGTGGTGCAGCATCTTCCTGTGGCCGCACACCAAAGTCAGTTTGAACAACTGTGCGAGTGAATTACAAACTTATTTATGTATGTTTTTATTTAATGTACTTTTACTTCTCGCACAGAGCATCGCGGTAGCAAGAGAAAACAAGTGGCTCTTGCCTTTTGCTCTATTTTGGTCAGAACTAGATTGTGGGTGTGCGGCATAACAAGAAAAAAAGAGAAAAAAAAGAAGCAGAGATGGTAAACGGCTGGGAGCATCTGGTTTTGGTAGAAATATCACATAAACCTAAAGCCAGCCAGAAAGTGAAAGAGAGGTGACAAGGGTGAGAGCGTCTGAATTGAGGACTCGAAAACAGAAGAGAGGAGTCAGAGAACAAGTGCAGAGAACAATGCTTCTGCACTTGCAAACTGTTGTGAGCCAGCAAGGAAATGTGAGGAGTTTGGCTGTTGCTGTTCTGGGTGCCAGCACTCCTAATGAGTCTGTCAGGGCCAGTTAGCATAGCCAGGCCTGCTTGTGTCCCCTCCAGGCCGCAGACAGCTGTTATTAGCCCCATAATGGCATGCCACAGGGCCAGATTAGCTTGGCACACTGGAGAAATATCAAACATTCACTTACTGTGGCTTCTTCGCTGGCGAAAGCAGCCATTCTGCGAGGCATTCATTTAGCTGCGATGTTGGCAAGCTATCTACCCGGCCACAAAAAGAAAAAGTCCCCTTTGAGGGATGTAGTTAGTGTACAGTAGCTCCTCTGGAAGGTAGAAAAGGAAAATACATGTCTGGTTGTTGAGGATGCAGGGGCAACATACCGGGTCATGTTTTGCTGATTATAGCCCCAAAATAGCCATAATAGCAACTGAATACCTGAATTGGGATACATAAATCAATGTATATTTTGAGGATACTGTAAATCCACATAAAAAAAATAAAAAAAACATCTTGCAATTTGAGAAGAATCTTTTGTTTTTTATGAACAGCTATCAGATATCGGGCCAATACTGACTCAGATAGCTGGATCAGGTAACATGACAAGTGCTATTACATTCTTTGTATCCATCATTTACTGGAATTTTAATACTAGTTTTCATAACAAAGTTTTGACCAATTTGTTGCTGCGTTCAATCGGTTTACTCATGAATTGTATCTACTGTTGTGAAGCTTATTTACCAAGTGGCTGCTGTACGATTGATTATGTAATGATTAAATGTATTTAGTGGTTTCATGTTTGTTTTACTAAATGAGGAAAGTCTGACGTTGCCTTCCACATTAAAGAATGATCCCAGTCAGGCACACATCTATATAATCGAACACGGGTTGGTTCTCCGTAGCGGCCGACACCCAAAAGCCCCCGTGTCGCCATCGGGACTGAAAAGGTGGCGCCTGGTCGGGACGCTGCAGCACAGAGGAAAGCTGTAAATGAGAGTTCTCCTTGATAACGCTGCGTCGTCATTATGCGAGCCATATCGACGAGAGAGCCGCTGCTGTCTACTCATCCGTTTTCACCTTTCATAACGAGCATAGGAAATCAAAACCTTACACAGCAAGTACTCGCACGGCCTCAGGGGATAGCCCGCCACTGACTGTGATCGGCCATTAGATCAGCATACTGTTTGTACTGTGCTCTTCTTCATAGACCTCTTCTCATAGGGTTATAACTCATGCTCTTTGAGCCTTTGAGTTCTCCAATATGTGTCATATACGTCGTGTGTTACCCACGCTTTTTTTTTTTTTTGGCGTACATTGCTCGCAGGTTTCACTTTGTGGTAATCACCGTGCATTTGGGCCCATAAACCTGATCTCTAAAAGGTGTGTTTATGGCGGTTCCACTATAAAAGCCGAGGCCTGCCGCTACGCTCACGTGCTTGTCTGCACCATGTGACTGTCTCGAAGTGGAAGGCAGGGCCAGTTATGGTTGGTTCAGGGATGTTTTCTCACTCAATTGTTAAATATAGTCAAATACGGCACAGTCTCACTGCATGGCAATCGGAAGCCCCGCCCTTGAAGGATTTTGTGTCTGTGTGATTACATGTGTGCCTGGGTGTTTTTGTGTGGATGAGGTGACAGAATGAAGGCTAAATAAAGAAGGCGGCGAGGCGGAGTAAAGCAAGCAAACGATTAAGGACGAGAGAAAGATAATGTGATATTTGCTCTAGATTGCTGCGCTGTTTTTTTTCCCCCCCAATAATCTACATCCTCATTAGCAAACTGTACGTATCAAGTGTGGCAAAGCCATTAAGCACTTTAGCAGGAAGGAGCTACAGCCATTACCCATATAAATTCATGTTTTATCCTCTTACTTAGGAGAAACAAGTCTCCACATCACCCGCTGCAGCATTTATTTTAACAGCAGGCAGCGCACGGAAGCTAAAATAGACTCTCCAACGCCAGAGGAAAAATAAATATGTCGTTCATTTGATCAATTAACCCCTGTTGAACAAATTTAGATGACAGAAACGGCATGCAGCCTGTTGACCAGATGTTCCAGAAGAGTGATGTTAACCTAAGAAACTCAGAATACCGAGTAATCACAGAGGTGCATTGGGATGTGGGAACCACATCTAGCTGTCTCTGCCCGGCAGCGACCACTTGTTGCGAATCATTAGCTTCCCAACTACTGTGGGCTTCGTCACCATCGCTCCATCAGGTTGTGTTGCTGAAGCCAAGTACAGGGAGGCGCCCGGCAGCACACTCTAATTATCATGTATGTAACATATAGGAAGATGGAGTCAGTGGCGTATACATACGGTGTAGCTGAGCTCAGGGTCTTCTGGCTACCCAACACAACAGCTTAGTTCCATTAGTGCCGCTACTGAGCCAACCGTATCCAGTTATTATGTGTGGTACATCACCGTGCAGTGATGTGATTTAACATGGCAGCCAATGGGCAGGCTGTTCGACTTGGCGGACATGTATGAAACCCGCACTCGTTAACAAAATGAGGAGCATGTAAAGAACTGCAGTGTGTACGATTCCTATACACACATCGGATGGGAAAACAAAACTTCCGAAACTTTGAGTGTAGTTGGAAACTAATTATAATGACATCTGGATCTTCTTCTCTTTTTTTCTCTCTTGTGTCTGAAACATTTTATTCACGCGCATTTTCACATTGAATTCTTTGTTTAAAAAAAAAAAAAAAAAAGCCAGGAAATGTACTTAAAATCTTTCTCTCTCGCTCTCCTCTTCCAGAGCAGATACGGTGCTGCAGATCGAGGTGTGAGGCTCTACAGTTCCCTTCCCATGCGCCCAAACCCCGACGGCAAGAGACTGCCCTCTACTGGGGTAAGACCCCCCCCTACCCCCCACCCCATTACCTTCCTCTCCCCTTACCTCTCCTCACCCCCTTACCTTCCCCCCCCCCCCAAGGTCTCATCCATACACTCCTACCCTTATCTTAACAGCGAGAGACACCGAAGAGCCCTTCCCTCATCTGCACAACAAGACTGTCCAAACACGTCATAGGAGTGGCAGTTCAGAAGCAGTGCAGACATCATTTCATGGGTTGAATTTGTGTGTGTGTGTGTGTGTGCTCCCTTCTTGGATTCCCAGCAGCTGGGAAGTTCTCCATCCCGTGATGGAAAGCTTTTGCGTAAAAACAACTGTGAAAGTCAGTTTATCGGGACTTAAATCCTGGCTAGGAAACAATACAAGCCATCGTTTGTGAACTTGGCGTCCCCCTCATCCTTTAACCCCTCATCCCACTACTTCTCACCTCACAGGCTCTGTCCACACACCCTGAGAGACCTTTAACCATCACTGGCAAGGCTCCCAAGATAGCATCAATTGGACTTGGTGGTTTGTGTGGTATCTCCCTGGAAGCGTTGGTGCCGCAGCTGATAGGCCGACCAACTGCCTGCTACTGTATCTGTGTTTGCACAGAACCTGTCGTGGTTTTATGGATGCAGAGCTTCTGACCCATGTTAGGTTGTAAATAAAGAAAGGGCAAATATTGATTAAGTAGAGACATTTTAATATTTAGCTGATTTTTAGCTGTATTTTTTTTTAGATGTATTGCATCATCAAAGTCTACTTTTTCAATACGTGTATCATGTGATTGTTTGCAAGGAAGCTGGGAAAAAAGTTTATTTAAGTTTAGGGAGGCAGCACTTGCACGACTTTGACTTTGACAAAGTGCTGGAACAGTAAGTCTACTCTGTTTGTGACACCTTTCTTTCATTTTTTAATAAAAAAAAATCTTTTAGTGTTGTGAAAATCATAATTAGAATCTAGCTTGCCTTGCTTTTATGCATTTATGTAACAAAGGAGGGAAAATGAAAGAACAATGGAGCGAAAAGAGAGAATTTAATTTCATATGTCTCCCTTTTTCATGTTTCACTCCATGCAAGTGCTTTTTGAATTATCTCTTCTCTGCTCCGGGGCTCAATGAGAGGAAGAGTGGCTGAGCGAGGGAGAGAGGGGGAGACAGAGAGAGAGTGAGAGAGAGAGAGAGAGAGAGAGAGAGAGAGAGAGAGAGGCAGATAAAGTGAAAGCTCTGTAATATTGTTGGTGCGCACCTTTTTTTTTAATTACAACAGAGATTGTATTGATGTCTCAGGCCACATGTCCTCAATCATTTATCAAGAGGCAGAGTGCTAACAAAGCATTTCTAAGAAACCCATCCTCTCCAAGGGCCTGGAATCATACGTTATCTAAAGTGAATATAGTTAATGCTGTTCTGCAGAGAGACCCACTTACAAATCATGCGAATGAGTTCCTTGTCAGTACATGCATAAGGTAGTAAAGATATATATCCACTTTCTTCTGATCCTCTGTTGAGCAAATACAACACTGCATCTAAATCTCAATGCAGAAATTGTGCTCGAAAAGAAGAGGGACATTTTTAAAATGATGGATAAACATTAATGTAAAGGAAGGACATTTTTCCAAATTGCCGAGCTCCGATTTGGAGATTACATCTCTCACGCGGAGTCGAAACTCATCGACAAAAAAAAAAGCGCAAACTAAACACGATTGAAAAGGAGACAATGTGTTAGTTTTTGCTGCTGCTTTTCTGTCATTATCCTTTTGTCTGTCATTACCCGGGTGTAGCGTCGGTACAGTGGCAGCATGTAGCTACAGGCTGCGCGTAGAGGAGGAGACTATGAGCCACTTAACATGCAGGAGGAAACCAGACGTTTTTCCATTGCACTTATCAGGTGCTGCGGTGAGAGCAAGTGTCAAGGTGCAGCAGGTCCCTGCAACCCCCCTCAACTCCTCTCACCCATCCTCTCCTTCCTCCCCTCTTCCTTCCCCCTGCACACCCCTTTTATTCTCCCCTGATCTCTATCTCTGCCCCCCCCCCCTCCCCACCACCACCACCACTCACCACCGTTAAAAGTGGGCTTGGCACTTCCGCAGCGACCCCCTCCACCACGTCTTTTCTCTCTGTCAAACTAACCTCCAACTCCTACTTTTCACCTCTATGTTTCCTGTCAAGGTGCACTGCCCACCTTCCCCCCCTCCCCTGCCTCCCCTGCCCCACTGGCTCTGCCCCCGCAACCTTTTTCCTTTGCTTTCTTTCAACATCTATTATGGCGCTAAATGCCTACAGTTCTTTTCTTTTTTTTTTTTTCTTTGTTGAAATGCTCAGAGCAGAGGGCGTGACCTCAGTGCTATGCAGAGATCTTGCAAGTCCTGCAACTTTGCGATGGAGGGTGGGTGTGGGTGTGGGGGGGGGGGGGTTGCATTAGTGGCTTTGAATGGAATCTCTTGTTTTGAATGAATTATTCTTACAAATGTGAATCAATCTATTCCAAATCTTGCAGCGCATTAAGTGAATGAATCAACCAACCGCACCGTCAATACTTACATGCTCACATATATTAACACCCTTCAAAACGACTAATTGTCATTTTACATGTTCACAAGTTATATCCATTAACATTCTGATCTCAACTTATGCTGCTTTATGAACAGAGTTTGTGTTTACATTCAGTGATCCTGGCTGAATTGCTTTGTGCGAATTTGTAAGGTCAAACAAACATGTTTTCTTCATTTGAAAACATGTATTGTTTTTTATCAATGTTATGTTGCCATTAGTCTTCTACCTCCCGACCTTTGATTGCTGCATTTCTTGGCATGAACTGACAGTTATAGATTAGTGTGAAACCACAGGTTACCAGTAAGTATGTAAAAGCTGTATATATATATAAGTATATATATATATATATACACACACACACACACACACACACACACACACACACACACACACACACACACACACACAGTATCTTCCCTATTTCACACCGTCTTAAAGTAGATCTCTGTCATTTCATCAAATGGAAATATGACTTTTACACATTCCCTGACAATTTTCTATCTTTGGGGACTTTAGGACATCCACTTTAATATGACACTCTGTGGGTTCGGCAGCACATCACCAGTTTGTAGATGCCCCACGTAGCTGAATTCAGTTTACATACCCGATGCATGTAGAGTGCAATGTGTCCGAGGTTTACTGTCAGCCGCGATGATCAGTTCAATCCAGCGCAATTAAATGAAATAATGAAATGCAATTAGTGTTGAACAATCCGTCCAGGCTGCTGGAGTGGAGCTTTGTTTAAGCTCAGGCTGGATAAGCATCCGCGTATTCTTTGCAGGGAGCCAAACTGTTTGAGGTACCATTGGAGTTGTTGTTATTGTTGTTTTAGCTCCACTGCTTTGACACTGATACTTATGGCGAAGGTTGAGAATCTGCCACAGCGCAGAGAAGACGGCGTTGTTTCAGGACTATCTCTTTCTCTGTCTGTCTGTTTGCCTTGGTTTCTACACGGCCCCTCGTTCTCTCTCACTCCCTCTCCCGCTCTCTCTCTCTCTCTCTCCTGCTTTGTCTCTCTGCGTCTTTCTCTCTTTTTCCAAGCTGATTTGGAGCCTTGCATAGTCAATTATGTAGGGAGTGAGAGATGGAGTGGGGGCTCCGGCTCCCATATTTTGGTGCGATATTAATATTGCATGAGCGCTATTCTGTAGCGAATATCTAAGAGACTGCCTATTAAGGCAGCAGTAGGAGGAGAATGTGACAGACACACACACACACATACACACATAGTACCTACATCCACACACAGACAGCCAGAGAGCATGGGTGAATCAGTCAGGATCATGCACAGGTTGTTATAATTAGTGTTTTCCCGATTTATTTTGGTGGGATAATAAGAGTGACTCATTTTCCTGTTTAATATGTCATGTTTGTTTATTTGACACGGTTCACATCACGCCGTACAGTCAGCACGTTTGATGTTGGTGAGAACTGAGTGATGTTTCACTGTAATTGTGCTCAGAATGGAATATTTTAACTAACTAACTGAATAAACAAACAAAACAGAGACTCATAGCTGTAGAAAAAAATAACCCCAAAACATTGCCAAGATAATTGTGATATTGCAAAGCAGGAGCGATGTGACGGCAGGCTATTTATTTTCTGCTGCTGGTTGGCTACCAGCATACAGCAAGTGTCAACAGTGACAGGCTGAGGAGGTCCCGACAGCGATGACGGAGCGGCTCAGTGAGGACACTCGAGGCTTTTTTGGGTGCCAAGTGGCGGTGACACCGGATGGTCTGTTTTAGACGTCTCGTTTCAGGATTACAGATCGTCAAAAGCAACTGTTGTTAAGATGTCACGAACATAATACAGTTTAAAAACATAAGACTCATTTGTCTCATTTGTTATAGCCACTTTTTTGTCAATGTGAAAGTGGAAGATGGCATGGCTGAAATGAATATGGGAATATCCATGATACTTATTCTGGATTGCTTTTTTATATCTCAATTTATAGGAATTGGTCTTCTTTAGAAAATAGTGACGTACAGGCAATATCATTTCCAAAGTGATGTCCTCAAATGCCATATTTTTTCCGGTCAACAATCAGTCTCCCGTCAAAAAAAAAAAAAAGGAATTCATAAAAGTAATCTACTATAAAAAATAAATAAAAAATCAACGGAGAGTCTTTTTCTCACAGGACCTGGAGAACATGTGGAAGAGGTCTTCCTTTACAGTCTTTCCATTCTTGTAGTAACACTGCCAGCCCCTATCAAAAGCCCAGAAAGCCCGGCCAGGAATCCACACAGCCAGTTTGTCCCGAGCCCAGAAGCATCACGCTGGGCCCGACGTCGAACAAGTGCTTGGTGACCTTACAGCACCAGCTGGAGTTAAAAGAAGTCTTTAAAAGGCCGATTCTCCACAGTAATATCATCGCCCGTGCCTCAAAGAGTCTGGATTAGGGCCCACTTTCCCTTGCTAAAATGTAACAAATGTGTGAAAAAACATCACAGCCAAAGCCAATGTGGAGGGAACAATGGAGAGAGGAAGAGGAGCGAAAGAGTTAGAGAGAGAGAAAGAGAGAGAGAGAGAGAGAGAGATGGAGAGAGAGAGAGAGAGAGAGAGGGGGCTTCGAACAGCAGAGGCAGAAAAGAAAGCAGAAAGAAAGTGGGGGAAACTCAACATCTTAACACCCTCAGCCCCCCCCCCCCCCCTCCCTACCAGATATATCAATGTAGTTGGCTTTCTCTGAAATTCAAATGGCAACAGGAAAAAAAAACTGATAAGAAAAAAAGAAACCTCTGGCTTTGGGAAAGGGAGGAGGAGGGGAGGAGAGGAGGAAGGGAGGAGGGGTGGGAGGGGGGAGGGGGGGGCTGAGAAAAAGACCTGCCATCTATGTATTAGTGCTCTGTAAATATTACATGAGCTCCACATTCGCTCAGTTGTTTGGCATTACTTCCACTGGATGGGTATATTATTTTAGAAACCATGCCTTGTTTATGGAGAGGCATGACCTACTTCCAGTCTCTCTCTCTCTCTCTCTCTCTCTCTCTCTCTCTCTCTCTCTCTCTCTCTCTCTCTCTCTCTCTCTCTCTCCCCCCATCCTCTCTTTCCCCTCACCTCTCTCTCTCTCTCTCGCTCTCTCTTATTCACTCACAATCTGCGCAATCTCAACTGGTTGTCCCTGCTGAACAATTACAAGGCAGAGAGACCCAAATGGAGATGTTTGTAGAAAACAACATGTGTATAATTAAGGTTTAATGAGCTCTTGTCAGGGTGGAATGTGCAATTAGATTGGTAATAAAAAAATCTGCCTGAATGCTAGTGGCAGAGGCTGAATGTGGAGTCAGCATGGCAGTGAATGAAAGAACAGTGCATTATTTTGAGCCCTATTGACAGAAGTAGATGGTGCTGGATCCTGCATTTAGATTTAAATACATAGTGAGATCCCAAATACAAAAAGGAGTTGTTTTTTTTTATCCTGCTATATTGTGTGTTTTCAAATTACTGTACTTACACACCGGGGGATAGTTTTCATGGGAAAACAGTTCTTAAACAGCTGAAGTTAAGCCTTACTGCTGCAGATGGAAGCAAGAGGCTATCATCGCGATAAAAGAAGGTATAGACAGTAATACATATTGGATTCAAGAATATAAAAGTGATGCCTAATTAGAGAACATTCAGAAAGCATATAGCGCTGCCAATTTGTTGTTTTAATAAAACGTGCAAATGCATCTGATTCATAACCACAATTATGACACGTTTATATGTTGCTGCAGCGCCATCTATATGTGACATCAGGGCTGCAGTAAATTCATTATTTTATTTTCAAGCAATTTGCGCAATATTTTGAAATATAATGATAAATATATATTGCATAAGATGTAAAATCAGAGTAAACACTGATTGCTCTGTCAGCACTGCTGTCGCCGTCCGTTCTGTTAGCACCGTTAGCTTCCTGCTGCCGCCTCACCCGTCGCCATCCCTCGATCGTGGACATCCTCCGAATTTGAAACGCAGCACGCTATAATTTCTCACCGTCGTCATCTCTTCTTGAAGCGTATTACAGTTGCCACGCGCAGACATTGGAAAACTGAACATACAACATGTTTTTAAGCAATATTGTCAGTTTTGCAGAATCGTCTAAAAAACAACGTTGTTGCGTGGGGACGAGGTTAGACAGAGAGACACACTGAAATGAAAACATTACCTCTGGGCTGAATGGAACAAATATGCAAAAATGAGACTATTTATTGATTTTAAACAGCCCTCAGACTCTCTCTTTTATAAGGACACTTCTCCACCAGACCCATGCGTCTTTTTAAATAAGGTTAGGAGGGGGGGAAAAAAACAGATACTTGCTGCTCTCTTCTTCCACTCTATTTCTTTTTTTCTTGACTTGAAATTGCTGCTTGTGGGTCTGGTGGAGAAGATCCACACGCACACACACGCACACACACACACACACACACACACACACACACACACACACACACACACACACACACACACACAAAAATCATGTTTGGCTCTTTCTGAATTACTTGACTAGACTGAAAGAGAGGGCCCTTTGTTGGCTTCCTCCGGGACTGCCCTTGAAAGGCTCCTATTGTGTGGTAAGCACTATGATATAATGCAAGTGGATTTAATAGATTTAATGGAACATGCAGACATGGTTCTCGAGCCCTCGCGTGATGAGAAACAGCCTGTTTTTAGAAGATCAGAACCACATCTTAAAGAAATGAAATGTCAATGCCGCGTTGCTCCAGCAGTGCGTGAGGATTTGAGTTTTGGTTGTGGCGACAGAAACCATCGCATTTCATTTCACATCACCAACTGTACTATCTTGTTTGTTTGTTTTTGTAGGTCTTTTCAGATGTCTGTATTGCTTGATTATCCATTTGTGTGTCCCACCTGAGTTGTGTTGGAAGTCAAGGTTAGGCAGGAGCGAGGGGGGGGGGGGGCTGGGGGTTGAATGTCAGCGATGTGTTTGCTTTGTTTTCATTGTGTTAACAGGAGCACAATGGTACGATTGTGTAGCCATCTGAAACCCTACACCTGCCCAGGGCTTTCGGGGGTCAGAGGTGGGGGAGATGTGTGTGTGCCTTTAGCCCGACGAACCATGCTTTTTGAAAGACCCAGAACCCAAAGAGTAATCCAACCAGCATACCATCAAAACCATTCTTGCTTCGCCGGTTCGCTCACATACCAGATCTGCTTGTGAAATGCGCTCGTTTTCCAGATATAAATGATGCTTCTTTTTTTTCTTCCCCCTCTCCATCTCGCCGTTGCTGTGTAATCTGTCTCATTATTTTAAGGTGCCATTTGAGGAGTGGCCAGCCTCTTGAAACCCTTCAGTGTGATGGACAAGACCATAAAGCAAAGCAATAAACCTGAGATGAATGTTATATCTTAACACTGATAGAGGCAATTAAGTCCATCATAAGCGAGAGAGGGAACGCTCTTCTCTGGGGACTCATTCACTTGCATGGTTTAACATGATTCCCAGCTAAATCCCTTATTTTATTTCTCCTCTCAGCTCGCAGCTTACAGTCAAGCACAAATTGAGCTGATGTGTTTTTCTATTTTTTTTTTTTTCACACAATTTGGTCTTTCTGTCTGATCTGCCCTTTTCTGTCTGTCGTCATGTCTCTCTCTCTCTCTCTCTCTCTCTCTCTCTCTCTCTCTCTCTCTCTCTCTCTCTCTCTCTCTCTCTCTCTCTCCCTCTCTCTCTCTCTCTCTCTCTCTCTCCATATCCCTCCCTTTTCTCTCCCCATTTCGCCGTATTTGTCATGGTAATGCTAAAAAATCTCAGCTGCCCCAATTCATTTCGTGCTCTTTCAGTCGAGAAAGAAGGGCAATTCTGTGTTTCTGTGTGTTGAGGTTTAAAGGTAATGAAGACCATATTTCATCTGCATGGAGTTATATGACTGGGCGTGGCCGAGCAGGTCTGTTATGGGAAAATAAATATTATGGAAGGTCTAACTTTGTTATCTTTATCTCGCTGGGATCAATGTGTGTATTATTAGACAGGATACATTCCACAAACATGTCGGCACGCACGCAATGTGCACACATTTGGAGGCAAGTGCTTAAGTTGTCTATACAGAATGCACGGACACACACAGAAGGAACACATGAAGGTAAAATACACATGCAGAAGCAGAGATACCCACACATGCACGCAGGCAATCCATATTTACACCACACCATCCCCCAAACTCTTGCTTTGGTTATGCCTGTGGGTGTGTGTGTACGTGTGTGTGTGTGTGTCTATGTGTGTGTGTCTGACAGCGAGTCACTGAATGCTCTAATGACCACAGTCCTGACACAGGTATTTTGACTGCTGCCTCTTTCCATCGGCACATTGACTGACATGTGATTCGTTACGCTGGGATGAAAAACTAGGGAGGCGCACACTGTAGCCATGAAGGAGGGTTAAGTCCTGTTCTCTCTCCGTCTTCCCCTGCCTCATCTTTCATGAAATCTAAAACATCCCTGGCCGCAGTCGCTGGTTGTGTGATTTGGTATTCAGTGCGGACAGTGTAAAGCGCAGCTTGGCGCACAGCGACCTTATGAGAAAAGCCTCTCGCGTAGATCAATGCAGGTTAGCGACGGCGTAGCACAGAATGCAAAGTAAGCATCGTAGTAGGAGTAAAGAATGGATACTAAATTGATCTAAAAAAAAAAAAGAAGCTTTTTTTTTTATTAAGTACAGCTACACCATCCCGCTACTGACCCCAGTAAGTGGATCTTATATTGACCAAATTTAACTGATCCACATTAAGTCCAGTTAATTGGTCAATTTTAGTGATGAAGATCACTCTTTTTGCGATGTTGCAAATAATTCAGTGACAGCAGACAAGTGAGTTGGAGTGCCACAGCGTCCATGGTGCAAGGTAATATCTTGAGTTTCCACATTGTGAGGTTATACAGATTGTTAACTTGAGAAGAAGAGAACAATGGGCACTACTGGCAGACCCACTAACACGAGGTATCGGCACAGCACCATTTTAAGATTACACCAAGCTATTCATAAACATATGCTTAGCTTTATGTGATCTTGCAAATAGGAAAACTTGCAAAAGTCAACCTGACAACAAACCAAAACATACAGATATCCAAAATATATGAGCACAGATTCATACGCAGCATGAAACACAAACTAGATGCTATGTATAACATTGAAGCATGACAGGATTAAAAGAATATTCCTTTTTTTACGGCACTAAACAGCTAGAATACAGTGTGAGCAGACACAGTTTCTTCCACCATCATCATTAGGAGAACAAATTTGATCCAGACTTGTATTTTTACCGACTTTTCTAAAAAGTTAAGTGCAACTTATTCTCTAATGAATGGATAGAATTGCAAGCGTTGCGGCGCCACTACAGATGTGAGTCCCTGTCTGAAGGAAAGCTCCATTTCTGACATGCCGTGTTCCAGTCAACAGTTGTTTTATAACCTCTAAGACTGTGGTGCACTTTCTGCATCAAACTGACATTGGTTTGGCTTCACGCAAACACAGAGCTATTTATAGCATCTCTCCCACTTTATTTTCTCCCTCCCCTTCTCTCCCGCTCGTGTATTTGCATTTCTGCTATGCAAACAGGAGTCTGGTGTCAAGTGCGTCAGGTGTACAGGCCGTACTTGTCCCTTCTCTTTCTCAAGCCTCAATCTATCTCACAATGCCGTTCCCTCGCTCGCCCGTGACTCCCCCCCCCCCTCTCCTCCATCTCACTGTAGCTTTCCACCTCTCTCTCACCTTCACCCTCTCCCCCCCCCTCCCCTCTATCCCTCTCTCAACCCCCTCTCTCTGTCTGTGTTTTCCTTTGCTCAATTGTTTTGCTGTAGATTTGGCCGCTATGATTAATGACCTCAAAGCCTCAGGAAAGCAAACAGAGAGAGAGAGGGAGAGAGAGAGAGAGAGAGAGAGAGAGAGAGAGAGAGAGAGAGAGAGAGAGAGAGAGAGAGAGAGACATACAACAAGCTCGCCCTTCCATTACAAATCTCCCTTTTTTCTCTCACGTCACCTGTTTGTATGTTCACACAGAGCACGTTATGAGATCTGCTTATCATGATAGGTTACTACACAAGAGACATATTTTATATGCACACCTTTTTTTAATGTGATTTCTGACGATAACAGCAGATTTTCCAGACCGTTGTTATAAGGTCCCGTGAATTATTAATATGTTCTTATTGAGTTTATTTGGCTGGTTAAATGATTGCATTTTGCGATCATGCACCTCCAAATGAATGCATTGAATGTCCAGCTTTTCACATTATTTCCAAACGCTTTCAGAGCTCTCTGTGTGAAGAAAAAAAAAGATAAACGAGCATCAGAGCAGGAGACCAGTGACTAGTCACACTCAGAGGCGTTTAGGGTCTTGCTCAAGGACACTTCAGCTGGGTAGATGCTTGAATAGGGTTGATTTGTAGGTGTAGGTGGGATTTATATCACAAAAGGTGCACATTTGATAGTCATTATTCAATATGATATATATATATAAACCATCCTAGTAGCTATTTGGAACTACTACTATAAAAGTGCAAGATGATATATTTTTAGCTGCTAAATTCAATTACTTAAGAACAGAATACAATGTTTTTACATTTCTTCTTTGCTCAGATGAAAACAAGAAATATAGACAAACATAATGTGTCAGTTTTAGAGGGTTTGAGGTGGGAATTAATCATTCCCCTCGATTTGGATATTGTTTGTTATTCTAACAACTCGGTGACCTCAGTGACTCCTTCACATTGTGCTGCAGGAGCACCACCAGACTCACACCACCAGTTTGCTCTTTGACATTCTCTACAATTGCTTTCCACTCCCCCTGTTTTGCTCATCAACATCTGGTTTGCAGGTGTGAAAATAACCTATTTCATGACACCACCACTTCCAGCACGATGTGATTAGGAAAGCAAGTAAAAAACGTTTTCCAGGAGCAATAAAGAAAGTAATTTTATTTGCAGAATGCAATGATTATTCCTCCAGCAAACTAATAGTGCTATCAGACAGAAATCATTGCACTAGAAGTAAAAGCTCCATCAGAGTCCGAATGATAACGTGGCAATGGAATTGGGGTTTCAAATAGAATAATGGTGCAAGGAATTGTCTTTGTGCCGTAGTTTGTTTGGTGCTCTGAGTGTGTCACGTATGAAGATAGAAACAAACATGCAAATGAACTCTGTAGTAGTGGAATCCAACTCATTTTAATTGAAAATACACCCCCCAAAAAGGGTTAAAACCAGCCATGTCAAACTCATTTTAGTGAAGGGGCCACATGCCGTCTATTTTGATCTCAAGTGGGCCGAAACAGGGAAATCACAGCATAATAACACATAAATAACGACAATATTTCTGTGTTTGTGACGCCACTTTGATGGTGTGATCCATTTTTAACGACTTCCAACACAATACTACCCTCGCTCTCATTAATTGCGACTGTGGATCAATGGGTTGCGTGTCCGTCTTACAAGCAGAGGATCAGATATTTGAATCCCAGCTCTGCTAATTTGGATCTAAAAAAAAATATATATATATATATATTTTTATTTTTCTTCTGTTGGACAGGACCCCTTGTGGGCCGGACCCGGCCCGCGGGCCGTATGTTTGACACTCCTGGTTTATACTGAGCAACTAAACAGCTACATTACAGTCGATTCGGTCCCTGGAACACATGGCTTATTGCATGAGATGAAACATTGCTCTCAAAACGTTGTGGCTCATTGCTGGTCCCTGCACACAGTTTGAGAAACAACCCCCAGCACGTTATCGTGGGCACATATCTGTCCCGTTACTTGACCTTACAGTCGCAGCGGTAATGCATCTGAGCCGCTACGAGCTGACTTGAGATGTGTTTTGTTTCCTCATAAATGGCTGGTGCCAAATAGTGTCAGACAGAAAAGCAGGGAAGGCCTCTGGGAGTGTGAGTGTTTGTGTGTGTGTGTGTATGTGTGTGTGTGTGTGTGTGTGTGTGTGTGTGTGTGAGTGTGTGCATGTTTATACGCCGTGTGTTTCAAGCTGCGGCCTCTGGCTGTGACCCCAGTGTTAATCACACTACAGCCAGAACAACCACAGGCTCTATCACCACTGCTGCTGCTACAACCCTCCTCCTCTCCGACTCAGATTCTCTCTCATTCATGCTCTCTGTCCTTGCTCTCTGTTTTTGTTTTTCTCTCTCCCTCTCTCGCTCCCCCCCCACCCCCTCATTCAATCTTTCCTCCTATACTTACTCCCACTTCTCCACGATCCCTACCAGCTCCTTCACCATGATGAGCTCAAGGGTACACCCTCATCTTTGTCATCCCTGTAACCTCAAACAGTCACCTTTCCGCCAGTCTCCTCTTTTGGATTTATTGAGCTCTGATTCTGAGTTCTGGATTAGCAGGGTGCTTCTTGTCCTTGTTTCTTTGGCAAAGTGCAAAATTGTTAAAGACTGTTCTCACCTCTTGGTGTGTAGTCTCGGTCGCTAGCTTAGTTGCTAAAAGTGCTGATTCGTCATTGGTTGGCCATGTTCCCGATTCGTTAGGGTGAAACGGCCTCTGTGTCTGCTCTCGTTCTTACATTTCAGTCATTGTCAACTTCTGTTTTAAATGATGGACATTATCATAATCACCTGCATTCTAAAGGTTTTGGAAAACCCACACTACGCCACAAATGACAAATCAGAGCGAGGGAGCGGGAACCTCCTACAGCTTTCCAAAAGAAAGCGACAATTCAATCGAAATCATCTTGAAGACTTTGAGTCTGACCGAAAGTAAACACGAAAAGTAGGTCCCCCGGAAATCCCTGTAGCCGTTGCAGCGAGGCAGCGAGGCAGCGAGGCAGCGAGGCAGCGAGGCAGCGAGGCAGCGAGGCCGCTCGGCGCCGCGAATCAATTTCTGGGCAGACTCCCGGCTGACTTACCTGTCATGCGTCGTTTGATTATGCTAATGTTGCCCTTGATTTGATGTGACTGGCCAACTGGCTGGCTGACTAACTACACGGCCGTTGGCGCAATTGTTGTGATTATCACTCTGTTGTGCCTTTTGTCGCCCCGTGACACCCGTGGAATCGCAGCGGTGAGGTGTGCGGGTACTTACACACACACACACACACACACACACACACACACACAATCTCAGGCTGTCGGCGAGCTGGGACGAAGAGTGTGAGTTACACAAGCTTTGACAGGGCCTAATTATACGTGTCTCTAATGAACTGTAATTACTGACATCCACCAGAGCATCGAGGTCTATAAGCCGAGGACTTGCAGTCATTAGGCTGCTGTGTTACACTGTTTCTGTGTCTCCACTGAATGACTGAAAAGCTCTGTTTTTCTGTCCCTGTTGTGTTGTCTTTGCATAACTGTTTTCTCTCTCCCTCTCTCTCTCTCTGCAGTTTGATGGTGACAACATGTACATGAATGAAAACAACCACGAGTTCCTCCCACCAAACCAGGTGAGTACAAATTGCCTCTAATGGAATACACTGCTCTTTTCCCCTTTTCCTCTTATTTCATCTGTTCCCGTGATCGTTGCGCAGCCATTTTCATTCCACCATTGTTCAAGCTTGTTAGGATGGAAGACAAATTGTTTTTACCGAAACAACCACAGTTAGAGTTATATGACATCAGCTGAAAGCAAAAGGGACTGAAAGCTCTCAAAAATAGTCCAATTAGTTCACCCATGTTTTATGCTGACAGATGTAACAGAAAAAAACAACTATTCGCTGCATTCTGCACTCCATGGGTGAAATATTCCCCTGCGATAATATGATAATATATAATATTATGAGCGTTAGTGTTCAAAGAGTCGAATAAACTGAAACACATTTCTTCTGGTCCCAGAATCTGGAGAATAATTACAAATCACTGCCAAGGATTCTTGCTTTTATTGTTTGTGGTTTCTTTTTATCCTATAAGTTGTTGCTTTGGCAACAACTACTTATCCTGGGGTCCATAGTAAAATGTATGTTTGCTCATATACATACCATAAAGACTGTAACATAGGTTTCCCTCAATGGCTAAACCAATAAAAAAAACATTAAAAAACTAATGTATAACATACAAGCTAATTCATAGTAAAACATAATAATAACAAAATTTAAATTCATTTCCGCGTCCATTCTGCAAAGAGAGTTCTAGACGGTTTTTGATAATGTATGATGATTTACTTAATGTTCTGACATGGCTGCTACAAAATGTGATTTTCCCTCTGTAAAAAAAAGTATATTTTTTGTCTATTACACACTAAAGCTGGAATGTCTCCCAGCATGCACTGGACAGGTTGCTAGTCCATCACAGTCTATGTCAGACTGCCAGAACCACATTTCTGCTAAGTACAGAAGGAGGAAACCAGAGAACCCAAAATACCCAGATCCCAAACATAAAGTGCTTGGACCTTCTTTCTGTTTCAACCATTAAACCAACTCTCCCATCATAACATTCAAATTCACTTCATTCAAATTATGCGACTATTCTCGGCGCACATCATTTTCACTTTGGTAAAAGCCAAGCAGAAAGCGTCGCTTCACTGAGTGAGTTTTGGCCTCATTGCAAAGGATTTATTAAGTTAGAATAGAGGGGGAGTCAGCACTCTTCTACAGTACATGGCAACCATGTCACTGCCAGATACACTGTAGCACAGCTGGTCGTGAACAACTGGGAGACCATATGGTTGTGTTTGGACAGGGGGATTTGTGGAGTTTGGGAATAAGCCCATCTGACACACACAGGGGAGCAGGGAATTTGTCCCTGTCAATTGCAATTATTAGAACCGACCCATAGGCTACAGTAGTTGTGTTTCTGTTACATTTGCTGTTTTGCTTAATTTCCTAATGCCCTGGCTTGTTGAAGTGTGGCTCGAGGCCCAGAGCGAGAGACAGAGCCGCCTCGGCTGTTCCTTGTGCTCAATTCCCTAAGTTTATTTCGATAACTCTGACGACACATACGTCTGTTACGGATTGATTTTCAGTCGGATAGCGCCGTTATCTGACAAATGTCTCAATCTGCTACTTGGCTGTCTAAATCATCTTAAGAACCACTGCTTTTTATCGGCCATTTGTATTCAGCGCATGTACTTTTACTGCAGTGCTGATTGTCCGATTACAAGTCGCGCTGATGTGCACAATGTTTTTTGCTGAATTACTGAGGGACAGATAAAACATCGCAAATGTGGCATAGAAGATAGACAGAGAGAGAGAGAAAGGGGGGAAAAGGTGGTTATCAAGGAAGCAGGAGAGAAAGACACGGAGGGAGCGAAATGGCGTGAAACACAGTGATGAGATGAGAGACGATTTTGCTTTGCTCTGTGTTATACTTTGTTTACTCAAGATCCCCTCATATTTGACATGTGCCTTGCTCTATTCTCCGCTTCACCAAGTTTCGCCTCTCCTTCCTTCTGACAGCTTGAATCAGGGAGAGCCTTAGGGGTGGGCATACACGCCGGCAACAAAACATAGAGATGGAGGAAATGGGAAGAATCGTTGATCTGCACCTCCTTAGCTGTGTCCTAATTCCACACTTTGAGCAAATTCTGAACATATTTTAAGTATCTAAATGGGACACCACTACATTTTACGCAAAACAGGGAGTATGCAGACTGAGAACGCTTCAGTTGTGAGGCGGCTGCTATTGTTGCACTCTTTTCCCACCGTGCACAAATTGGATGGCGGTGAAAGAGCTCGAGGAAGATGTTGGGAAACAAACCAATTAATAGTACATTTTTCTGGATCATAAATAACAGTGGGATGTCCCAAATCCATGCCACATTCGGATTTTGTATATCGTTATACCATTTTCTGTATCAAATGACACTTTAAAAACAGGAAATTGTACAACGCTTGCGCCGTCGGACGTCAATCAAACTGCTACTTTAGAAATAAGCTGCCAATTAAACTTAACAAAAGAGGCAGCAAAATGTTTTCACAAAATATTTAACTGTTGTTTTTTTGGTTTTCTGAGCTCTTTCTGGAGCTGTACCTCCCACGATTAGTTTGACATTTTATCGGTCTGTGAGTATCTTCTCTTTGTGCACTGCATCGTGGGAGAATCCACATCAACAGGATACACGTGAACAAATATAATACTCATGAAGTCACTTCTCCAGTGTCAACATACAGCGTACTCACAGCCTGCTCAGACTTGGTGTGCAGTATATATTTGGGACGCAGTTGCAGTTTGATTGATGTCTATCAGCGTACGTGTTGCATAATTAATACAAATTGTTAAAGTGCATTGATTTCTTTTATGCTAACGGCAAAAAACGATACAGTTCATATTCTATTCAAGCAAGTGTGTTTCGCTGCGAATGCGTTTCTTCTCGTGTTGTTTGTGCCGTGGTAAAAATGGACTCGGTGAAAGTAACAGACGGAAAACACAGCTGCAGGGATCATTTTTTATTAATTAGTTTTACTCCTGAATAAACGTTTTGTACGGTATATACAGTAGCTGCACTACTCTCAATATATTCCATCTTGAGTAAAAACAAATCACACTGCCTAAAGCTCACTTTTCTCTGCTTGCTGCTTTATTATCTCACTATACTTCTCTACCTCTCTTCCTCCCATTCTCTCAGACTCCCCCACTTTTGCTCATTTTCTCACTCCGTTTCTCTTTTTCTCTCTTACCCCCCGCTGCATTTAAATGCATTTGGGTCAGCGGTTCCGCCTCCAAACTGTGAAAGTGTGTCTCTCAGTGCTCGGCTGTCTCTCACTTCAGTTTCTGCATGTAATCGTTCTATTTAATCTGGCTCACCTATATAAATACATTTTCTTCTACCTTCATATAGGACAGGCGCATATACCCTGTTGAGTAACTGTACGAACGACTGAGACGCTTAGATGGGTATGCTCTCATGATGAGTCACAACGAAACGGGGTCAGTGCCATTGTCATATCGATGTTCCCATGAGCATCGGCGTCTGACCCTGCTTAGTTATCTGTGGTGTTTCTTCTAGTCTCTCTCAACCCCCCCCCCCCCCCCTTCTATCCCCAGCGGAGTGACAAAGTGTTAGAGATTCAATGACAAGGTCACGGACCTCGGTCGTGCCATCAACAAGCTCTTTGTCTGCCCCCGTGGCCGCTGACCATTGTCGCGGCCACAACATATGAGAGAGTAACCAACGTGGAGGAGCTGCGGCTCATTCCAGTGTCTTTGCAGAGGTCTGATGTGACCCTCGAGCACAACCAGAGACACACAAACACGAGATCTGCTCAGTGGAAAGTGGATGAGCACCAGGTGGAGAGTCTTTTCTTTATAATAAAGGTCTCAGCAGACCTTCACCTGAAGTGGGATTTCTATTAAATAGAAAAGTACGGTGCGATGCGATCAAAGATAATGCACTGTGAAGATGCCTTCTCATAGCTCCTCAGCAAAGTAAAAGAAACTGTATACTTCATCAGCACTTTACCTTGACAATGCTTTGCTTTGATGTCTTTCTCCCTGACTTACGAATTCATTTAGCAGAACTGCTGTTTGAGAGAAATATGTCACAGAAAGAAGAAAAAAAAATAACACAAGGAGGAAATGGAAAGTAGGGGAAGGAGAGGGGAAACTGCACAGGGGAATAATTCGACTAATGGAGTGACTGTTTGGATATTCAGCAGAAGTAGGAACAGAGATTATGATCTTGCAATTAGCGTAACAAGGTTTTATTGATTGGCTGCCGCTGTAGCGTCTTTGCTGCCAAGATGCTGCATGTGGTTTTAACATGCACAGTGTGTGTGTAGCCCAGCCAGTCACACTAGTCCTACCACTACGAGAGCAGAATCCAGCTCCGTGTTACCATCGAGCTGTGGCCATTTACTGAGCATCAAAGCTGAAATATTATGGATTGCCGAGTTGAAAGGGTCTGTTTGAATGCCTGATGATAAAGTGGACGGCATTTGCATTTTCCACTCACTTTTAAGTTAATGCATTGCCCCCCCTCCCTCCCCTCCTTCCTCCCGGCCCTCTTTGAGTAAAATGCAGGTATTAAAAAGGCAGCTTCTGGTAACGAGTGATTTGAAAGTTTGCCTGCCTGTTTTACATGTTGGGAGCTCAGATGATGTTTTAACGGCAAGTTTGATGCTTTTTCTCTTCTCGGTTATTTTATTGTAAGTCGTTGCTGGCAGGCTTTCTACCGGCCCCTTGAGTGTTGTAATTGTAATTAGGTCGGTGTGCGAGTGCCAGCAGCAGATTTCGGAGACACGGAGAAGCAGAGACGGGTTGGACACCGAAGATGTTTTCATGTGGCAGCAAACAGATGCGATTATGATTAAGTTTTAAAAAAAACAAAAAAAAAACAGACTGAACTTACAATGAGGCCTTCGTGTTATTTTGTTATTCTTACGTGTTTTTAATGATAGATTTAGTGTTGTAAGAGCTCCTTTGAACAGACGCGATGTCTGTCACCGTGTTAGTGCCTAAACTTGTGGAAACTCCAGCCTGATGAATATGATTAAGTCCGATTCCACAGCTCGACTGTGTCCCTCATCATTCCCCCATATGTTTCTGATGAACAATTGTAGAACATGATCCCATAGTCTTTTATCTACAACCTTTGACAAATCTATCACCTCGTCCCTCTATGCTCTGAATTAAAGGCCCATTCCACCTTTCCAGTTTAGATGAGTAATTCTCTTGTTTGGCAGCAGCCCAAAGCCCAGCCGGCCTGTCTGGAACCTCGGCGAAGCCTGATTGGTCAGGTTCAGCCATGTGTGACTGACAGGAAGCCTGCTGATTGGGGGAGACGGTATCTTCGGATCGTTGCGCTGATTAAAGCCTTGCGGCGGCGTTTTTGTAAACTCCCGCCGTCCGGGGTCCCCGCACCAGCGCCCCGGCCCTGCTGGTCTGAATTACAGCTCGGCCGCATTAGTCTGATTTACAGCTTCCTCCCGCTGTTTAGATTGACGCTGGGGACCAGAGTGGCAGGTTCCTCCTACCCTACGCTTCCACCTGCCCCCTTTCTTTCAATTGACTCTCCCACCTTGTGCCTCACCCTCTACTCGTTATCCCGATCTTCCCAATCCCTTGAATGTTCTCCCTCTCATCCCACCTCACGTAATGTACCAAATGTATCTGTCCTCGGGCCTTTGTACAATTTATTCGGCTCTTCTCACCTATCCCCTCTCTCCCCTACTCACCCTTTTTGTCTCCCTGTCTGTCTTTTCTTCTTACTTTTCCACCTTCCTCCCACCTCCATCTCTCCTCTATCTACCTCCCCTTATCCTCCTTTTCTCAAATGCCCCCCTCAAGCCTCTGACAGCATCCCTTTACCTTTCTGAGTACCTCCCCCCTGCCCTTCCTCTCTCACTCCCTCACTACATCTTTTGTGAAAATGAAAACAAAGAACAGCCTGCCAAAATATTTCTATAGCTGTTCGCTGACAAAGCAGAGAGTGGAGACAATGCAAAAGGATGTGCAGGCATATTTGTCGCGGCAGCAGAAAGATGGAAAGTTCTCTCCCTGTGGCCTTTTCACAGTCATTGGGAAACATCCTCACCCTTCTCCCTCACTCTTGCTCCGTTTAAAAGGCCTCTGTGTGAAATACTCATCTGACATGGCACCACATATAAATGCAGCTGTATATTTGTGTAAGGCCCTCGCTCTGCCAAGCTGTCCATCCTCCTGTTGCCCCAGGTGATCAGGTGAAACTAATGGCAACCTTAATGTGTTTGTGTAGGCCCTTCCCCCGATTGGATAACACGATGACAGACCAAACACTCACTCTTGTGCTCGATCACATGCCAGAGTATTATAAAAGACAGGCAATGGGCAGTGTATTTTTTTTTTTTTTATCCTTTTCATAACTGCAGAGATTTCCAATCTGTTTTAAAAAATAAATCTCACAATGTACTTGAACTGGTTTCCCTCATGGCTGCAAAACGCATTTGAGTTATTAGAGAGGAAAAGAGAGATTCATTAGCAAAAATACTTGGTTAATTATTGATGCAGTATCTTCAAGGTAAGAAAAAAAGCCCTAAGCTGACATCGATCCATGTTGGCTTATTTTCTCTGCCGAGAGAAAGTTTAAATGAGGTAATAAAATCTTGCTTATTGAACTGGTTAAAGGTGAAATATATACAGGATTCAAAGCATTAATAGATCAGCCAACATTTGCTCTGCAAAGATATAGTGGAGTAATGTGAAATCGCTTTCCCTCCATGTGTGTTACAATCTGAACTTTTCCCTGCTTTGTTGACATACCCGGGCCGGTCGTGCATACTTTCAGTGCATGTTAGTATGACCCACTGGCTAGCTTGCGGCCTCCACTCAACACTGCGCTCATACAACGGTTACAGCTGATAATGCTTTCCCAACCGATGTGAAACGTCGCCCCCACTCTCCGGTTCCCCTCAGATGAAACACTGTTAGCTCTGACACCACTGTTGCTGCTGTTCATGCTGTTAGCACTGTGAGCTGCTAGCTGTCAGCTCAGCCATCGCCATGTTGAGAGCCGTGTGGAGGCAAAAGAAACGCTCTCAATCTTGTGTTTTGCAGCTTTGCGCAGCACACAGTCAAGAGTCAGAATACTTTTATAGTTTAACATGTTATGTATATATTTGAGTAGCTCTTCTAGCAGTGGGGCTCACCATGTAAGACGAACCAGAAACGTAAACGACCCAAGGAAATTATTTGAGGACTGTTTCAGTGTACTTTTGTGTGCCTGAATAGTCCGGATGTAGTTAACACCACCTACCTGCTTTTAGTTTGAGTGGAGGCATATGAGCAGTGAATCTGCTAACATCAGCATGCTAACATGCTCAAAGACAATGCTATTGATGTTTGGCAGGCATTATATTTGGCACATTACATTTCATTTAGCTGACGCTTTTATCCAAAGCGACTTACAATAAGTGCATTCAACCATAAGTACACATTTCTTCAATAAAGTCAAACTACATAGTCTCTTTAGTATGTGCCATTTGAGTGCTACTAAAGTGCTACTACTGCGCTACCGTCCTTATTCAAGGTGGGGGCACGTTCACCATACAATGCTGCTATGTTTTACCATGCTAAAATTTTGTCAGAACTACTAAGAGAAGTGAGACTTCGGGAATTTAAAGGTATTTTGTCATAAACCACGGACAAATCCCCAAAGTTCTTACAATTCGTCCCAAGTGTGAATTTCACCAAATGCCATGGCAATCCATCCAATAGTTTTATATCAGTCTGGACCAAAGTGGTGGACCAACTGACCGACATATCCCTGCCCTGAGGCACGCTGCTGGTGTGGCTACTGGCTAACCCTCCCTTAAAACTCTGTCTGTTTGGGGTTTTACTCTGAAATCCTAGTTGTGGATATGCTGCGATGTTCTTTTGTGGACACTTTTGTGAAGCATCAACTGTGAGTTGCAGTGCGGAGTTCTAGTGGAAGACAGGGAGGTTCATTGACGCTGGAGAGCTGTCTCCTCCACTCCCCTCCACTCCCCACCAGCCTCTTATTAACAATGGCACCAAGAGTACGAGGGTCCAGATGTTAGTCTCCTGCTCCCACCAGCTGTGCCAGCCTCCAATACACAGCCTCATTGACTCCGAACCAGGGGGACACTTAAGAATACACTAACACCACACACACACACACACACACACACACACACACACACACACACACACGCGCAGAGTTTCAGTAAGTTTTTGTTCAAAGAAATATATTGTATACACAATTTTCACAAAAGCATTCAAGAGCCATTACACCCAGGTTTGTGTAAGAAGAACAGCACACGGACCCACATTTGTCACACAGATTAAATGACTCACTCACTCACACACACACACACACACGCACACACAGTCCCACCAGCCACATGCACTTTACATTGCCCTTCTCCCGGTGTATGAGTTATTTGTGCGTGACAGGATCCTAACAATTCTCCGAATAATGCACGTTTGTTTGGATGACTGCGCCATCAGCGCTCCCTTTGTTATTCTCAACATTGTTTGAGTCAGTCGGTACTGATCCACCAACCCTTTATTGTGCTGTTGTTTTTGTCCATTTACATGCTCTTATAACAATAATTAGTTTTGTCATTCACATACAGTGGCACCATTTTCCACATGTTACTGACAATTTTGACAGTACGCGCAGAAGAGTAGATGACTGAAGAGTCATTTAAAAATGTTAAAAAGCAGTTGACTTGCTGCTGTTTTGTTTTGTGGCCTTGCCGAGTCTCTGGGTGCTCATAACTCGTCAATAGCAGTGGCTGTTGTTAAGCCTCCCAGAACAGACAGTCGAGTGCCAATGAGCGAAGTTAAAAAGGCGTTCCTCTCCAGGAGACATGGCTGCTCCGAACAGGGAGAGACAGAGGGGACACTGGAAATAAGACTGGATGTCTGAGAATGTAACAGTGTAATCTTAGATTCACCCTGTCAGGCAATAAGTTTGATTATAGTCCTCATTTGAAATGTTGGATTCATATCTTTCCCCTCCCCCCATCCTTTTCTGCTCCCCTCCTCTGTGTTTTCTACACCATCCACCCTCCTCCTCCTCCTCCTCCCCTCTTCTCCCGTCACCCACCACAGTATCAACATCGCCATCACAATCCCCCTCGATGACTATTGGGTAACCTGAGCAATCGTGTGCACTCATGGTTTGTTTTCTGACCGCATTAGTGGAGATCACAGTTAAGTTTTCACTGACACCGAGCAGCATCTGCATAGCATTACTACCGCAAGGTCTTGAACTCTTGCCGCGCCTACAACGCAAACCAGCAGAGGAAGATATAGATACATGTTTATTTATCAAACCATAAACCTGTTATTCCTCTTCAGAGTAATAACTGTGTTGTGTTTTTTTTTTGTTTTTTTACCACTGTTACACATCTATTCTATTCTACAGTATAGTCATTTGGGAGCCATTTAAATGTTGTTTGTGTTCCAGTTGAATGTTCAGCAATAATGATGTGGTTGTTGTTGCTGACAGCTCCTCTCTCGCCAAAATCAAGTGTTATTAGACAGTGAGGAAGAAACAGAGACAGAAACTAAGAGAGAAGAGGGTCAGTGACACATTTTCAATGAATCAAATTGAATAAGAAAGAAAAGAGGAGGAGGAGGAGGAGGACGAGAAGCAACATATTAGGCGCAGGAGGCAGCTAATGTCTGGCCACTCGCGTCGGTTTTCGGAAGAAAAAAAAAGCGTGCAAGAGGCAGACAGAAACAGAGGTACAAGGGAGGTTGTGTTTATTATTTGATAAAGCCTCCCTTATAACCTCAGCATGTTGTGCAATAGCTCTGGCTCTCCTTCAACTCTGCGGTGTGCCACTTCAAATTAGTCGCTTGTGGAGAGGGCCTGCCCCGTCTTTGCAAAATGCATTAGTACGCCACTCAGAGCCTCATACAGCCTAGGGTTAAACACAAATTATATCATTTCTGTCATCCAATCAAATCACACTGACCTCTTGACCTGCCAGATGAGTCAAATGCATAATGAAATATGACATGGCACAAAAGCTCTGATTCTAATCTGCTCTGACACGCGATCAGATGAGGATGACCTCCTGACCTTGACTGACAAGTGAGACGAGCACTGGGAACAAGATACACGAGGGAGAAGAAGGGAAGGAAACATAAAAGAAAAAGGGGGAAATATAAGCAATTAGGAAGGCTGGTTTTAGTGAATGGGAGGTTAGTTAGTAATCAACTCAGTATCTGGGGTGAATAGGGCCATCTGCATCTTCGGACTTTGGGCAGTTGTTATTCGCTTTGATTATTCGCCCCATTTCCTCCATAGTTTCCCTTCCGTAATGATAAAAAATAAGCATTTTTTCCCCCCAGAATTGCAGCAAGGGCTAAAGAGATAGTGGCTGGATTTTTATTTCCTAGAAAGAGCGTGACTGTGACATTATTTTTTCCGTCTCACTCCCTCACTCACTCCCAGTCTCTCTCTCTCTCTCTCTCTCTCTCGCTCTCTCTCCCCCCCCCCCTCCCCCCATCCCATTCTTTCACCGAACAGAAACACAGTACATGGCGATTTAGCATCCCCATCCCCACAGCCCCTTTCATGATTTTCAAACAGTAACACAGTGACAGATAAATAATGCAGCCTGGCAGTTTTAGAGGGAGATGAGATGGCAGGGGAATAAGCGACTGGGGGGGAGGGAGGGGAGGCTGATTCAGGGTCCGGGGGATGTGGAGCGGGGACCAGAACTGTTTGGGCTCTGTAAGGGACAGGCCAGGCTGGGGTTGGGCCAGCCAAGAGAGGAAGAGGAGAGTGGAGGTTTAGGGTGTCTGTAACTGGATCTTTGGCGCACCCCCCCTCCCCCCCCTCCCCCTCTCTCTCTTTGGGCTCTGCTGAAGAAGGCTTTGTGGTGTGTTGATACCCCCCCCCCCCCCCCTGAAATGATATTGTAGCAGAAGAACGACTATGGCTTTAATTAAGCCTGAGTTGACTGAGAGAGATGGAGGGATAAGGAGAGAGAGAAAGAGGAGAGGGGGGGAAAAAAAGGAGTATCAAAAACAAACAGCCCAATAAACAGAAATAGCAGATCAGTTCATGCCGTTAAGCGTTTGGAAGTAAGTGATCTTTGTAGTCTGACGACAGCTATTTGCCTCTGCTGTGTTCCATTAAAACAAGAGCTCTGTGTACACTAGTAAACATGATCATTCATAAATATACAGTATAATCTTCCTCTGGGAGAGCGATGGCAGAGCGAATGAAAATGGATGATGCCCTCAAATTCTTCCCAAAGATAAATCCACCGTTTGCCTTGCAAACTGGACTGCGTGGAAAGAAGAGATAACGGAGCCTGACTTTGTCCCTGTGTGCAGAGTGCTGAGCGGCGGATACGGGAAGGTGTTGGAACGAAGAGTGTCGGTGGTGATGGAAGTGGTAGTGTGTGGGGGATTTTGAGCATAAATCACCACTGTGACAAAGCTCTCCAATAGGCAGATAAGTGCACATTAGTGGTAAGGCAGATCTGTCATCGTCTGTCAAGCTGTCGGTCCCGCCCTCTCTCCCCGAAACCAACGCTGACTTGAGAGGACTCTAAACTCTGTGTCTGAATATAATCATGCATGCGGGCTCTTAATGCGGAGCTTGATTTTTTTGCTTGATTATTTTTTTAATCGAAAATGTTCACAGTGCGTGTGCCATCTGTCTGTATTATGATGTCCCTATTTTAGGTAATATCGCAAGAAACTGGCAAATAATATGACTAGGGTTGAAACTAATGAGTATTTTTATTACGGATTCATCAGAGTCCAAGGTGACGTATATTGATATAATGCAAATATTCAGTTTAAAATACTAAAATAAACTACTACTAAAATACTAAACAGCATGCAGCTCCTTTATTTCCATTTGAATTTGGAGTTGACAGTGAATCATGTTTCAGAATAGTAATAGCAATACACAATTTGATATTAATTAGGTTATGTCCACAGAGTCCAAATTTCTACAGGCATTACAACAGTAATCTAAAGAGGAAAAAGAAGAATGTACAGATAATGAGCCATTAGCCACAGTCAATATCATCTCCAGAAGGCCTTGGATACTCCGGCAGTGTTGCAGAGGGAGGGAGAGATCCGTGCCAAATAAAAGACAAGCTGGAACGCTCCCCAATCAATGTTATTTTCTCTCTCAGTCCCAGACCAACTGTCTATTCATCTGTTTCTTTCAAATGAAAGGTGTGCTGCTATGTAACACTTACAGTCGAGAGATCTGTCTCTTAATTAAAATGTTACAGATTGTGTTTCGCTCACTGTGCAGACGGAGCATACTGTCTATTGGAAATCCCGCTGGTATTGATCAGAGGAGGAAAATAAAGGATGTTTCTGGAAGAAAATAGAATCTGTGTAATGCAGCTTTTGGTAGGAATGTGACCCTGACTATTGGAAGTGAACCCATGTCGACTACCTCATATGGGGGAAAACAAAGAGGAGGCTTTTGTTTGAAAAGTTAATTCCATACTAGGAGGCATGCTGGTGCGTACGATCCATCAAATGCATTGCCTTTGTTTGGATTTCACTTTTAAAGGAGAAAAGAGTATACATTAGCTAGAGTGCACACGTGGCTCTGTACATGCAAGCTCATTTTGAATAGAAGCATATGAATAATTTATCTTGCCACAATCCAACTGGGAACGTCCTTGGTATTTACATTTTATCATCAAGGGCACTGGATGAGCCCTCACAGCAATCCAACACATGACACATCTCCGGTCCGCGTCCCTTTGCACAATCAAAAGCAACGGACAGGGTCCGGGAAATGTTTATGTGGCGTGGATATATAGATTTATATGCAAAGACAAACCAAAAAGGTGGATGAACATGCCTGATGATGTCACAGTGGTCACCCCCCTCGTCGTAAGAGAAGCGCAGTGAAAAATGGCGCTAAATGCAGAGGCTCCGAGGGATGCGCACCGGGACTCACTTCACACAATGGCCTCAATGTTTATAGCAGACAATTTAGTTTCCTTCCAACAATTATGAGGGAAATTGAATCTCAGGAAATGTTCGTTTTCTTGTCGAGTACAATAACAGCGTCCCCAAAGGTTTACAAAATCATCTGTCTTCAAAGGACAGTCCAGAAAATTAATATCAACTGCCTTGCAGGCTATGTCAAGACCAAGTAAATCTAATTGTGGCAATCCCTTTTTATTTATTTTTAAACTTTTTTTCATTTGGTGTTACTGGTAGGAAGATGAAAGTGTGCCATAAACGCTGACTCTTTGTCTACATTCCTGCTTCACAATAAAAACATCACTGACGTCCTTTTTTGTGGTCAAATTAAAGATGGGTGTTTTAGTGTTTTAGGTATTGCAACTTAATGAAATTCCTCTCATCTGGCTTTGTGCTTACTTTGTGCCTCAGATTGGTATTCATTTAAAACACATTAGATACATTTTAATCCTGCTGAAAGCAAGTGTTGTAAAAACAAGATTGTCAGTTACTATGTGTTAAAAATGTGTGATCCAAATGAGGGGAAAAGCTTGCAACAAGGATTTAGAATTGCTATCACTTAAAGAAGGAAACACAATAACAATACTGGTAATTTTCTTTTGATGCAGATTGAGGTTTGTTGGCAGGCCTTTTATCATTGTTTATTCCAAACATCTGAAAAATGCAAATTCATAATTTGCAAGCTATCCTTTTTTTAGTTATACATCTTAACAAACCTATAATTTCCATGGCCACAATATTCACAGAAGAGGCCTTTATGCTCACCTTTTAGGTTGAGTGAAACAAGAAAGAGAAATGTGCCCCGTATCCTCTCTCCTTTCTTCCATCTCCCCATGCCCCTTATTTTCTAAAAGTATCTGTTTGAGAGATAAATGACCACTCTGCTGCCGAGGATGACAGCCTACACAAAGATGATATTGAATTTATTTCAGAAATGTTGCAGAACTGACTGTTTGATGTATACTGCTAGACATGAATCATAAAAATTCTATTAAAAAACCCTTGAATGGCTGACACCAGAATATTATTTGTGATGATTAATTTGACTCAGTCATTACAATGGGAGTCAAGTTGGATAGTCTCAGACAAAATTGCTTTTCATTCCCCGTTGAATTTCCCTGCTATTTTTCTTTTCTTCTGTCTCTGTGCAGGACTCTGATCTGATTGGACTTACTGTGTTAGCGCGACAGCACACAAATACAGAGGCTGTTGGTCTTCTTTATTACTGAACGCTGAGTTTTTGTTCCAAAATGAGACGTTCAAAAATGGGAATCTAAATTACACTTCTTCGAACAAAAATGACAGATCAGAATTCAAGCAGTTCACAAAGCTATTTGGAAAAACTGAATCCATAGGGGAACAAGATGCTCATGTATTAATGATTATTATGGTTGTATCAGCCTTAAATGTTGTAAAGGTTACTTTACACTAAGGGCTTTAATGGCTCACCTCTAATACAGCAGTGGCTGTGTTGACACAAAGTGGTTAGTAGATCCAAGCAGAAACACATTTTGCATTTATTTTGGATCAAACACTGACTCTCCCATCAACTCACTGTAGTTAGGACAGCTGTCAGTAAGAGGTAGTCTGCCAAATATGTTTCAACATGTAAACCACAAGGTGTTAAGATAGACACAAAAAATACACATCGAGACGAAACATTTGCTTCCCTCGAAGTAGCAACTGTAACATGTACCGCTTCTATGAATACTGCGTATCTAGAACAGCTTACAACTGGAAATTCCCCTTTTTTTAAACAATATCCTCCATGTTCCACAACATTTAGTGTTGCTTAATAAATAGTATAAGTCTGCCTAGATGTTAGTTATAATTAATTCAACTTTTTAGAAAACAGAATAAGACATGTTTCTGTGGGGGGGGTTGGACTATTGTAAAGGGCTCTAAATACTGTGATACCCATGAACCTCAGCTGACATTGCTGTGGAGAAGAAACCAATTAGAGGCGCAAATTAGAGCTGTAGCAAATACCGAGCGCTTTGTTGTTGCATTTGGGAGCAAAAATCACCAGCGTTGCCACATTCATCCAAAGATATGCTGCATATATGTATTTTTCTTGGTAGTTGACTTTTGTTCTCACATTTTACATACCGGTACACAGGCTTGTAGCTTTAACTTTTGTTTATTTTTTTTTGTGTGTGTGTGTCATTTTGAAAAGCAATGTTCATCTTTTGTGTTCCTGATGATTCAACTTTGGAGAGTTGTATACACATCCAAGTGCTCCAGTTACATAACATGACCTCTGCAGGAAATGAACAGAACTTTCAGAACTCTTGGCGCCTGAAATAACGATTCCTCTCTGTGACTCTCTCACTACAACCTCAATGTCTACATCTGCAACCCATATGGAAGCGTGTCATCTGGATATCAGTTATGTCTTGGTTTTAGTTTGATCTACGGGTATCCGCTACTTCCTTAAACCTTAGTGTTCTCACTTCAGTCTCTTTTTCTCTCTCCCGCAGAGCTACACAGGTCAGACTGGCGGCGGAGGCGGAGGCGGAGGTGGAGGTGGAGGCAGTGGAAATGGGGACGAGGACTACGAGATCCCCCCCATCACTCCACCTAACCACCCCGAGCCTTCTCTCCTTCACCTGATGGAGCATGACTCTACAGGCTACCTCTGCCACTCGCTGCAACACAATGGGCTCATCAACCCGTATTCCTACCCAGAGCTGCCCACACTTATGATGTCCAACATGCTGGCACAAGACGGCCACCTCGTCTCCAGCCAAATGCCCTCGGTGAGTAGCACTACATGGACTGAACCATTCCACGGGGGCCGCCGTAACATAGGTTGGGATTTCAAGTGTGCCGGCTTTCGCAAAAATTGTAGGACTTTGAAGAAGTGTTGGTTTTTTTTGCTCAGGAGGACAGACTATTTACCTTTTACATGTGTAAACACACACACACACACACACACACACACACACACACACACACACACACACACACACTCTCTGAGGCAGATGCAAAGTTGCAATTTAGGCGGGAGAGGAAGATGATGGAGCATATGGATGATTGGACAAATTTGACCTTTAAAAAGGATTTTCAAAGCTTTTGGGATATTTCAGAAACATCGAAAAACAGCCATTTAAAAGCGATCTCTAATGCGAAACCGATTACGAGCCCATAAGGTAAACGTGATTTTCAAGGCATGAAAAAAAGGGGGCTAAGTGGGGGAACTGAATGATTGTTCAGTGGTTTCCATGTCAGCTCTGATGCATGGCGAAAAGGATTGTGGGTAAATCCATCAGCATCATATCTACCTCGACAGCATGCATCGGTCAATCTGTCAAGCCTTCAAACATGAATGCGCACTGATTACTCCCTCAGCTCCACACAGAGCTACTCCTCCACAAATTAGCATCTCCTAACCGTAATTGCATTCATAGAAACTGCAGGAAATAGAGCAGGTTTCTATCACAATAAATTATATTATGTAAAGCTCATGTGTGAAACATAATGTATAGGCTGCAGTAAGCACATGTATCTCCTATAGTATACATACCTCTGCACATGGCAAGAAATAAGTAGAGTTCAAAGTAATGTCTTTTTTTGGATCCTGCTATTCAGTGATCAAAATGTAAATATTGTAATAGAGATGCACTGAAATACATTTATGTTGTGGTTTGATATATTAGATTCAATGCTTCTTTCTTTTTTTTTAACATATTGATGTAGCATTGCTAATAATCCTAAATGGAGGGGTTTTAATGTGGCTGTATGGCAACCGAGGAGAGCAGGAGTAGTAGAGGACTAAATAGATGGTGGTTTTATAAACTAAACATGATAGCTAAATAGGGCATCAGAACAAAAGTTCAGGGTAAATTAGCAAAGAAATTCCATGACGTAACAGCAGCCTCACAGCAAGCTGCTATAAGAGCGACTCTCCCACAGACGATGCCTAAGTGGCTTTAAACACCCCTCCTGGCTCGACCCTAATTGGACTGAGCCACCGCATGCGATTAGATAAACCAGTGAGGGTAATTCCCACTGAAAGCAAAACATTTGAATAGTTAAAACTAAACCGCTGTTAATACACTCTTCCCCCACAAGAGGAAGTTCATGTCCCCCCTCCCCACACCCTTAACCAGCCAATAGTGTCTGGTCCAAAAAAAAAAAGAGTAAAAGACTGCTGGGTCCTTCCGTTCCCCTTCAGACCAGATTGCCTGTGACCACAATAGTGCCTGTAAGAAATGTTTTTATGAAAAATCGCAATTTGAAAACATCACAACGGTTCATTTTATTCCATGTCCTTGTGATGAACTTTAGAAATAAGTCAAGTAATTGATGGCGCCATCAGGTGCTTAACGAGACACAGCTGACCTGACTCAGCTTGATGACAGTGATTGCTGTCGGCCACCAGTCCGGCCTTGTGAGGGAACCTTCTCGCAATGGACACGCGCGGGTGTTTCTTTTATTGACGGCAGCGCTGAGATCCAAGAGAACATTTCTCGGAAAAAGAAATAGCACGTGTGGTCACGATATTAACATATTTAAAGAGTTCAGGGTTTGAAGATCAGAATATAACACGTTCATGACTTACTTGTTATTGACTGAGATGTTAAAAGATCGAGAAATAACTAGACTTGACATCTGTACCTTCCTTTATTATAATAGATTGTACGAGGAATGACATGAAATACATGTCTGTTAATTAAAATAAAATAATTGTATTCACAGTGAAAATGAAGCGTGATGTATTCTAATGTTCACCATAAACACAAGAGATATGATTAAACAGTAGTCAGCATAGAGACAACATATGGCTTGGTTTTTCTAATATAAACATACTATATATTATATATACTGTTTCAATATCCCCCCCTAGGTATTGGATTTATGTGTCATTTATCTTCATATTCATTTCACATTTTGGTCATGACCTTTACTGTGGAGACAGTGGTTGATTGGCCAGTGTTTCGCTCAGCAGTCAGGATATTTGTTACTGCTACAGAGGGCCACACTCTGTGGTTTTAATAGATTGAGTATTTCAGGTTGTGTGATAAAAATGCATGCGATTTTAAATGTTTGAAACGGCACGCGATGAACATGTCACCAAAACACAGACACTACTAATGCTGGTAAACAATGTCTATTCTGATAACCTGGTGGGTTGACTACGTTTTGAAAGTGGAGACACAAAAATGGGCGCGACACACTTTTCCAACGTGATATTTTGTCCAAATTAAGTTTGCATTCAGAGTCATTTAGAAGCACATAGATCAAGTAAAAGCCAAAACGAAATCACAGCTTTTAACCAAATGATCAGTGATATTTAAAAATGATGTATAACCTCCCAAACCTTGATATTTCTAAGTGGCTCTGAGGGAGGTTCCTTGAACACATAGGAGACCTTTTCAGGGCTCTGCTTCAACTCCATTGCAAAAAGCAGCATATAAAGCAAACTCAGACATTTCTAAGTCAAATAGGCTGCCTGGAGAAACCACCAAACCGTAGCAGAGGTTCATTTGTGCTGAAAATGGAGTGTCTATTAAATTGGTGCCTCACCTTGACACAGTCTGTTGAGCAGAGTAATTAAGCAAACTCTGCAGTTCAAACATGAGATTCTATCATAATGAATACTTCACTCGACATGGATAGATAAATAACAAGGGTTAATTCAAATTTTTGACCGTTTTGTGTGCTAAAAAAATACATGCACATGTCGATAGAAAGGGATTATTTTGCTGCTGTTGACACTGTTTGTGTGTTTCCAAGTGGGTCTGTGTGTTTCTGTGTCCTCACTATAAACAATATCTCTGCTGTTGAAATGGATCCACTACATCTGGAGGTCAGGCCTTATATTCAATCTTGAGCACATTGAAAAAAAAAATCCATTAGGGTTCATCTTTCCTGCATCAGCCATTCTATTGTGGTGCTGCAGTGAGATCTGTTTTCATCAGGCAGATTCAATACGTGAGCTGGGCAATGAAAAGAGTGCAATAGAGTTGGATGAAGAGAGGAGGGGGGTGAGAATGGAGAGGGGGAGGGGGGCATTGTGGGTAGGAAAGCAAGAAATTGCAAAGAGGAAAGAGGTAACTCTTATTCAAAATGAGCATATACCTCCAGTTGTCCGTACCTCCTGGATTTCATTATTAGATATTTTAGAGATAATTCAGTTGAGTAAAATAAGGTTATTCTATCTCAACAAAAGGTTCGGAGCTTCTGGTTTCTAAACTCATATTTATGTGATTCAAGCATGGGGACATTTAGAAGTACTCTATTGCAGGTGCAACATCTAAACATAAAATAAATAGGGCGATTATACAACAAGAAGGATTTAGAGTCGAGCTGTATTACGGCAGCAGTTGATCATAGTCAGGGGGCTGTTGGCAAACTGTGAGACTAAACAGTGCTCAGATTTACATCTCTGGGTGGATACAACAGTGGATTGTGGGTGTGGATCCTCCAGACCAATGATAACGATCAAGATTTTCACTCGCATGCGAATTGGAACTCAAAGAATATCAAAGAACAACTTGCTGCGTTGTCCGTTACTGGATTTCAAAACAGTCCAATGTGGCGGAAATAATTCACCAAAATGTGTTTCTTTAAAACATTTGAGGTGTAAGGGACCTGAAATAATGAATAAGGCATGCTAAATATATCTTCATTTTAAATCGAAATGGTTAGTTAATATGTCTCATCCTTCCTTCACTCTCAAAATACTAATGTTCGCAGCCTTGTACTTTTGGCTTTTATTTTGTTTTCAAACTCTTTTTTTGCTCAGAATGAATTGTTTTTACGGTCACGATTCAACTCGTAATTGGTTGGCTTGGTTCCATGCTTAAAACTCTTGGTAAAGATTTTCTGAAACAAGTGGAGTGAATGAATCTCTGCAACCGGAGCTGTTCAAAATGTTTAAGGACTATTTTTAGCTGCAGATTAATAGACGTTTGGTTTGCAAGAAAGTAACGGCAGCAGGATGGCAAATTTGGTTCTTTGGCTACACGAAAAATGCTTGTTTGTAGATCTGAATCGAGCGCCACATTTTTTTTTGTGACAAAACAAAACAGTTCAGTGATATCAAGGCGGGTTTTTAGGGACTTGCAATTGGCATTTTTCACAAATTTCTGAAATTTTACAAATCCAACCCAACTAAATGTCAAAATATTTTGCAGATTAATTGACCCACTTTGTTGGATTTGTTTATAATGTGTTGCCTATCTAATTCTTTAGATCGATACAAAATTCTGAGCTTATTTTCTTCTTCCACATGACTCAACACGGGGATGGTTGAGTCAGAGCGGCTAGAAGCTAACGCTGCGAACGCTGCGAATGCTGCTAATGCCGCTAATGCTACTAACCCTGCCAATGCTGCTAACAGTGCCAACAACGGCAGTGCTGACAGAGCTAACGGTGTTTACCTGAGGGGGAACCGCCGAGTGGGTGGTACACTAACCCTGCTAGTCAGGACGACGTTATCTACTGAGGGCCATTTAAGGGTCAGTGTGACGGGGGCCGTCGTGCAGTGCGACGGAGCCGTCGTGCGCTAAAAGCACAAGCAGCCTGCCCGGCTAACGATTCAAGGAGAAATTTGGATTACAACACACATTGTCTTCTCAGGTAGACATTACTCCAATGTAGTTGTTTGCTGCTATGATAATGCTCTGAATAAATACGTAACATTGAAGTCTGAATCATTGATATCGGCAGTTGAGAGAAGCGAACTGTCCCGTCCAGCCAGGTGGGGATCTTTTAGGTGTTGTTTTTTCTCTGTTGACTCAAACCTGAAAGATATAATTGACTGTACTCTCGTAATTGAGTAAAAGGGCCATTTTCAATTCATACTTTTTCTTTTTTTTCTGGCGCTTATTGTGTTGCGGTCTGAAGCCCCTCCTGGCCAAACCTGATATCTTTCAGAGAGCTCTTTTCTCTGATGCTCTGATGCACTTGGCAGGGCCTCCCTCTCTGTTAATGCCCCCACTGTCATACCATCTACAAGTTCCAAAACACATTAGACATTTAATAGCCATGCTCAGGTTGCATTGATCTTATCAATACAGCCCAGAAAGATACACATCTCTGCTGCTAGTGAATAATGTCTGGACTCACAAGTGAAGTGCCCTTGTTGTTGTCTAATATATCTTTATTTAAACCAAAACTTGCCAAAAGCAACACTATTTTATCATTGGCCTGATATGAATGAGATTCACACCTGTGCTATCACAACGACATCTGCAATCTATTCCAACAGAAAGGCTCCACATTCAATTATGGTACATTTAAAATGCGCCCTTAAATTTAAATGACATGCATGCCAGCGACTGGAATAAATTATCTTTGATTAAGGTTTTTTCATGTTCTTCAATGATGCATGCAATATTAGCCATCATCAAACTGGCTCGAGTGTGATGTTTTGAATATGTAACGGATGATGAATGTATAATCAGCCGCAGGATGTTGTGCTTAACGGCTATGTATTAGCAGAAAGAGCTATATGCAGCCTTAGCTCCATCAAACTCCCAGGTATTATCTCATTTGTTATTTCCCAGAATACAAGACGTGAATCTGCCTGAATGAGGGTCAGTTCCTTTTGAAATGAGGGTGGTCTGCCTGCTGTATTCATATTCAAATTCATACTCTTAATTTCTTTTGTTACCAACATTTAAATGTAAGAATTTCCTCCCAAGCTCCTTATCTGCAGTTGTTGGGGTTAATTATCAAGTGTTAATCCCACCCTGATTGTCATGTTAAGTTGGGTGGATGCCTGTGTTTTCTTTTCTTTCTTTTTTTTTTTTTTTACTCGCGAGGCATTAAGTGCTTCTGGCAGGTGCTCGCTCTCCAAGACTGCGTGAATGAAATATGAGCTGCAATGTCAACTGAACTTGTCACAGACAAGCTGGGATGAATTAATGATAAGAGAGCAGAGGTGTTTTTTAATGTGTTCTCTCTCTGATGGAGGGTCTCAGCAAACGTATTATCGCATACTGTACACCTGCTGTTTTTTGTATAAACATGAAACAGGTAAAAAAAAAAAAAGCTGGATTAAAGATGAGGTGATGGTTTTTTAAAGAAATTCTTGCTCTACTAATTCAAAGTCTGAAAAAACGACTGGTACGTCACCTTGACTGTTATCAAGTGACTTTACAGAAATACTGTAATTAAATGTGTTTAGACTTTTCCAATATGGACTTTAATGGAAAAGGTAAGACAATTTTAACGACTTTCTGCTCTTTAGGGCTTTGCCTCATTCTATACTTTTTATTCAGATGAAGAAAACCTATTTCTCCTTTGAAAGACCTTCATTTTCACTCATTTTTTAAAGGGATTAGAGCGTCTGTGGAAAATGATGGAATGTCTGTCGCTTTCCACCACAGTTCAACAAGCCCAGTGATAGAAGGGGACTTGTATTAGTTATTCCAATGTTGATTCAGACATAGATGATGTTGAATGATCAATGCCCTCAGCGGAACAAAAATAGCACTTGCTTGTTTGATGGCCTCTTGGAATCTGCTGAGAGGAAAAAAAAATATGGCTGTTCTTTAAACTGTTTTCCTCTTTTTTTTCTCCACTTTTTTGTGATTATTTATTTGGAAATTGTCCCTTAGGCTAATGTTCCATTTGGCATTTCACACCTCCCTCTCCCATAAATGAACCATCACAGCCATAAATCACTGGACAAACAGAGACTTGTGCAAACCCTGAAAGGTTCAGAGATTTATGTAACACATTCATGTTTTCCACTTCCTCATTTTAGTACTCCACTGGTAAAGCCTAGCTAATAAAAGGTCCTATTAATATTTCCTGTTGCTTAGCAACGGCAGGCAGCAAGTAATAGCATTCTGTGGAAAAATAGATGACCGATAAGGAAAAATTCAATTCTTTTCTCATCTCCTGGGAGAAAGTGCCTTATTTTTCTGGCAATGTGATATGAAACTGTAGTTGTATATTAAGAAATATCTTAAAAGAAATATAGGTTATTTTCCAATTTCATCTTTTCGTGGGGATTTTATTGCAACGGCAGCTCATCTATTTTCCCCCAGCCCGATAAAGCCAATTAACCTCGCATCGGATTAAGCTAATCAGAGGATAAGGTGTGGATTTAATTTCTTTATTTGTAATCAGAAATTCGACAGAGATGGTGTCGAATAACACACAAAGCAAACTTTAAAAAGATCGGTTATATGAGATGAGTTGCATTGTATAATTTAAGTGGTGTTTTGTACAAAAATAGGCCAGTTTTAAGTGCTACGCAAAATCCCTTTTAATAACGCTGCCTATCAGTGTGATCACAGGTAATGGATTAGAATCTCCATGGTGACAATTTTCAATTTAGATAGTTCATCACATTGTATTTCAAAAACAACTGAGTAAAAGATGCGCTATCACCCGCATGTTGTTGTCGCCGTCCTCATCCATACACTGTAGATGTGATATCAACGGTGGCATTCAAGCAAAAGAACAGAAGCTAAAGAAACAAAGGCAGATTCAGCTGCAGGAGATAGCCGGTGTTATGAAGCAGATACATAGATAAGGGATTTCATATTACACTTAGCCACGGGCCCCTGCTGAGATTTATCATGCCATGAAATCGTGTCCATATTGCACTGTGGCCTATCTCAACCATCCATCAGCTCATTCTGCTCTCACCGCCAGGAATATTCTGCCCTGGTGGCGGCGGAGAGCCGTCCCGTGTCATCTCAGTCAGGGACGTCTCCCCCTGCTGTGCCACCAGCCACCAGTTCAGCACAACACTGCCACTCTGTCTGCTAATGTGCCACAAGAGCGGCTCGAGCCAGGCTGATTACAACACTTTGTGTGTCCGTGTAACGCAGCTCAGTGTGTGCTGCGTTACTGGGATCCAGCACCGAGAGGCAGAAGCTACACGCACATTTCAGGGGGGGAGCGTTCACGCTTGATTATTAATGGTCGTAGTTTAAGTTTTAATATTAGGATAGAAAGAAAAGACACAACGTGAGCTTAAGCGTATTTTTGCCGCCTCTTAATGTTCACGGCAAGTACAGGACTCTTATGTCTTTTCATTTTGATTATGAAAAAAAGTGATGAACATTGACAAGACAATTGTACTAATAGAAAAATCTGGTTGTAAATTAGAGTATTAAAATAGCAAAATTGTAGTTTAACTTTTTTGTGTCCATTTGAATCACTAAGAGGGGGGTTAGTAAAACCAAATTGATGTATTCTTTTCATTTTCTGAGCTGTCTTTGTCGTAAAAACAACTTCCCCTGGCCATGATATTTAATGATCTGTGTGGTCTTGCAGTATAAAGTACAACATTTAGATGGCAGCATTTAATCTGATTAACGACCTTGTTTAAAGGGATTCTTTCATAAAGTATGTGTTTTTTGGGGGATACAAATCTGTAAAAACAAAAGAAGTGAGCCTCATGCTACCACAGTGAACATGCGTGATCACACGTACAGTATCATACCAATAGCGAAGAATTCATTTGTTTTGATAATCTGCTGCCTAGTCCAAAGAAGGAGAATACAGTGACGATAGCTTCTGACAGAAATGTGTAAAATTTCTCTTCGACAGGGTTTCACACATAAAAATCACCTCACCGTGACCTGCGCCATGCAGTACAGTACGCTCCCACTTTTCATTTGTGTGCTCTTTCTTGTTTTTGTGTTCATTATTTCTGCATCTACATTCATTTTTTTGTTGTTGTTGTGGGAGCACAGGCTGGCACACACACACCTACACACACACACACACACACACACCTACCCCCACACACACACACACAGACCTACACACAGTGTGTTTGACACGGCAGCCAGGAGTCTCATTAGTGGCAGCAGAGGAGCTTTGCCTTCTGCTGTCAAGAGTGTGTGTCCCTACCGCTCCTCACAACCGTCTCCTACATGTCATGTCAGGCAAGCCTCTGATTCTCTGACGCCGTGCTTTGTGAGGTGAGCTCGGAGACACGCCCGGGCTGAGAGGGAGCGAGACCGGGGGAGAAAGAGACAGTGAGGGAGAACAAGAGAGAGAGAGAGAGAGAGAATAAAGACTGAGGAACAAGAGAGAGAACTAGGGAGGGGTGGAGGGAGGGAGGGGGGGGAGAAAATAAAAGCAAAGGAGGTTCTGACATTAGCAGTAATGAGGAACATGGAGGATGGCGCCGAGGGGGACATCCTGACATTACTATCTGCAAATCAACCACTGCCTTGTTGCTGCCACAGATTCACTCTGAGAGGCGTTCAGGGTGGTGCAGTACTTTTCAAACCAACAGTCAATCACGACCGGGGGACGTCAGCCTCTTTGTGCAAACGCCTCCAGCGAGACTTTTAGATTTAGTCATTAATAATAGTGATAATAATAGCCACAAGCATTCAAATATTCCCACACAAAGGGAAATAAAATAGCAACACATTTTGTTTTCATCGTCATAAAAGTTGACCTTTTTACTTGACTCGCTTTTTATTTTAGCTTTTCGTTGTATGGTACAACATAGAAAGTAATTCCGAGGTATTTTATGAAAATATCAAACGCGTTGGCGCAGGTTGCGTCTGGCGTTCACATATACATTAATCACAAATCCATTCTAACAGTGTGGCCACTTAAGACGCTCTTGCTTTCTCTCTCTTTACAAGTTTGTGTTGAAACTCATAATTATGTCCGTGCGCTGTTAGTTTGCGAGGTATTGCTGCTTTTCTGCCAGATTAATAACTTGATCACAGTTCAGCGCGGGAGGTGCACGAAAGACCAAGTATTTCACATTTTTCCTCCTGACTATGTAATTGGAACGATTGAATGTGACCTTATAGTGTCTTGTTTTGCCAACATGGAGTCGCTGCCAAGCTGTTAAAGAAAATTAGGTTTTAATAGCGTGTTGCTAAATGCAGTTGGCTGGTAGTACACCTGGATCACAGCGTACATTTCAACCGAATCAAAGTCTCCTTGTCTTATATTTTACAAGTAATCTTAAATTCATTTAAAAATATGTACAAATAAGCTTCGACAAATTCATAAAACATTGGTGGTTCGTCTTTTTAAACATCTGCTGCCCATCATATCGCCTTACTCGGCATCTGTCTGATGTCACCAGAAGGCAGAAGGAGCGTTTTGCCTTTGCTTTCATACTTAAGTAGCGTATGATTCATAAATCCACTCTCTTATTAATTCTCCTCAGCTTGTGTAAATGACCCTCCTGGGTATATATAAGCTTGATAAACTGAAGACATGGATGAACGAAGAGAAAAGAAGAAGAAGAAGAAGAAGAAGAAGAAGAGAGAGAGCGGGAGCAGGGGGAGGGAGGCGTGGAGGCTGGAAGGCTCTTTGAGGAACAGAGTTGTTAGTGCTTTGCCCTCGGGGTGAATGAGAAGTAGCTTTGAGGCCCCGGGTTGGCTCCCCACCTAAAGGCGTGTTTACCGCCGCGTTGCACGGTGGCTGTGCTTTTGAGGGATCAGTCTTGAACGCGCCTCTAATTAAAGCTGTCATGGCTGGGTGCCTGCAGGGATAATGTTCTATTATTATAGTCATTTGTTTCAATTAAACGCTGGGTGATTTTACAATAGCAGCCGTGAACCTGTGTGAGTGAGCCATCACTCTAAACAAGATGGCTCCAGTCAAGCAGGCAGTGGGGAGACGAACGTCTCGGGACTCTCAGGAGCATTGATCACCGTGTATTCAAACAGGGCAGGGCGGGACGCAGAGGGTCTGAGTGTGTGATTGACGCAGGCTATTAGGGGATGTCTCTTTAAAATCAAAATACCAACAAGATTTCTTCTTTTTTTTTTTAAAAATGCTTAATCATGCGCGAACATATTTCACCTTTCATTTACATGTTAGAGTTAGTGCACTGAAAGTGGATAGACCCCGCACTTAATTCAGAACTGGCACGCTGACGATGTATTGACTCCTTTTTTTTGAGGTGATGATAAAAGTTAAAGCACAACATTCATTCATTCTTTAGCATCGAGAGACTCGAGCATTAAAACCTCGCATAGCAATCACCCTGCTAATTTAAATGATGAAACAGATGCCACTCTGGTATAATCATCATAAGGACGGAGCAAGGTTAGCTGCTCCAGTCTCCTCGTCCTCCTCGTAGCTGTGTGGAGCTCTCCTCTCCCCGTTTTCTCATCTCTGTGCTGGTGGTCAAATCCCCTTAGCTAAATCAAATGGTGCAGGCAATTGGAGCAGCCGTGAAACCATTTCAAAGGTAGGGTCAGCAGGAGCAGGAGAACAATGGCTTTGTGATATTCCATCTCACACACAATGTGCTACACATAATTGGAAAGCCTTTGTTATTTGACTCCTATTTGACTATGATGTACAAGATGTGAATACAAACACGACAGGCGTAACGATGGCAGAGGAGCACGCTCACACCGAGTTTCCTGGCTTTACATCACAGTTTAAGTCGGCCCGGCTGCTTGTCACCAAAAAGCAATATCTAACTGTCCTCTCGCTAACTTCGGAGATGGATTTTAGTACTGAAGTCATGTTTTTGTGTCTTTTCGGCTCTCTCTCTCTTCCAGCGTCATCTTTCCTTTTTTTCCCCCCCCTTTTCCTTCTCTCCACTTATGAGAGACAGATCTCCTGGGGCTTTACAGCAAACAACTAAACTGCTGCGGGTTAAGCGCAGCAACAATACCCAAGAGAACTTTATCCAACTTTATAAGCAATCTAAATATAGATTAATATAGATTCAGGGCACTGTATTGCTGAAGTTGGCAGCTATTGGTTCATAATTATACCACAAAATACAGCAGTTCAGAAAAAACCTGAACGACAATGAGCAAAGTGTTCAACGAGTGAGCTCCTTCATCATAGAACAAGACTACTGGCGACGCTCTCGTTCTCGACCTATAACCATCGCTCAGGTTCGCGCCTCTCAAAATAGACAAGACATCATGACATAATTGTCGCCACAGACCAAGTCACATATCCAGGAAATGAATCTGTATTATGGGCTGCCTATCAGAAGGCCGTACGGGTTAAATACTAAAAGCAAAGTGTGCAGTGACCAACCACGTCCTGTTGTGCTCGCCCCCCCAGACCCTTTCCTCACCCCCCCCCCCCTCCCCCCTCCTCCCATTTGGATGATACCATTAGGAATTAGCATACAGTACCTATGGCAACCGGCAACCTTTGTCAGATTCTTTCATAATATTTGAACAGCCGTCTGCTGCTCGCTTTATTTAGCTCAGGCTTGATGGCGCTATGTGATAACTTCTTGCTCTTTCCATCTCGTACAGGTGAAAGTGACAACTAAAACCACCCAGAGACGTTTAAAAAAAAAAAAAGTGACATAAGAGTAACTGTTGGTGCATTATCACAGCAGGGATGTTTTGAGTAATGAGCAGGAAGTCCTTTATGTGTCAGCTGCTATTAGTGACTGTAAAAAGGGTGCATACACTTTCATACTTATGTCTGTGTTGTTACAGTAGCCGTAGTATCCGTTTCATTATACTTTCACTGATGTGCAATAATAGTTATTTCTGTGTTTTCTGGTGACCTCACCGAAAAACACAGCCAGTGCCTCAGTCTTAGAGCAACAAAAAAAAAGGAACATTGGTTTTCTGGCTTCAGTAGTGAGGACCGAGCACTCATCTCTAATGACAATTGAGTCAATGCTCCGAAGATAAGAAGTGGCAGATGAAAGTGCCCTGGTTTTCAAAATAAAATCAAAAAAATACAGTGAATTCTTCATTTTATTTTTGGAAAATGAATGTAATTTGACTTGTTTAAGGTGAATTTGCATGTAACACATTGTCACATTTTTAGAAAATGAAGTGCACTAAATCAATCAGATAAAATGGGAATTTAAAAATAGATTTCTGTACATCTGATCTTTCCTGTTTCTCCTCTTACGAGCCTGACACCCGGTACCCACAATGCCATGGTGCCTTCTCCCGGTGAACTCTCTGCATGTCTCCTTCTTGTTTATATTAAACATGGTGTGGCTCAGATTAAAGGGTGACAATTTTGCCTGGAGGCTGTTGCTATGGAAATGCGTCTGCTATAGCTATGATAGGCCATTCATGTTTGATTAATTGGTTTTTCAATGCTTCTTGGTTTGTGAGGACCCTTAAAGAGCAAGTCCATGGCAAATGGAAAATTAATGGATTTCTATTTCCTTCGCTTTCCTCTTTCTTCCTCTTTTCTCCCCGCCTATCTCACTACTTATTTTGCTGAAGCTGTTTCCTCATGTTTTAAAAAGTGTAGTGATGGTGTTGTGAATTATGATTGGAAGTTGGAGATTGCCATGGATCAGGAGGAAAAAGAGGGGGCGGGGGGGTTAGAGTTTGGTTATTTGAAATGCAAAAGGAATGTCTTTGTTCATAGCTTGCTTTTGTGTGCAGCTGCTGAGGCAAACACAGAATCTAATGTCGTGTGAATATTATGAGTTTTCAAAGCAGGCCAGAGCCTCGTACGACATTACTTTGTTGTGCATTTGTATTCTAGCAATCTACTGGGACCAATTATGATTAGAGAGCCGAGCCTTCATCTTTGAACCTCTACTCGTGTTTATCAGGACCTCATATGCTCGGGCCTTTTCAATTTGATCTTTTTAGCACTTCACTAATGTGTAATGTATTATTTAACTCATAAATATTTAAAAGAGCTAACAAATGCTAGTTCATCACTTTCTGATCTGTAAATTGCCAAACATTCCCATTTATGCCTACTTTAAAAGCATCCTTTGGTGCGCGCTCATGTTCTGTCCTGATGAATCTTGGAGAAAAGCTTTTCATGTAGTCATTACTGAAGATCTTTTAAGATGGCTAAGAGCAGAACTTTGTGAGAGTCTGATGCTCTAATCACTCTGAAGGGTGCTCTCCATGTGGGGGTCATTCTCCAGCAGCGAGCACCATTTTTGTTTCAATTTGTGGGCTCCAAGTGTTGGAAAAGGTGTTGTTAAACATGGCAGTAAGTGATTTTGGTCTCTTTCATAGCACATGGCGAGCATAATACATCTGCAGGGGGTTGATAAGGTTGTTATCAATGCCATTGACGCAACGATTGCCGAGCAAGGTAATGAGATTTCTGGGTTCTTACTACTTCATTTTTAGAAGCAGGAACTGAAATCTCCCACCGAACACCAACCAGGTCATCGTGTCTTAAGGACCATGGTAAATAAAGTAGCACCTTGGTAGCACTTTAGCAGCACTTAAATGTCGCGTACTTATAGCAGGTAGAATGCACTTATTGTAAGTGACTTTGGATAAAAGTGTCAGCTAAATGAAACGTAATGTAACTATTTTACCTTTGATTATTATAGAAAGGTGCCATGAGTTTAGTGTATTTGATTATTATAGAAAGGTGCTGTGAGTTCCATGTCTCAGTGTTGAATGCAACATTTAGCTTGAGGTACCGTTCCAACTTGTAGGTGTGGAAAACTTTGACTTGAATTGAATAGTGGAAGAAGAAAAAAAACGTCTTTATTAGATTTTTAAGTTGTGGTTGTTTTTTTTTATAGAAAAACTTGCAATAGCTGATTGTTTTGGCTACTTATACAGCAGAACACAATACTGACATATTCTCATCTTCAATAATGAGCGTGTTAGCAAACAGTTGCACATCTTTCACATCTAGCAGGAACATTAGCATTCATTATCGTATCTCTGACTCGACTCAAATCTCATATATACTCTCATTTTAGTTCCTTTTTTAATCTCCACAAACTCCTGATGAAAAATATCTGGCTCTTTAGCTGATATGTTAGCTGAATGCTCCACTATGTTCACCAGCTAGTCGCTAACTGGTCGGTGTTAAGCAGGCAGTGTGCAGGAAGCATTTTTGCCTTCTGTGGACTTCTTGCTCAGAAAAAACAAATAATTAGTTTAAAGGACTTAAAACACTCAGTGTAGCTGAGGGGAGTCTCTTGAGCTTCATCTCCACAAGCTGTCATGTAATTGACTATGTAACATAAAAACATACTGCTTACAGTAGCTGCTCTGAATAGCTGTCTCTTCTTCTAGTTTGTGTTTTGACAATGATTTTGAAATGTATTTTCCTTTTTTTTTCTTTTTTAAAAGGGTATGCTTGGCTCACATTTGCGTGACGGACAGCATTTGCTCGTCTCAAACCCATCACAGCGAGCCCTGCTGACTGCTGCTCTCATCAGATTCATCCAGCTCACTGAAAATCTAGACTTTGTGGTTACTTATTTTTATACATAGGTATACGCACCGACAGTTAACGAGAACAGCCTGAGAGATTTCATGTTCTTAGTTTTTTAGAGGGATATTTAGCTTATTAACCACCTTGCTCCCAATATTCAAATGTGATCCCTTGTAAAAAGGTCAGTGGTACCAAATAGCAAAAGATAAAATTGGCCACAAACCTGCAAATTGCTAAATAGTGATTGTTACTGTCTTGAGAAAAGGCAGTTGCAAATGTCTAGTTTTTTTCTTCTTCTTTTTTTTCCAACAGACATGCCCTCATTACAACACATCTAAAAAGTAATTGTTGGTCTTACTTTAGCTTTTGTCCAACTAATCTTTTCTCAAATTTGAAAATGTCATCTCCACTCCTCCAAGTCTTTGCATATTTGGCTAATTGGCAAACTTTTATTACTTTGAGTAGAGGAGAAGATGGTAAAGCTGGTGTTCTTCTCTCACCCCAGATGCAGGAGATGGCTTTGCACCACCACCAACAGCAACTCCATCACCAGCACCCAGATGGCTCTCATTATGACCCCGCCCGTAACCACCCCCTGATAAACCGCTCACCTCCGATACTCCCCAACCCCATGAGTGCACTCACCCAGCTAAACCCTCAGGTCAGCAGGAGTGCACTGCCTCATGGTTCCCCTTCACCTCCCGGAAGTAAATCGGCCACACCCTCCCCCTCAAGCTCCAATCAGGAGGAGGAGACTGATCCTCATTCGAAGGTACTGATGTGGCAACGCTTATCTGGCTTGTAGTCGTGGAGTAGGAGGCGAGGGCTTGGCAGTGCTTCTCAGAGAGGGTTTGCATGCTAGTGTTGAGCCGAAATGGGAATTCAGGGGTGCTTTTTATTGGGTTGGGTGGAAAACTGGCATGGTTGCAACATTTTTATGTTGAGGAGAACTGAAGCCATGTTTTTTTTTTGGTATTTCTGTATTTAATGGTGTGGTGGAGGGTGGTGTCATATTTGAAAAGAAAATTGACTTGAAACATTTACTTCATGATTGAGTGTTGGCACTCCTATGTTATTTGGTCATTGGAGCTACATGCAATCTGGTTTGAAAAATACTTTTACATACCAAGGATACTTGTTTAGATTTGTTTGATTTATGTAAATCTCTGCTTTCATAAATTGCTCACCAACCAATGTCTCTGTGGAATTGCTTCGTTTCTATCGGGGCAATGTGAATGTGTGTATAATTGAATCGGCCACATCCACAGTCTTTCAGATTCTTCGGTGTATTTAAATGCTAGCTTGCAGTGATGCAGTACAACAAGAAGAGGATCCTTTAGTTAAAGAAAAAATATATATATATCCCTGCATATACATCTCTGCTGTGTGTCTCACTGTGAGTGTGAATAAAAATGATTACCATCACTCCTATCAGTAAGTAATTCCATTTGCTCTCTCCAGTTCTCTCTGAGACCACATCAAAGCTAAAGCAGATACAGCAGGAGATTTAAAATTCCTTTCACCCCATAGCATGAAAAGTCTGAATTTATGACTTGCTCAACAACTAGAAAATAAAGATTTGGAAAGGTTTGATAAAATGAACTAACGGATGTTATTTTTGACGAAGTATAAGGCAGAAAAAACCCGTCAAGTATTGTCGGTGTCAAAATGTTACTGTCAGTGAAGAATGGCTGCAATGTTCAAACGCTGTCTAACAGAGAGCTGGAGTTTTGCATTTGGCGAGGTTGACACGCTTTACCAGGACCCAATGTTAGAAGCATTCATCAGCGATGCAATCATTCACTCCAGTTGGATTGGTCGCCCTTGTTTCTGCGGTGTCAATAAGTCGTTTTGTTTTTTCTGTGCTTTTGATGGTCTTCCAGATCACGGGCGAGAAGCGGCCGTCTTCAGAGATGATGAAGCCCAAACCCAAACCCCAAAAAAAGAAGAAGAAGAAGGATCCCAATGAGCCTACAAAGCCCGTGTCAGCCTATGCCTTGTTCTTCAGAGACACCCAGGCAGCCATTAAAGGACAGAATCCCAACGCCACCTTTGGAGACGTATCCAAGATAGTGGCCTCCATGTGGGACGGATTGGGAGAGGAGCAGAAACAGGTAGATTGATATTCTCAGAGAATTGACTCACGTGCTTCAAGCATTACGATAGAACGTGTGAAAGAAGGGTTTGGCAATGTGTGCTCAGCTAGCAAATTATTGTGCAACATTGATATTAGTTTAGATATGGGTGTCTGACCACCTGGAGAATTCTTTTATCTCAGATTTTGGTCTCTACCAATTCCTGAAGGAAATATCTGTCTCTTTAGCTGCTAGTTGCTAACTACTTTATCTGAACATAGAGAACATGGCATTTTTAAAACTACTTCTTGCTTGCAGCCTAAAACAACGCTGTATTTAAGCCTCGTTGGGTCTGATTCACATGAACAGAGTAAATAACTCTGGACTCGGACTAATAGTGCGTTTTACAACTCCTATAGGCCCTCCTGATTTAAATCAGTGCTTCGAGTGTTTATACGCGAGTGGATGTGAAATTTTTTTATTTTTTTTGCCCAATGGTACCATGTGACAGACCCAGAAGTTGTAATTCAACTGCCTGACCACTATGTCAAATTTGCTTCAATGCCTGGCCCTCTTTCAGGGAGCTATAAGAGAATAAAGAGTGAACCAGAACAGGAAAACCACAACATGGAGCTTTCTCTGTGGCTGCGTCCCTACGACTAACACATTTAACATATCACGTGTCGATTGTTAATGCCACTTTTTGACAGCCAAATGTAAGTTATTAGCATACAATTAGTGTAAACCCACTCTACCAGCCCAGTTAGATATCTTAGGTTGTGGTCATGCAACTTCACAGGTCAAGGTTCATCACAAATACTGTAAACTTTGGTGAGAATCCACAGTTTGGTGAGTCTCGCTGTTGTAACACACACAGTCGGGCAAACTGAGCTATGTATCTGTCATGCAGCTACAAAGATGTAACAATATGGCTTGCAGCTCTGGTATTGCTTGTCACAATATTATGTCCTTCTGACATAGTTAATATGGCTGTTTGGCAGCTAGCCAGTTAGAAAGTTTTAACAGAAAGTGCACTCATGGTAAATTGTTTGTATAATAGGAGCATCCTTCATATACAATAACATGATTCATTACAGCCTGAAAACATGGTTATGATCAAGTTAACGATGTCAAAAGTCTATTACCAACCATATGTGTTTACGCTGTGCTAAAACTGCAAAATAATATGTATTTAAGATGAGGAACGATGACGCGGCCTCAGAAAATTAAGATTGTCTTTTAAAATGAGATAGTTGTCCATGTTGACAACTTATATATCGTGGAACATAAACAATATTTCCATTCACACAGAATTTACGTTTTTTTTCATGCAGTGATAATCATATCTTGAAAGAAATGAAAAGTCTGTTGCCTTCAACAGTGTACACATATTTCCCTGAACATTTTCAGGAGTCAATTTTATTTTATGACCCGGCCTGTGAATACAGAACTGCGTTAACATTCACTGCAGTTTAGAGCGTTTCCACCCGGCACATTTTCTATTTCATTTCAGCTTTCTAAAGCAACAAACAAAGTCAGAGAAATAGAAACGCAGTGTCTATGTGTTTTCTGGTAACAAATGATGGTGTGAAATGAATGGAAAACGAGACAGTCTGATGACCGTGCGCAGGCTCATATTTTTAGAATATCCAGTCAGGGCGCAGCCTATTGGGTGTCAAATAAAAGCACCTGTCTCCATGACAAAGTGCAGCCCATTCTCCTCAGCCCCAGCCGCCGCCGACTAGACCCCATCTAGCATGTGTGTGTTTTTCTCCCACCAAACCTACTTTATACGCCGGACTTTGGAGGCCGTCTGTCCCTTTTATTTGCAGTTAATTTTTGCCGCCTTCACCGGGGCTCTTCACCATGAATCTTCATTTCGCCGCTGACACCCTTGAATGTGAATTCCTCATTTCCTGTCCTTTTATTTATATCTGTTGCCTGGTGATTTGATCATGCTGGGAATACAAGATTAGCAATTGCCTTGTCCTTGGTTTTGCCTCAAGGACATCTGCTCCTGAAATGTTATTGTTTGTGCTTCTTAACCCTTCGTGTCCCGGCTCCTTTTTTCACCTTAGACTTTGCACCGTCGATGCATCTCTCTCTCTCTCTCTCTCTCTCTCTCTCTCTCTCTCTCTCACTCTCACTCTCTCCTCCCGCCCCCCTTCCTCTACACACACACACACACACACACACCCTGAATGCATTTGTCCTTCTCAGTATTACCTGGGAACAGAGACGGAACCAACAAAAGGGCAGTTCCATCATTAAACAAAATACATCCATTTATCGTGCCATTCCACCACTAATTTTTTGATTTGTTTGTGCATTCATGTGTTGAATCAAACGTGTCACCTCGAAAGACACATAATTAACGCGAGGTAATGATGTCATTATGGAATGAAATGTAGGACCCTGTCTGAGCAATAACACTGTGATTGCTCTAATTATTCTCCGTGACTAACCCTGTCACTTATTCCTGCACAACAAACGCATGAACTTGATAGCCGTGTATTGACAGAGTTTAAGCAATTCAGCGTGGTAATTGTCATTATTAAAATATACAAAAAGGTCTGCCTTTTTGGTTTGAACAACATATTTAAGCATGCACTTGCCACAACTGCTGACTAGTGGTGTTCAGCTGAAATACATTTAAGATAAAAACCTCTTCAGGGTCCCGTAACTAAAGCATGTTCAATCTCTGCTCTGGGCCTGTCGATGTATATGCGGTTCTGTTTTTTTCAGCTGTCGCGTCATCTCTATAGGGCCGATGAGGTGTGTTCTATAATGTCACAGTCAGACCCTCTGGAGCCGTGTAGGAGCAGCTGAATGTAAACAGCCCTTCGCCTACACACAGCTTTGTTTTAACTAGAACGTGGCCCCCTGTTTCCAATTACCTATAGTACTTCTCAGACGCATCATGCAGCAGAATTCACATAAATGGATTGAAGGCGGCATGTTTTATTGCTGTGTTTTATTGAAGAAACGATCAGAAGTGTCATTGTTGTGATTTGTGTTCCTTTTTTTTTTGCCATTCTTGTTTTTTTTCTTTCCGAGCCTCAGTGTGTGTTTTCCTCACTTTGATAGCGTTGTTGTGTATTCTCCAGTGTCACCCTTGAGTTTGGTTGAACAAAGTTGTTTTTTTTGTTGTTGTTGTTGTATTCATGTTCATGTTTATAGTTTCCTTTTCATTAATATGTTTTCAGATGCGTGCTTTACAGCGTTTTTTTTTAATTCCCGAAGGTCTTTGTTTTATAGCGCAAGATCAATGCGTTATTTGGGCTGCGTTATTCCTCAAGGTGACTACACGTTAAAGCTGCCCCAGAAACACAAAAGAACTTGTTTCTTGTTTTTGTTATTTAAGATTAAGATCAATTTTCCTTTTTTTTTTCTTTTTTTTTCTTTTTACAGCAGTGGGGAGTCATAATGAGGGAGGAGATGCCTCAGTTTTATTTAATTGAGTCTGCTGTGTTGGAGTTGGAGATATAACAGTTTAAACTGCACACTTTGCTATCAAACTCCTTCTGTAGGAGGTTTAGCATCTAATGATGATTTTTTAAATCTATTTTTATTAACTATTCTGCCTCTTTGTCTTGCTTTGACATACATTTCTATGTTTTTAAAAAAAAAAAAAAATCCTCTCCACTCCCTCCCCTCACCGGTCGCTCGGCTCTTCGGTCGTCGGGGTAATCACTCCCTTCAGTGTCAGCGGGGTGCGGAGTTATTGTCTTCTGTAATTAACTGGTTATCAAACAAGAACATTTCATTAAGGTACAATTAGGGGCTAATTCAGGCGGGACACCTCTGTGTCAGGATTACGATGGAGGCATATGCTCTCCCCTTGCAGCTTTGTTATTTTTAATTCATACTGACCTGCAGCCTCTGACGGCTTCAATTGCTAATGAATCCACTCACTTTGGAATAATTAGACATCCTTAGGCATGGTAATTTATTTAAAAGTATCTGTCGTTGCGCGAATCATTAGCTGTGTTAAATTGATTTGAAATTAAAGCTGCTGGGAGAAGTTTGGGGTTCATTAAAGAGGCAGGCATGGCTCTATCAATATTTAAAGGGTTGAGGGCTAAGGTTGTCACTTTTTCTTTTGTGTGTGTTTTTTTTTCTACAAGAACTGTCATTTATTTCCTAAATGGAGATCATCTGTTTGTATTATGACCGTCTGTTGCCTATTCCTGTATTTTTGGACTTCCTCATCGATTGCAATCTTGTTCCAACATGCCTGAATGAATATCACAGAGGATGGAATAATAATAATTTTGTAAATAGGGATAAGTGAGAGGATGAACATCATCTGTTTAAGCAGGAGATTGTATCCGTCTCCATCCCAGTTTGTTTGCTGTTCCGTGTGTGTGTGTGTGTGTGTGTGTGTCTGTTTGTTTATTGACTGTATGTGTTAGCAGCTGCCAGCCTTTGTGCATTTGGCAACCCATGAATGCTTAATGGTTATTCTACCCCACCTCTTTGAATGAAATGACCCCGTCCATGGAGCCACAGACTGTCTCACACTGAGGATCAGTAATTACCCGCTGCATTCAAACACACGTTCTCCTTCATATTAAAATGCTCCAGAGAGGAGCTGAGATCTGAGAGTCTTCCTCATCGATTTTAAAGGGTGGACTTTTTGCGACTTGTTTTTCCCCGCATCAAAAAGGCGGTGGCAGCTATAAAGAGCCCGTGAGTGACATGTGATGACATTAACTTGAATTCCCTGTCTTAACGCATCATTTGAGGTCCATTCAGAAGGCGAGAGATTGCCTCTTTGCTAATGCTGTTTTGAATTCTTTTATTTCTTCCTCCTCCTCGTCTGAATGATTTGCTGGGACATCAGCTCTGATTAAGAGATGAGCAACAGCCTTAATAGAGGAAGAGGCTGGAAAGCCACGCACCAAATGACAAACAGCGTCTCGTTGGTCCTTTAGTGTCATAAAACTCCATTTCCACATTGTCGCGTGAATGCTTTCTCTGCATTTCATCCTGGACATTTTGAAGAAATACACGAGTCAAACGCAGACGTCCAAATCTCCTTCACTTAACCGTGCAGTGAATACATTTAATAGGATGTTTTTTTTGTTGTCACAGAGCTCTCTGCCTGGTCACGCGACGGCACCATGACTCCCAAAATGTCGTCCACATCAGTCGGCGTGAGACAGCCGAGTCATTTTAGCCCTTTGGCACCACCTTGTAATCAATCGTTGTTGTTGTTGTTGTGTTTGTTCCTGCAGAACTACAAGAGGAAAACAGAGGCTGCTAAGAAGGAGTACCTGAAAGCCCTGGCCGCCTACAGAGCCAGTCTGGTTTCCAAGGTAACCACGGGGGTCACATCTTTGATATACACGGGTCAGCGGCGATATAAGGGATGATAAATTAGAGTATTCCTCTCACTCTTATTTCAAGGAAAGGGTCCACTTTGTCCGTATGTGTGTGTGTCTCTCTCTCTCTCTCTCTGTGTGTCTCTCTGTATGTGTGTGTGTGTGTGTGTGTGTGTGTGTGCTCTGAGGAGAACAGTGAAAATTAGGTTTCAAACACACCCAATTCGCAACCTGTGGTGAAATGAAATAAGTAACAGTACACGTCTGTGTGCACGCGCTCGTTATTGTGCACATGTAAGAGCAGAAGTGAGCATTAGCTACCGTTTGCTGTCCACCTGGTGTTTCTGTCCTCCCTGATGAGCCGCTAATGCGCTAGCTGAGGTTCGCTCGCACCTACTTTGCTGCAGTTTACTCCAGTTTACGCCAGACGGTAAACACTTTGTCCAGAAAACGATTCCCACAAGTTCCGTCTTCGTTAAAGGATGATGTCATATGTTCGCCAAACTCTCCGCCGTACATCTGCGAGGCGCACACAAAGGTTATCTCAGCACACAGGGGTGACTCAATCTGTTGGTGCGCTGCGTTTCAGTCCAGTGTTTCGGCATTGTTTTTGGAAACACAACTCTAAATTGCATTAGCATATAGCAAGCTCCTCCTCTTCCCCCCCTCCCTCCCCCCTCCCTCACTCTTCCCGGGCCTCCTTCCTCCCCTCCGCGCAGCGCCGCACTTCCTCTCGCGCTCACGGGCCGAAAACAAGCACCTTGATTAAGGCATGAATAGTGAATTCATCAGCCTCTTCACTGAGCCATACTTTCAACTAAAAAGACTATTCTCATCTCTTGTCTTTGCTGCAATTAGACATTCATGTCAGAGCTCCCATACAGAGGCCTGATTGATACTATATGTCGGTAGATTGCCAGTCAAAAAAACTGACAGCCAATCTGAATGCAGAGCTGAATCTCATGATTCAACGCGACTTTCTTTTTTTAATTACCAATGAAGAGAGTCTTTTCAACGTGAATTGGGGCGGGTGGAATTGAAGGTAATTGGAGTGTCATTTGGAGGATTCACATCTTCAGAGTGCACCTGTTGCCTTTTTGTTTGGTGACGCATGTCGGTTTGTTTGGGAGCAGAGGAAAAAACAAAAAGTGTGATTGCTTCCCACTGTACGTCGTGGCACTTCTCTTGTGTTCATTTGACTCCAAGAGCTCCCATGCACAGAATTTATGAAGTCGAAATAATGCAAAATGAAACTCACCAACTTTCATTTCAACATACAGACTCCTCTGGTAGATATACAATTATTTTACTGCAATGCATCACACTAACATGACCCTTTTGAATAAAATAAGGGGAAATAAATCACACCCCTCCTCTCCTGCTTTCCTTCTCCCGTCACACCATTTCTTCAGTTTTTCATTTTCCACTTGACCCTGCAAATATATCTGACCCGTTCTTTTATCCGTCCTTCCATCCCGATCCATTGATTATTTCATGTGTTCAGAGGAATGGATGTGAGCCATTACTAAATAGCAGACCCCCACACATCACTCCAGCCCCTCTGACAGCTAATGAGAACCACTGGATGTAGTTCAGACACACACCAGCTCATAAAAGAAAGGGAGACAGAGAGACCTGCAGAATAAATGTGTGTGTGTGTGTGTGTGTGTGTGTGTGTGTGTGTGTGTGTGTGTGTGTGTGTGTGTGTGTGTGCGTGTGTGTGTTTGGTCTCACAGCATCAACAGCGCTTTGTGTGGAATGAATAAATAAAGGAGAGCAGAGCGGCGAGCGTGATTAGCATTAGCCACAATGGCTACACATACTTTAATTACTTTAGATAATGAATAGTATAGATTAGATTAGTAGATCTAATACAAAACTGCCAGCTGCTCCTTTATTTTTTGCTTCATTGACACATTGTTTTGAAATCTTGCAAGGGCGCAAAAAAAATGATGGGACATTTAGTCACCATCAGCTCTCGTTCATGTTCATATCGGCCTCAAACCATATTAATACTAATAGTTATTTCATCTATCATTTCCACGCTATTAGTACGTATTATAAGCAATTCATAGACTGCATAACCATGCTGCCGGCTTCTAGAAAGTGCAGTGCAAAACTACTATGCATAATTTACACCAAAAAAGACAAATCTTAAAGATCTGCATTTCAAAATTGAAATATGTTGAATATTCAACTAATTTCTAGTGGTTCAGATAACATTGCACTTAATCTGGGAACATGGCAATTTCAATCAAGTCAGAAATATGAACTCTCAATAATCAGACAGTTCAGTCAGTACATCTAAATCCCATTATTTGGAGATAAACATATAAAGTGTCACGGCACAATCATAACAGTATATATATATATATATATATATATATATATATATATATATATATATATATATATATATATATATATTCATGTTGCAATAAACTGTCATGCGTTGTAACAAAGTGTGTAACCATCTTCCTTCTCCTCTGTCCCCTCCAGACATATAATGATCCCCTGGAGTCAAAAAGTGCCCAAACGAGCCAGGCCTCTCCACACATGATGCCAGCTAACCCGCCCCTGTACAGCGTGCCACCTCCCCCCCAGCCGTCGTCGCCCTACCTGGGGCCCGGGGCCTTCCCGCTCACCGACCTGCAGAGCTACGCCGGACACGCACCTCGCCACGCCCTGTCGCAGACGCTCAGCCAATCGCAGATGCTGCCAAGCATTAGTGCCTCTCCCCCTTCCTCCTTCCAGATCAGCCCACCCCTTCACCCCCACCAGCAGCTCTCCCTGCACCAGAGCTCGCTCCTTAACCAGCCTATCCGCATGCAGCAGGTCCAGTCCCACCAGATGGGGCTGCAGGCCTCCCTCCACTCCCCACCTCATGGGCAGCAGGTAGGGCGACACCCGGAGACACACCCGCTGCGGGATAGGACACACTTTGAGACGTTGGCTTCATTCTCTTTTTCCTTCCTGCCTTCCTTTCTTTCTTTCTCCAGGGGTTTTCCCACCTCCAGTCAGAATATCAGAAGAGTATTGGGGGTCCCCAGTCTCCAGGAGCCCCTGGCCCTGGTCCAGGTCCTGGAGTGGCTCAGAGCCATGACTGGGACAGTGAATACTGCAATCGGGAGTGTGGCAACCACTGCAGGTCAGTGGAGACAGAGGAGACCGTTTGATTTGCTTCCCTGAGTCCGTTTTTCCACAATAAAAGATGTTACTGCATCTAATCTCATCGTCTCGGAGGACATTTGGAGTGGAGACAAATTCATTGAGTTCAACCAAATGGACATTTTTCTTCTTCTTTTGATGTGTGATGCGTTTACTCAAACTAAAGTGAATATATTGTGAAAAAGTGAATGCCAAGAGGGTTTCAGGTTGAATTTGTCAGATAGATACAGTCCAATCCAAGTCTTGGACCAGAGCTCTCCTTTAGAAACAAGCAAATAGTCTTGTCAGACGTCTCTCCCACTGCTTTCACAATATAAGTGTTGAAAATTGTCAGCTCGGTTCCAGTGAGACGGGAGAGACAGCTGGAGAGGTAATGGTGAGATAATAGAGCTTGTCATGTGTTTGTCAGACAGCAGTAAAAAAACAGATGTTCCTTACACAAGTTTTCACTGTTATTGTACTAAACGGTTTGGCAGGCTGCGGAGTCCTGCAGCACGGGAAGATATCCAGAGTTCACGCTGAAGTGCGATGACATGTTTTTCGTTTAATTTGCGGGCTTTAGTTCGAGGAAAGTAGAAGTAACAAGAATGCGCTCACAATGCGGCCATTAAAAGTATCTGCAGTTTGAGAAGGAAACATACGCGCTTTTGCGCTTGAAGCCGTCTTTTTTTTAACCGCCGGGTCGTCGTTCGTCGTCTTAACCTGTGCTTCTGTTTTTCGTGTTGTGTGTTTCTCTCCAGCGGCAGCATGATTGGCAGGGACAAGCCACTCTACCTCACCTGAAACTGAAGATCATGCTCGGTCGACAATTGCGACACAGAGGGGTCTCCTCTCACCCCTCCCCACCCGCCCCACATCCCCCCTCGCCCTTTTACCCTCAACCCTCCTCTTCTGACGCACACACACTTACACACGGTTCACACTTAACATACAGTAACATGCATTCATATACAAACACTCACACACACATTCAGCCCCTCCCAAACCACCACCAACACCACCACATTTATTATTTTTTTTTGTCAATGTAATGATTATTTCTTTCAGTTTCTAGAAGAACTTGTGACCAGAGTTTGTTTTTTTTGGACTAGGTGACTGCTGTCTGTACCACTTAATGTATTTGCAGTCCTCCTGCTGTTTAAAATTTGCCAAGCACTTATACCCCCAAAAAACCCCCAAACCCCCCCCCCCATCCCCCCTCCTCTCTGAGTTGTGTGTTTACGGCCGCTCTGACACAGGCCGGGCTGTAGAGCACTCCTCCTCTGTGTCACCATCAAAGTCCCCTCAGGGACCCCATCCAGCTTTAATTAAGAAGAAGAAGAAGAAGAAGAAGAAAAAAAGAAAAAAAAATAACTCTTTGTCTTCTTTAACCATTTTAATTTCCTTTTGAGTTTTTCTTTTTTTTTCATTTCCATTTTCCTTTCTGTTGTTGTTGTTGTTTTATTTATTTCTGGCTTGCAAAATTGTTCCTCTTCTTTTCTTTTTTTTTTTTTTTTTTTGCCAATAAGCGTTGGGCCCTGTACTGTAGAAAAATATTAACTTCTAGTAGGTTCAGCGCAGGCTTTGATGTTATGGTAGCTTTGCTTAAGGGCCTGCAAATTGATACAAAAAGCTTGGGTGGGGAAAGGAAACAAAACAAAAAGAATCTTTTTTTAATATTAAAGACCTGTTGAGGTCTACTGAGCGGTCACAGTGTGATTGTAAATATCACTTTTATGGGATCAAATTGGGAATTGGAAGTCCAGATAGATTTGTTTCTTCTTTAATATTACATGTAAGTCATTTTGTGTGCATGTGTGCATGTGTGCGCGTGTGTGTGCGCGTGTGTGTGTGTGTGTGTGTCTGGACGTTAGAATGTACCCCATTCATGACGTGTGAATTTGGGTGTGTATGTGCACGGACACACACTCGTGCGCTAGAGTGTGTCAGCAGTCGAGTGTCGAGTCTTTCTCGTGAATTTTAACAGCCTTGTGCAGCTGGATTTCAGAGGAGTATTTCACACTCTCGTTCTTGCATTAAATCTGTGCTCACTGGTGTGTGTGTTTTTTTTTCCAATAAAGTTCAATCTAAAACTGAATACACAATATGTGTCCTGCAGATCATTAAATGGAAAGAGCCAGGTGAGAGATAGGGAAGAAAGAGATAGAAAGAGAGAAAGACGCTCCGTGAGATAGAAGGAGATATAATGTTGCGGTTGGAGAGAGGAAAAAAAAAGATATTGCCTAAAAATGCCCCACACCCACCTCCCTTTTCTTATTTTCTCTGACCATAATGTCAATTTTGTCTCCTCGACATGCACAAGTGAAGTAATGAAATATGTGAATGGAGCCATCACATCCACATTACAGTGATTTTTATAAGTTTCTACTTGGTGTTTGGTTGTGTTGATCTCATCTTTTTAACTTTTTGTGTGATTAACAGAAATGCATTTTGCTGACAAAGACATCTGTATTTATCTCTTTACTGTTGCATCATTTTTAGTTGTTACAAAAACTATAACATTTTAAGTTGTGTAAAAAAAAAAAAAAACCTGCCAATTGTAGTTATTTTATTTGTAAAGCCAGTAATGATACATATTTTAAATGGTTATCAATATATTGTTTCCGCTAGTTACCCATCAGCCATTTGACAGGTTTTCTTATTTATGAAAGAAATTAGATCATTTTTGCTTCTTACAATGGAGGTGTATTTTTATTCTTATTTTATTGTTTCATTTCTTTGGTTTGATAAAAATGATGATGATCACAACAATGATTTCTTTTCTTTTCTTTTTTACATTTCGGGTGCTGCTCCCTGTTTTCCCCTTTTGCCAGCAGCATCTGTTTGTGTCACAATGCTTCTTTTATTTCAAACCTGCATAATAAAAAAAAGTTTAAAAGTGATCATTCCTTGCCGACTCTTTTTTTTTTTTCTCCGTCCCTTTCTCTATAATGAGACGATCACACATTTGTTGTAGTTTTCCTGACACGATAATCGTTTCAAAGATCCGCCGACACCCCCAACTTACCGAACCTCACAGTGTGTTTGCACTTAAGGAGGTCACATTTGTGTCCTATGTGTATTTTTAGCACAGGACTCCAACGGCATTAGCTAATTAGCCGTGGATACAGAGCACGCCAGCCAGCGTGGATATTGCCAGTAAACTATCTTAACAAACAAGAGAGCAGATGCGAGAAGACGTTTGCTTTGCTTGTGAAAGTGGTGCATCGTAGGCGTCTAGTGTGAGATAAAGAGAACAGAGAAATGCAATGTGCACACAAACTCAGGCAACCGTCCAAGTACTGATTTTACCCCAATTGCACACAAGTCTTCTTCGAGACTTTCTGAGAGAGAGAGACGGAGAGATTGAAATGGAACTGTCACGATCCCTCCATTCGATGTTTTATTCATTTTACGTCTGCCCGCCGTCTCTTCCTCAATAGTATTGAATTGGCAAATAGATCATTATTGGACAATTGGAGAACCTGCCACTTTGTGATATGACACACATTATAGGAAAATCACAGTCATACATTCCTAATACAATGCAAGATAAAAGAGGCTTTGGGTGCTGCCACACAGCACTGCCTGTGTCTTTTGTGTACGCAGTCATGTGCTTGTATGAATAGCTGTGTTTTTGTTTTGTTTTTTTTTCTTCTCTGTTTGGGTGTTGTCTCTCCTCTCGAGCCGCAGTTCTATTCGTACATACATGGTAACAATATCTTATTTCCTTCACCGCATCCTCCCTCAGCCATACACGTGTGTGCCGGCAGTCATTATTTCTGGAGTAAATACTGCGAGGAGACAGTATCGCTTTGACACTCCTGTCAGCGCCCTTAATCCTATATTTCTTCGTCTCAGAGTCAAAGTCACGAGGCCGACGGGGAATGAAAAGCTACGATTCATGGTGGAGGATGCCATCGAGAAGAGGTGAACGCATGAATGCAGCGGTCCTGTTGGTTAGCAGGGAATCCAAAAGACCACTGCAGAGATGGCATCGGTAATAGCAGGCTGGTTGACAAAGACAAGGTCGGTGTGGTACAGCCATCTCCTAGAGAGATGAATGAAAGGGAGGCAAAACCACTATAAACGCAATCAAAAGTGCAATAACTTAAATGAAAGATTTGTGTGTGTGTGTGTGTGTGTGATTTTGTAATATATTTCATGTTTTGACATTGATTCAGGTTAATTTATGAAAATGTGCCCTCTATCAAATCAAAATGAAATTAAAATGAGTCACATCAACCCTATTTTCTGTTGTTTTTTTCAGTCCAATGTGTTTGAGATTCTCTACAAGCTCGATTTATTAAGTAAAACTGATTTTTCTTCTGTCCTCCAAATGAAATATTTTAATTGTTTTTTTTAAAATGTTTATCAGAGTCCTAACGTGTTCGCCTGGCTGTCAGATGATGTATTTCTTTCAATGTGTATTAAGTAGGCAGCTGATTAAAGCTACAACCATGCATGTTGAGCTGGTTGAGCCTGTTTTTCGATGAAGACTCTGAGGTCAACCTCAGCGTGTGAGAGTCTTCATCTGTGGAGTCGCTCAGCCAACGGTGGAACATTTCCATCGCCGACAGACAGACTCATAAGATCCACCCGGTCATGAGCCACTTGCTTTCTTTAAAAAATGTACTTCATTTGCTCGATGTGGTGGTGGAGCAGCGCAAGATCACCTAGCAAGTGAATGCAAATATAAATATAGTTCATCTGAGAAAACTGGACGGGAGCTGGTGCACATGTGTCCTTTGAAAGTGATGCCGGCCAGAAGGTCAGTGCAATGCTTCTCTCGGTGAACCACAGGCAGAGAGCGGGGAACACACCGGGCCTTTTCTCAGACCAGCTAATGCTGCGTACAGACACAACGTTTCAGTTGCAACCTCGGTGCTGCGGTGCAGCGTCAAGCAGCAGGAAATGTGGGCGGTTTTAACAAGAAATGGGTTTCGTTTTGTGTTCAGAATCAGTTATGGTTTCTTTTTTTTAATGCTGATTTTACTGCACATAATGTACGAGTACATCAACAAAAGCACAATATAGCCAGCAGATCTTTGCATTTATTCCAATTGTCATAGAATTAATGGCACACTACTTTTAATTTCGCAATTTAGCTAATGTTAAGTCATTTTTATTTGCTGAAGACGTCTTTTTGGAGCAAAATGGGCTATCATCATTTTACCTTTCAGTTGCACCTTGCATACTTTAAAACTCTGCGGGCAAAAAACACAGAAGGAAACTAAAGGTGACAAAATATAACACAGAGGACAAAACATGTGAGGCACAAAGCACACTTGTGGTTTCACACCTGCAGATGTTGACATCATCCAGCGTGTATGCTTTGTCAGTTTTGACAACCACCAGGTGCCGCCTGCTGGAGGGTCAAATTTGGTCCATTTCCTGTTTTTCTGATAATACAAATAATAAAAAGGTTTAAAGTGGTTGCATTGTCTTTTAATAAAGAACAAATGTTGCAATTTTCTTACAACATAGAACGTTTCCCAGTGACTCATTGTGAAACATCAGGTGATGAAGAATGTTTCTTTATGACTGGATTAAATCAAATTTGAGTGTCTCAATATCAATTTGTTTTCTTTTGGCCTCACACACACACACACAGTGTATCATTTATGTGTCCAAAAGAACACAACTACTTTTATAAAAGTGACTTTCACATAAGATCAAACTAGCTGGAAAGGCGTGCAAATACCATCACCTTCTACTCCCATCTATTTTATTATTTATTAAATACACCTTCAGCATCATTTTTGCAACGTGCTTCAACACATTGGTAACGTCGTATTTGACTTAAGTTATGTACGTTACTTAGCTTAAGTATGTCGGTTGGTTAGGGGAAGATCAAGGTTGAGGTTAAGTGTGACGTACGCAGCTTAAAGGGAAACTTAGCTGAATTACAAGCGGCTTCATATCGCTGCAATACAATGTCATCCGGCAGCCTTTCGCCGGAGTGGGGAGCTGCGGGTGCCGATAACAACGGAGGAATGCCGAATGTTCATTTGCACACACCACCCACATCGTAGGCCCAGCAACGGGCACACTTTGTGAAATAGTCGCAGTTTAAACACAACGTTTGAGTGAATTGAAACAAAGCTGACTTTTGGTTTCACACTGGATATGGACAGCGGAAAAGTTCTGTTTTTGTTTGACCCATCCGTCCACCCGAACCTCCTCCCTGACTTTTTCCATATATATATATCTCCTTCCGTAACTAACATGGCCGCCAATGTTTTTTTGGTGGAAGGCTTGGGCACAAAAACATGTGGTCTTACAAATGTTAAACCCAACAGCAGATACTACATGTAATACTCCAGCTTTACATGTTTTAACTACATAAAACAAAAACAAAAAATGAAATAACACGCAAACTAGAGATATTTCCTACTTCCTTTACTTCCTGCTTTTCTTTTTAGTATCAGATTGTGTTTTTAGTATTTGATTGTGTCAAATGAATATGTAATCTTTCAGATTACCCTTTGCCTTCGTAGGACTAGAAAGTGATGTGAACGGGCTGATATTGCACTTTTGATCTTTATGGACACGTGGAAAATTGGGGTTGAGAGAGAACATTAAGCAAATGGTGGCCGGAAGAGAGACTTGTCTGATAAGAAGTCTCCCTCTCATTTGGCTGTGGGCTGTACGGGGCAGGAGTCTACATCCCTGAAGAGAAACCACCGTGCTCACTGAGTAAGAGGTAAAATAATAGTGCCCCACATTTCTCCATCTCAGCAGTTCTTGAGGCTTGACTTGAAGTGGAGATGAGTCAGATTGAGAACCACACACACCTAACTATTTTCTCATCATCCCTGCAGTTGGGTGTGCAAAGTCAGGTCTCTTTCTGCCCTGGATCACCTCACACTAGAGCCACAAAAACGGGACCAGCCGAATGCAGTCATTTCAGATGTTTGTTAAACGCCACAGCTGCTCTATTTGAGCAATATCGCCCACACATGCTGCACCTTAGATCCTCCAATAATTGCACGTCGGAGAGAGTGTTAGAGAGAAATGATTGTGTTAGTGTAACAAGGTTCTGGTCCAGATGTTTGGGATTAAAGGCTTGTTATGAAAATACAAAATAGTTACTCAGGAGGTAAGGTATTCAGCTCTGTCATGCACATGGCATGTAGCACTATTTAAACAGGCTCGAAGATGAGATTGGGAAAGGATTCAATTGAATATAGTGCAACATGTTGGCATGTTGTATAATAGACAGCCCTAGCATTTGGTTGGTGAAAAAGGTCCGTGTTCTTAAAATCGGCACCATAGCAACCAAGCTGTGACACATGCTTTGCCAACATACAGTAAATGTAACTTCACAATGCATTTTTACACTTGCACTCGTTGCTGAGACACATTTTGAAACAGCATTTGTTCAATATACGCATTCAATTGTCAAACACAATATTTAGGAAGCATTAATGAAAATATAAGCATTTCATGGTTATTTGCAAATGTTCTTGCCTGTTTACCCCAAGATTGAATTATGAGATGTTCCTCTTTGTTTATTCACTCATCGCAGCGAACTGCAACTAATGACTTCTAGTACAGAAAAAAAATAGGATTTTACAGCCATTTCATTTGTGCACAGAAACCAATCAATTCCTCCCATGCAGTGAGGCATATGGTTATGAAAATGATACATATTAGTTCAGAGCAAATCCTTCTCTTGACAACATACAGACAAAAGATTATTTAAAAACGGTTCAGACATGCCGACGCCAAACACAAAACAGAATTTCCAGAGTAAAAAGAAAAACACGAGGGCTGCGTAGAGGCTGTTAGCAAGCTAACATTAGCGTTCACAATACTACATATCTCCCAGAATCTCGTGTTCTGCAATAGAGCAGAAAACTGCTGCTCGACATTTGAACAAAGGAACCACGCAGCATAGGTTTTTTGGCAATGGCTTAAAGTAAATATTTCTTCATTAGGGTTGGCTCATGCTACTACGCTTGTAAAAATACTGAACCTCTTGAAAAAGAAACCCATCAGTGGCTAGTATAGCCACAACGGCCTGATCTTAAACATGTTTAGCTCGTGCTTGTTCTTCTTTGACTGTAAATAAACAGCTTATCCAGGAGAAATGTCTCTTTAATTTGATGCAAATTGCAATAAACATTCCCATCTAATACATAAATACATTTGTTTGATAGCTGTACTATTTATGCTCATGAGGTCAGTGAGAATCTCTCTAAAATGGTGTAAAGCTGAGCTGTCTGGGATGATAGCCACTGCTAAATGCTATAAACGCTCACTTCCTTTTGGGCTTTTGCCTTACTGTAAAGCTTTCGTGAACTTTGTTCCTCTTTGTTTTCCAAGATACACTTTATATCCCTTTGAGTTTACTCAGCAAAAAATGAAATCAATAAGTTTTTCCCACCTAAATAGTATAAAAATGTAAACGTTTGTTCGGTAGCTATGCAGCACAATCCGTTTCCTGAGGTTTTTACATCACCTCAGGTGGAATGAGCTCCATATGACATCGCAAACCAGCCCAGACTCCAATGAACTCTAATGGCTGATTTCTTTAACGTTTGAATAATATTGCCACATTTTTGGCATATATAATATAATGGTTTATTCGAGTGCTAACTCAAAGTAAGTTAGAGTGAGAACATTCTCATTTTTAGTCTCTGTGAGCTCCATTGTGTTTGACACCCGGCACCTAAGTATTTCTCCTCTTTTACCAATCATAGTGTTTATTTACCTGCATCCAGAATGCTTTGTGCTTTGTCTGCAATTTTCATATTTCAAATCCGATATATCATTCCATCTTTAAGCCCTATCACTCTTCATTTATGTCCGTGAGATTAACTTTCTTTCTACCCAAGGGACATTTATTTTTTGTCAGGTGCTTCTGCATTCATCAGAATCAAATACAGCAGAATCTTTATCTGGTATTTCTTGAGTTTTCTCTCTTTTTGTGTCTCTTCCAAGTTATAATACTTTCTGTCACTCCAACGTGTTTTCAATCAATCTCCCTGGTTTTAAAGAAATTGACTTAAAAGGTTTGGAGGAGCTGAAAATGTGAATTGAATTCTAACTTGGGACTCAATTCAAAGGATCATCTCGGGTTAAATCGTTGGCAGAGAAATCCAGGTGCTGACACGTGAACCCTGCTGAAGGCCACATGGTGCGTGTGGGTTTTACAAATAAACATTAGTTCTAAAAAGCATTGCACTCGGGTTTTTTTTCACTGTTGCACTTCTATTCTATGACTCTTGTCAGCACCAGGATGACTTTGTCAATGATGAGCTCACTTGTCACGGAGAAGGGCAGCCGCAATTGTGAACAGGCCAGAAGTTCAGATTGGGGACAAAAACTTCAGAGCCTTTAAGTATACGCGAAGAAACCTTGGAACTTGAATTCTACAGAATTGTTGGGCTTAGCTGTCGTCAATTCAACCTTAACTGTGAGAATGTTGAATGCTACTGCAACCTTGTATACAACCAATCTGCAGCAGCTGGTACATTTTTGAGAGGAACGTACCTGAAATAGTACTTTTATTTTTTTATCAACATTGGACAACGTTGGAAAATGTTTTGAAATAACGTGTCTGGCACATTTAAAATGATTATATTACCAGGATTTGCTTCCTTTGGTTACACATTAATATATTTTTGTGCTATTATTGTTGTAAGAATCAAGGTCAAGAATAAGAACTGGGACGTTATGCTAAACAAGGTATGTTTGCTAAATTGTAAAATGTATTAGTATCAAAACAAGACTGAGACATGCTACAGGCTACATGCTAGCAACTCTTTGAAACGTTGCATGTTCTTATGCACGAAAGAGCTAAATGATAACGCCGGTATGCTGCCATGCTAACCATCACATTGCTATCAAATGAAATGCTCTCCATCAGCATGCTAGCAAGCTTATGTTAGCTAGTTTTGCAGTCATTTGCATGTAAACTAAAGAATTAACACATTGGTTCATCATGGTTGAGCTTGAACTAACCGTGTGAATGAAATAACAGGTAAACAACGTAATGTGAGAAGGGAAACATATATTTGGCAGCGCCAAAGATAGCAGGATCCATCCTCTGGGGACCATGAACGTCTGAAATTTCATATCCATCTGGTAGTTGTTGAGATATTTCAGTCCACCGACTGACTGAGATTATGAGACACCGAAGATGAAGACACAGAGATGCATAAACCTCAGCACCACCCACAACCTCCAAAAACATTTTTGATTTGTTCTCTTCTCTCTCATATAAATGGTAATATGCTAGTATATGAACAGGCCAATACCAACTCACTGATTTAGTGGACTCCTTTACTGTAAACCATAAATTCATATCATACACACTGCAATTGTATCATTCATTAGTAACTTTAATTGCATTTGTTAACCGTGAGCCAGTAATGAATTAAATCCTGTTTTCTTCTCACACCCACATACACGCAGCTCGCGGCCTCTTCTTTCTCCGCTTGTCAGCCACAGATAATAAACACGGGAGAACATTCTGGAAAAAGCTCTTTAATATGTTTCCTTTTTTTATTTTTATAAATGGATCATCAAATTAATGGAAACTGCTCAATAACTGCTGCAGCGAGGAATGCTTCCCACCTAATTGAATTAGGGTTTTCATTTCTGTGATTTCTGTGTTTGTTTTTGGCAGCTGCCATCTGTTTGCCTGGGACCAGCTCTATTAATAAGCTATTCAGATTGAGATGGGGCTTTATTCCAGCAACTGTTTCTCACCTTCTCTCTCTCTCTCTCTCGCTCTCTCTCTCTCTCTCGCTCTCGCTCTCTCTCTCTCTCTCCCTCGCCCTCTCTCTCTCCCTCTGTCCCCCTTTTCTCGCTTCCTCGCTCACTCAAATGATTGTCATGGAAATCATCAGAGGTGCCAAACCACAAACAAAAGAAAGAGATTCAACATACACCTGAGCCAAAAAGAACAGAACTGCAGTCTAATTACGATGGGAACAATTAAGACTGTGCATATTTATTGACAGGGGACTTCACACAGGAGCATATGCTCATGAATACCAAAAAATGAAGGCAGGATGGGGAGGGGGTGGTGGTGGTGGTGGTGGATCTGAATGTCTATATGATGGTGTTGCTATGAAAAAAAAAACATTTCTTCCCTAGAAGCCTGGAGAATGTACTATTTTATCATGGACTCATTTTGTGCAATGTTTTGATGTAACACCTTTCTGAAAGCAATCTGGTCAATTTCCATTGCCTCAAACAAACGAAGATAAAAAAAAATAAAAAACTTAAGTGTGCTCATTGTCACCAGCTGCCAATATTAACCCCTATTGTCGCTTTGTTTTTTTTCTTTTTTGTACCCCTTCTGTTGACAGCTACAGTCTCCTTTCAATGCTCCAAGAACAAGGAATTCCAATCTGGGCTTTGCTCAGTATTCTGATCACACACCTCTCTCCTCCAGTAATACAAGTCTACTTTAAAATTCATAACTACATTTGGAAAGAATAAAAGGGTGCCCTGATGGAATATTTCCAAGGAGCTTACTTGAGCGAAAATACAATTCGCTTTGGCATATTTAATAACCCTAACCTGGTCTTTAAGACATACAGTAGTAATAACAATATTTAAAAAAAAAAAAAATACTGGGGGTGAAAAAAAAATAACGAAATCCAAGCTATGGCGTAGCATGAAATGAGGAGCAATAATTCCTGCCTCTAGGAGGAGGATGAGAGAACGATAGAGGGAATGAAAGAAAAAGGGGGGGGGGGGGGGGAATGAACGAGACAAGAGATGGAGAGAAGGAGAGAAGCCTCGTCAGAGTTCGAAAGAGTCAGCTCAGCTCAACTCTCATTTTCTGCCTTTTTTCGTCCTCTCTTCTTCTGCCTGGGAGGCAGTTTGAATTGAATCAAACAACCTAGATTGATTAAGCTTGGATGAATGACTTTCCAATGACACAGGCCTCAGCTTTAGCCTCACCCCATCCCTCTGTACATATTTGACATGGTTATTGAGGACTTGATGTGAAAGTGATTGCGCAGTTGATTCCTTTGGATTCTGCACAAGGTTGAAACGTTCTACCTCGGCTGACTGTTGTCGCCATTGTTCGTTTCCTTGAAAGTCCCCGTTTGATTCCTGTTGAATCCCGCTTTGATTCCGACGCCTCTCAGGAAGAGAAGCACAATGAACGAGTGTGAGAAAATAGATAACATGCTCCTCCAATTGGAATATGAATTGCTCAGCGCGAGCTTTAGTATTAATCTCTTGGCCTCTTTCCTCTCTCTAGTCCTTTTGTGTTAAGTGGGAGAAGAAGAAAAAAGATAGAGAGAGAGAGAAAAACAACGAGAAATAGAGTATTGAATATTGTGGGATGTCCTGTTCTGAATTAGGTCAGGACCAATCAAAGCTTAAATGCTCTCTCTCTCTTTCTCTCTCTCTCTCTTTCTCAACACTAATGCTCTTTGTGATTCCTCTGTATGGAGAGACAGAGCCCCCTACTGTTCCTGAGCGTACATTCAAACCATGCAGACTTCTCCTCCTTCAATAATCTACTGCCATCTGTCTGCCATGACACACGCTGCAGAATATGATGGAACCGGCGTCTGCATGTCATATGTGCAACCATGTGTGGGAACATCACAATGGCATTTCTCTTAGTATTGGGAAGGACTGGAAGAAGTATTTTAGAGCCTTAGTTGTTTGGCGATTCGTCAAAAGACAGCAGCCGAGACAGTCGCTGAGTTGATTAAACCGTGTGTTTCCTTTTTATACAATCTTTTACTATTAAAATATATTGTGTTGCTCATAAATGCTCTGACAGAATGGTGACGCGCAGATGGGGACTGTCGAGTTTAAGTGAAGCATCCAGAGGGTTGGCTGGGTGTTTTGTCTGTTTGTCAGTTGTATTAAAACCTGTGTGTGCCGCTCTGTGTCAAGAAATAATGAAAAGCTGGCTGCAAAAAGCTTCCTTTTAAAAAAAGTACAAATACACTATAAACCTTCCAGCATGTAATATCTTTACATTTCTATCTTTGTATTATCAGAAACATGTACTCTAGAACGTCTCCTCTCAGTGTGTTTGTTATATTACAAAATGGATTTTTATGTGTAACGCATTACATGTAGCTGGTCGAATTGGAGCTATTTTAACGACTGCATGTTGTATACTTTAATCACATTTTAAAAGGTCACTTTCTCGTTACCAGAAATGTCAAATAAATGTGATGGAGTAAACAAAGGAACAAAGATCTTCTCTGAAATGTGTTGAAGTCTAAAGAAGCATACAACCATCATACTCCAGTAAAGTGTAAATGGACTTCATTCACATCGCAGCAGATCTCATGCTCAGACCCAGGAGTTTAATCAAATGACACAGCATCCTCACGCTTTCTAAAATGATGATTATGCACATTGTAAAGCCGATCTGTCCACCGTGTGATGATCAGCCGACCTGCAGGACAAGATGCCCGGCTTTCATAATGACGACGATCATAGTGAATATATTGACGAGTGTGACTTTACAAAGGAAGAGGTGGAGACAGAAACACAAAAGGAGCTGGACTACTGACTGTGATCAACACCTGAACTCATAATAATAATGTTCATTTTACAGTTTACTTTTGTGTAAATGGAGTGATGAATTCCTAACAGAGTAATCAAATGTGAAAATGATGCCAAATGGACACGCTGGGTCTGTGCCATCCCAGGATGCTCCCCGGACAATTATTTAAGAGGGCATTTTGATGTTTTCATAAAAAAAAGACATATCCACTTTCGTTGCTCATCATTTAAATAAAAAGAACTCTTCATTGTTGTTTAATTCATTCGTTTAACAAAGAATTCAACACAGAATTTTTGAAATGATTAAAAAAAAAGGAAGATAATTTATAAAGAATGACAGATTGTAATTGGTTTAACTTTTAAAAACACTCAGTGTGGAACCTCAGACTATTTTTTAACAAAGCCATAAAACCTGCCATTAGCCTGAGAGAGAGAGAGAGAGAGAGAGAGAGAGAGAGAGAGAGAGAGAGAGAGAGAGAGAGAGAGAGAGAGAGAGAGAGAGAAAAGCCACAGTTATGGAAACATTTTATTGACTACATGCAGGAGCCGGAGTGCAATAATAATTTATTTGGTTGCAGTGCAGCAAACAAGGAGAATGTTCTCCTTATTCTTATATTTGTAAGTTTGTTTTGCGTTATCGAGCAACAGAATTAATTTGACCAAATCATGTACAATGTGGACTGAAACACATCAACAAGCGCAGCAGTGTGCGTAACCTTCGCCAGCCCTGACTTGTCCCATCATCTCCAGTCTTTTCATCCTCCTTTATGTCTTCTTTTGTTGAAATTCAAACAAAGACGGTAATGTCTGATTGGCAAAAGTGTTACCATCGCCCAATTCAGCCCTATTTAGAGTCAATAGTCCTTCTCTTTTTTGTGTGATCGTGTGTGCTCTCCAGGCTTCAACACAAAAGAAGGGATTGCAGAGTGCATCCTCTGCAGTGCAACATTCTCTCCGAGACCCTTTCCTTTCCCAACGTCATATTTCCAGACAATTTTCTCCCCCTTTTCCTCTCTGTCCTAAGTGCCCTTCTATATTTGTTAATCAAAATATATTCACACAATCTCCTCCTCCTCTCCAGCCGATCTGAGAGGCTGATTGGCAATTTCAGCAGCGAAACCCACAGTTCAGGGGGAAAGAGATGGACGCAGCCAATCGGAGCGCTCCCTGCCGTTACCATGGTAACATCTCAACAAGAGGCGCAGGGGGCTCAAAGGGGAGAGACGGAGAGAGAGAGAGAGAGAGAGAGAGAGAGAGAGAGAGAAAAGATATGATCAAATGTGAACACTCTATTCTGATTTGACGGGCTGATGTACAAGTCACAGTTTGTTATTACTAGACTCTCCCACATCCAGTTGTTGTTTGGGCACACGCATGCACACACACACACACACACACACACACGTGTGTTTAAAAAGCAGACGCACGCACACAGACTCACCCTTTTGCACGGCAACACGCAGCATCTGCGCCTCACTGGTAACCCGGCCCTCACGGCAGTAAAAGCATACGAGAGGGTACTGTTTGCGTGCTCCTTTCACAATGGCGAGCAGCAGGCCCCGCCGTCTCCATCACACACCCCGCTGACTTAAGCATCTCATCATCATCATCATCCTCATCCTCCTCATCGTCTCTGCTCTTCCCATTCTACGGATCTGTCTGGACTTAATAAATCTGTCGGACCACCAACTGGGACTGTTAAATGAAAGACTAGATGTGCTGTCTGAAGCATGAGATCGTTAAAGACCGCGAGATGTGACATCAAAACTTGCAGCTGGATATAAAAAGTGCATTAGGACGGAGTTAAAAGGGACTCCACAAGGCTGTTTGAGAGCGCTATTACAGCAGAGAGACAGACAGGCAGACAGATATAGACAGTTAAACAGATACACAGACAGATATAGTGACAGATGATATAGATAGATAGATAGACACAGATATATAACATATAAAATAGATATACAGAAAGACATATATACTGACAGATAAGATAGACAGATAAATAAACAGATGGATAACAGAGAGACAGATACATAGGCAAACATATATACTGACAGATAGATGATGTAGATAGATATGTAATAGACAGATAGATAAACAGATAGACAGATAATTACTGTATATAGACAGAAAGACAGACAGACATATTGACAGACAGACACATATTGAATCTCTTTTTCAGGATTCAGAGTCCCAATAGTTGGGTTCACTGCCTGTAATGCTTTTGTTCTTTTTCATTTTTGAAAATCATCCGGCGGTTAAAATGTTAACAAACACATGTGGGTATGATTTGAGCGTGCATTTAAGAGACGTCAACTCCACCACCTCCACCTCTTCTGCCGAATGTGGATTTTCTTTGACGGCAATTTGTAAATCCAAATTAATCTTCAAACAAATCCTCCTGGAAACAGAAACATAAGCAACCAACAGAAGAAACAAGTCTGTGTGCAGTGCATTTGTCACCCGGAGGCCTCTAAAGCTGCTTTAATCTATTCTTTTTTTTGGCCACAGGTGGCAGTAAAGAATAAACCAACAACTCAACATTATATTATACCTTAATTCATCGGTAATATTCGATACGATGTTCATCAACGCAGTTTTGAAAATGTACTCTGTGTATGATTTGGGGTGATTTATTGGAGGAAATGAAGGAGCACTGTAGTTTCCCTTGACGCTTGGCACACAGGAAAGGTTTCAAGTTAAGCAAACTCACCACTAGATGCCGCCAAAACCTGCAGACTAGACCTTTAAGTCGGTAAGCTGTGTTATTCAATAGGATTTTCAGTTTCATATTTAAACTACGCACTGCAGAAAAAAACATTACTGTGTGTATGTTCTGTGTTTTCAGTTGAGCCTTTGTTTGGAGACGCAAATAAAAGGATCAAAATGATCAAGAGTGACATTAATATGTAATCAATAAAGCAAAGTAACGTGAACAATAAAAGTTAACAAAGTTTATTACATGTTTATATACAAACAACCCTGCAAGGCACACCTTTGTTTAAATAAGAATATACAATACATTTTATTCTTGAAAGCAAACAGGTTTTAGTTTTGAAATATATATTAATACAAGTCTGTTTAGTGTTGGACACAGAGAGAAGGCCCCAAGTTGTTGATGTTCAGTCGACACAAATGAAACAAAACTTTTTTTTTTTTTTTAAAACAACTCAACATCTTTTATGTGGTAAAATAACAATTTGTGTAGAAAATAGACCATGAGTGCTTTCTGATGAAGACAGATTGTCCTCTCTTAAGATTAAAGCATGAAAAATGGAAGAAAGAAAAAAAAACTGTCCTATAAAACTTTGTACTCGAACGCTTCACCACACAGGATAAGAAGTTCAGCTGGACCGCACGCTTTGAGCCAAATGCTTGTCATCCATCAAGACGCGATTTTGAAACCTTTAAATCGCTCGACAAAAACAAAAGCTCACATTTTGTCCTTCACATGGCTGATTTGAAAGGAAACTGCAGAGTCATACTGTTAGATTTGGGCCATCCAGATTCAAGGAAAGGTGTCTTTTCTTGTTAAGATAATTACACGTTCATATCTCATTTATTGGTTAAAGCTAAAACACAATTACAAAAAAAAAAAGCTTTTTTATAATATACTGTGTTAGTCATTTCTTTTTGTTAGGCCACGGATGAGCACACTTAACACGAGGACGAAAAGAGACAGAGAGGAGAATAAAATAAGAAGTTGTTGAGCTGCAATGAAAATGATATTTTATTTGACATTTGGAAGTTGTCCTCAATTAAAAAATATGTCGCTTTTTGTTCATGAAAATTCAAGGAAAAGGCAACTTAAACATTCAGATAAAAAAGCACATGTTGTATTGTGTACATTGTTCAAATTATTGATCATGTGTTCATCAGTCATGTCATTCTGTCACTCCACTGAAGCTGCCTTTGTAAAAAAAAAAAAAAGGAAGAAAAAAAAGAAACAAAAGTTTGTCCAACATCAATCAGGACATTTGTGAAATACCGTATTGTTATGACTGCTCGCGGCGCATAAAGCGACGATTGAAAGATGAAAGGATGCTCGGTACAAAGGCCTGACGTGACTCATCAAACAAAACAAAACTTAACAATGGAGCAAAAAAAAAAACATTAAATGGTTGGGATTTCAAGCTTAGAAACATTAAGAGACAGGCTGTCGTTTCACACAGTTTGCCATCGGAAAGTGCGATGACCCACCGTAAAGGAGTTGACAGATGTCAGATCCCCTAAGTGGTTGCTGACTTGCGCCATAATGTGAAAACTCTCTTTACCGTACAACTACAAGTTCAACAAAAGCTCCGTCAATGTCGCGGTCTTCCATTCGTTCCCAAAGACGCACCGACAGGTGCCCGAACGTAAAGAGGATCCTTTCAGAGGCTGAGGAGGGCTGAAAGAAAGTGGCGAGTCGGCACCTTTTCCTGGACTGCGTCCTCCGGTGTCTTCTGGCTGTGTGTTTTAGTGAATATTCCTATTGTTGATGGTCCACGTGGTTGACCGTTATCATGCCAGGAGGCCCAGTCGCTTGACCTTGGCAGACAGGAAAGAGTGGATGATGAAGACTATGGTCTTGGGGCAAGAATGGAGGTCCAGTTGCTTGAAGAAAAAAAAAAGAGATAAGAGTTTGAAAGGGCAGGAAATATGAAAGAGAAAGAAGGAAATTCAAATTTCGAAAAGGAAAAATAGGGTTCAATTTTATTTGAAGTATTTAAATACGGTTAAAAAATATTTTCAACATCTTGACCTTTGAAATAGTGTTTTTTTTTTCCCTGGAGCTTTTAACCAAATATGGTCTCAGAGTCCTGGTACAAAAGTCACTTTAAGTATATTTAAGTACTTTTCATACATATCTTCCATCTGTACATTTTTCTTCAATCTGTACATTTAATATTCTTTTTTACTGCAAATTTTTTAAAAATGTTTAATCTGTTTTGTTACCGTTCTACTGTTTATTTATATCACTTGAATCTTGTTTATCTTATCACTGTGAGCAGTGCTGCTGTAATCCTGTAATTTCCCCACTGAGGGATTAATAAAGGATTATCTTATTTTAAAATTATTGGGGAAAAAAAATCAGTGGCAACAATTCAAGCTAACTTTGACACATAACCAAATGCATATGAGCGGTCGTATATTTAATAATGCAACAATATTAAAAGTGCGACGTGCTGAGCAACTTCAATGGAAAACCGTAACTTACAATCTCGGCCTCTGGGCCTCCAAAGTCGAGGAACATCATGCGAACGCCGTCATCTGAGGACATTCTTAGGCGCTCGAAGGGCTGCTGAAGCAGAATGCTTTTCCTGACACCCATCTCTTCTGTGAATAGTGTGAAACCCTCATCAATGTGGACTCCCAGGGTACACTCCTTCCCGTTCCAACTGCAGGCTGCCAGGGTAGAAAAGAAGAACATGGCTTACACAGAGGCGGACAAAGGGGACGGTAAGGTCATGCTTTTACAGCACACAGCTGTAGTTCTTGTGGAGTAAATCTGGATTCATATTGCACATTTCTTGCGTTCTCATTTTGCTGTGAGCCCGGTGTAACAGCGTTGAGACGGAGCCCAGAATTCTTGGCTGTATCATGTGAATGTGAGACTGAAAGGATAACAATAACATACAAAAGATGGTTATTGTTAGGAAAAAGACAATCGGCCTTCCTTAAATGGAACTCTCCTCATTCTGATTCTAAAATTAGATCATTTTAGGTTTTCTTGCACTACCTCATGCTACCAGCAGAGGGCAATGTACTAAGTGTCCAGAAGAAATCTGAATCATGGAAGTGAAATGAGCTGCAGTCAATGCAGATATGGTTTATAAGACACCATATCTATACATATTTATGTACATATAGATCGCTGTACTTGCTCTTCATACATTTAATAACCAAAAACGTTTCTTTCTAAAAACCCAGTTCAAGTTCTTTACAAACAAGCAGCCAGAAGAAATCCCCAGAGATTGAGGACATTTAGCTAAAGACTCCAGTCCCTAAATCATTGTGCAAGAAACAATAATTGTACCTTCTAATCCTGCTTTGTGAGACAGGCCCCATTTATGTAGTGAGACGTTTGTGTGTCTGCTGAATAGAAACCCCGTCTTGTGCCCAAGCAGTAATTGTTTGGATTACATAGATTTGAGCTCTTTGCACATTTTTGATTGCCAGCAGATCAGAATTGGAAATATTGTCATGTTTCACCGCATGACAAACACATCTTAAACAACTTTTTTTTTTTTACATTTGTCAGTGTGAAAGACTTGTCAATCAATTTTAGAGTGACAGCAGTGTTGCGATTGTGTTGTGTTTAAACTTGTGTTTGGAAGGAGAGAACTTTTTGTTGGTGTAAAGTAACTGTGTTCAGCGTGAATTCTCTTTAATAGAGAAACAATGATCTGGCTATATTGATCAAATGTACTGTTGCTGCAAGTATTATTTAAATACATTTCATTTTTATTACACAATTATTTACTTCTGTCTCTGATACTCATTGTAAACTAGCCGGCTCTTACTTGAAACTACTAACTGAGGCCGCAACTGAAACCTGAATTAGATCAGCTGACACCTCAACACAAGTCCTTCTTATGCACTATATTATAGAACTGATGATAACATCTCATCATGTGTCACACAACATTTAGTGAATCCATCAGAAGAAACTTGCACTCAGTGCCGTGAGAGGAGGGAGACCCCAGTGGGAGTTGACCCCTGGACCTTGGTTTGCGTCATTCCATCAGAACCTAAATTTGCATTCTTCGACTCATATGCCAAGAATGAAGATAAAGCTGCGAGTCAATCCCTGCATCCGTACCCGTGGTGACCTCCTTGATGAGCTCAGCAGCATCGTGGCAACCCTCCACCAGCAGATGAGTCCAGGTGGACAGCTCCTTGGCAGAGTCTACCCTGAACACATGGGTCTCCACGCCTTGCTTAGTGCCTGAACGCAGGCCAAAGGAGAGGTCAGAGTCCAGGAGAGGGGAACTTTTCCCTGGGCCTGAGTGCACCAGTCTGAACGGGAGAGGAGAAAGTATGAGAGGAACGTGGGTAAGAAAGAAGGGTAATTAAGATTCATAGAGAAGGATGGATCGTAAGAGCAAATGGAGGGGTAAGCATGTAGATGTGCAATGGAAAGACTAGTGGCATGTGGAGTGCACAGGAGAGAAAGAAGGGGAGGAAAAACACATGAGTCATAGGGCTGTGGTTCCACTAATGTTTTCCAAATGTGACACAGAGTGTCCGATAGTCCAGTTAATGGAAAAAGTGAGCTTGTGCTCTCCTGACTGGGCCAAAACAAGCCTAAAAAGGCCGTTTTCTCAATGCCGGGCTGCTCAGGGTGGAGGTTTATTAAATGTCAAACATGGTACGTGGTGTGCTAAGTGCCTTAATAAATACGGAGTACAGTATGAGCTGTGTGTGGATGCAGGCATCCGTGTGTGGGAACCTGGTAGCAATGAGCGGGTGACTCTTGGTGGGGCTGCTGAGGCTCTCTTTGCTCTCAGGCAAGGAGGGATACAGGAGCAGGTCTCTGTCGGTCAGTATGGCCAGCACAGGTTTTTCTGGACCCTGGGTCACCTGCACAATTGCAGCAGAGTGGGAAAAAGAATCAGTTAATCTCCTTAGCATGGTGCCGTAAGATTACAATGATCAGACATGGCATAGATGTGTCATAGATTTCTGACAGTAATGCCCATCAGGGACATCAGGAGGCTGCATATATGAATAAAAGATCTGGTTGTTACAAGACCATGAATGGACTGGTGTGCATGTGCTTCCAGTAGTTCTGTGTTGCTCCATGCACGTTAGCATAGGAGTGAAGCTTATGGCGTTTAAAGAGTGTCTTTCACCCAGAACAATATGAAAAAGGGAGAAAAGTATAAAACCCAAACCCAGGTCTTGCAGTTTGTACCATGCACATCTGCATTCTTGCACACCTGCTCTGTAATCCAGCCCAGATGTTTGACCTCCATGCCAAGCTGCATGCTCTTCATCTCCTCCCTGACTCGGGGTAGAAGGTTGGCGGCGCCGGCCAGGATGGCGTTGTACCAGGACTGAGCCATGGCCGGGTCTTTCGCCCGCAGGAACACAGAGTTCCTTCTGCTGGACGAAATCACCTCGAAATACCTGGCGGGGTGAGATGTGAGGGTGGGGGGGGGGAGAAACAAGCAGGGAGACACAATGAATACAGATAAATGGAGGAAAGGGGCATTTTGAGAGGTAGAAAGACAAACGGCAAAGAGTGAAGTGGAGATATTCACAAAGAGAATGTGTGAAGACGATGGAGGTAAGAAGTCCCTTTTACAGTATTCTTTCGCAGCCGATTTAGCTTTTCTTTAAAAGGAATGCATGAATGAATCGCATGTATGGATACAAAAATTGCTCACAACTGCCAGCATGCTGTACCTGTTCTCTGTGTCCGGGGGGCACTGTTTTCGTGACACCTGGCACATCTTGAGCGGGATGCTGCAGGGCTCCTTCACCTCAGCAGGGAAGAGTTCAGTGCCCCTCTGAGGTGTGGAGGGGGGAGAGTCCCAGGGGAGGGTGGCCCCGGGGGAGCCCGAGTTTTTAAAGAAGGCCGACATCTCCTTGATGTACTTCACTGAAACAGAGTGAGAGTGCGAGGGGCAGATAATTAGATGAAGCGGACAGGCAGGAGGAGGACGGAGGAGGAAGAGAAAAAGGAATTTGGGATGTGAATGTAGAGCCTGCGGGTGCGGAGAGGAGTTGAAAGCTGTAGCAGCACTTTACAGCCTGGAATAGAAAAAAAATCCAATTGGAGAAAATTCTCGAACCATTTCAGATTTCTTAGCTTTTAGCGCTTATCATGGTTTTTCCATGGAGAAAAAAAAACACTCCTAAAATGGTAAATCTATGCTTATATCCTCCGAAAACTAGAATAACCACCTCAGGGTTTTATGTCTTTGCCAACAACTTAAGTTACACCTTACATCCACGTCTGTCCTAAACACCACTTCATTTCATCCTATGAAACTTTGTTTTTGCGAGGTCACAGTGACCTTTGACCGCCAAATCTTAATCTGTCCATCCTTGAGTCCAAATGTGCCAAATTAAAAGATGAGATTGGGCCTGTCTTGAGCGCCAGCTGTTGACAGAGAGGTCATGGTTTCCTCCGGCTTGTCAATACGGTCAATTCAACTATTGACTGTTCTATACTCTGTAAAAGTGACCAAAAAAAAAAAAGTCATACAATAAAAAAAATAAAATAAATACAAGGAACGGGAGCTTTAAGAGCACATAACCACACTGTAGGATAGAAATCACACTTTTCAGTAGTCACACAATTTTTCCTATGTGAAATATTTCACATGGGAACAAATGGTGTGACTATTTAGTGTTTTGTAGGATATTATATATTTATTGTAGAAAGTTCACAATCAAAAAGTGTTAACAGAACATGTCTGCTCTTCTTGGTTTGTTTCCATTAATTAACTGGTCCTACTTTATTTCATCACTAGTGCATAATTTACAAGATCCTCATTATTACGAAATTGTCGTCCCACACTCCATATTGTGTTCTGCCTCAAATGAACAGAGTCAATACTTTTAAATGACCCTAATTAGAAAGTTTGGGCCGTAATTAATTTACAAGTCATTCAAAGTACAGCCTTTTGTGTCGTCTAACAATAACTGCAATATTGAGACCCACAATCATTAGAATAGCATTGTCTTCTTTTGGCACACTGCCCAGCTCTTTTCTGCTCACATCTGTTTTTATATTCACAGTTTTACCACTCACACACCTACACACACACACCCACACACACACACGGCCTTAGCTCCAGTCCAGCACACTCTGGTATGGGTTTGGCAGAAGTAGCCACTGCCAGAGTAAAAATAGCCCAGAGGACATGGCGATGCATGAGGGCGACGGCTGAAGGCAGAGCTCTGGTTTCACTGGGGAAGTGTGAAGTGCTTTTCTCACACAGGACAAGAGGCATGCAGCCAGAGGGCAAGCAGAAGAGTCACGGCACAGGACAACGCAGAGAGAGAGAGAGAGAGAGAAAGAGAGAGAGAGAGCGGGCTTCCACCATTCCAAGAAGAAGAGTCCAGTCGTACACTGATTTTGTTGAAACCTCAAGCCGTGCATCATATCACTGCGTAGGGGCTCGTTCTCGTTTGTGCTCGTACTTCACTGCAAACATTGCACTTTGGGTTTTCACTATCCGCTTTCTTCAGGAGGTGGCAGAGTGACTCAGTGTTTGTAGAGAGGGTCAGAAGTTACATAAGGCTCCATCTGAAATTCCTTTGGAGTAAGAGCTCTGAGCACCGCGAACACACCGACATTAAATCTTCACTGCATGTTTTCGTGGCTCGGTTTGAGTAACGCCTTTTAGCTTTTACCCCGTAGGACTCTGTCGTGCAAAAGTGTGACGGTGTTCAAAAAGGACACGGCCGCTTCTGGATGCAGACACTCACGCGATCCACATCTGGCTCCGCGAGGAGAGGCGTCGCCGGAAGCTGTAAGCAATGAGCAACGCGAGAGATTGCTCGCTTGTTATCGACCACGGTGGAACAACGGTTATCAAATGTCTGCGTCAAACCACAGACATCTCCAGCTGTGTAAAAGCAATTTCTCATATCAGTCCGATCTGCCAGTTTAAGATACTTAATATGTTCAAGCACTACGGTCGACCATAATTGGTTCTAATGCTACATGAAGAAAATGTCAAATGGAAGAACGTCATAAAACGCTGTGCTTTTAAAGTAACGACACGTGAGCACCGTTCAGAATGTTTGTTGCTTGGTCCTAAATAGGAAAACTGCCATCACAGCGTCCAAAGAAAAAGATCTTTCCTTCTTTTTTTTTCTTTTCTTCAAACCTGATGCCAACATTGAATTGTATGTCTGAAGGCTTAAGTTGCTGTAGAAAAGAGAATGACCTACATTTTGAAAACAATAAACATATTGTAGCTCCGCTGACTCAGCAGAATGTCGTCTTCCTGTCTCTTCTTCTTTGAAAACATATTCTTTCTCAATGATATTGTCCTGAATCTCTAATGCGTCTCTAATCTGTCCCTCAGGTAGTTTGGTTTGGGGATTTTCTCTCTTTTCACACTCTCTCTCTGGTCTCCCAATATGAGACAAACATTTATGACACACACACACACACACACGCACACACACGCGCACACACACACACACACGATTTACAATCATAGTTTTGCCAATCAAAAGCTGTATTTGTAATCAAGATTTCTAGTATTACAGTTTGTGTTTAAATAGCAATAACGTGTGTATTATTGAAAGTAATGAGAAAAAGATAATAGTTTTGATACCAAAACTCTGGTATTATATTAGCACTGGTGTTTAAAATGTTACCCAGACTTAGGAGTATCCTCCGTAGGGTAAGAAAGAAAGAAAAATGTTGTTTGTATGTTTTTGCTCTCTGCTCCTGTAATATGACATCATGTGCATGGACTTAAATGATACCCACTTATTAGCCTAATGCATTTGAAGGGTCTATAAAAGTCTATTTCTCCCTTCTGCACTAGAGAATGTCACTTGTCTACTTGCTTAATTTACACTCTGCGAAATCAGCCCTTGATACCATAAAACATGTGCATTTGTAGACCAAAGCAGCCGCATTGGAGATGTGTAGACTGGGAACACGGAAGCAGCGAGCAACCACTACGTACCAGCTAGCGCTTTGAAGTAGCTGTCAACTTGCATACGTAATGTTTCATGCAAATGAGCTGCTGTCCATTTGTTTCTGTGCCAACCCATTGATGTTTTTTTACCATGGGGCCGGCGACGGCGTTCTTGTTGCTGGACCAAGGCCATTCAAAATGTATATGGTCAATCTCAATATTTCAGGCGAGGCCAAAAACTGGCGATTGGAAATGAAACATTATTGTGGAAGATCTCCTGAACCGTGGAACTAGGCTGAATAAGAAAGAGGAGGATGTCTCGATCCGGTCCTCACGGCGGTAAAGGTACAGCTAAAGACCACAGACTGTTTTATCAGAAGTGGGCGGAGTCGTTGTGATGACGTGTGGACTGTTGTATTCAAGTCTTGAGATCGGCCTTTTTTTTTTCAGCTTATATTGGGACTGCGGAGGAGTGACTTGTGGACAAGACGTAGTACATGGTTCTGGTAGCGACCTGTCAATCCCAAGGTAGCCACGCCCATAAGCATACCCTGCCGTATGGTTAATTTGCCAAATGATTATCACGCTGTATTGAGGACCATTAACTCAAGTTCACAGTGTTTTCTTGGGTAATAAAACTAAGAAGCAGGGTCATTTTATTATAGACTTCCATACGATCAAGACTTATTTTTGCAACCAGAGGAGTCGCCCCTTAATGGCCAGTAAAGTGAATGCACCACAACTGGAGGTTGTACCTGGTTATGGCTTCAGAGATGTATTAATGATTAGAATGTCTCAGTCATGCAACTAGCACTTAATACAAGTTTCTCAAAAACAAGGAGTGGAGGAAAAAGTACGGCTCCAGGTGCTACTTTTAGCATGTAAAGAGTCTCAGTGGTCATCATTCATTACTATGTAAGACTGAGTATATGTTTATGTTTTATGCACAAACTGCAGAACAAAATAGGCTGGGGGCGGGGGGGGAAACACACCAATCATAGCAAGTGTAAGGATGCATTTCCTTTTGGAAAGAGGCTTTACTTTTCTCTGAAAACACGATGTGGAGATTAGAAATCTCATGCATTAGTGGTGGCCCCACACAACAAATCGGACGAGATAGCTTTCAAACAAAGTGGTGAATGAAAAGGAGAGGAGAGAGGGATGGAGAATTGAGTGGGAGGTGGAAAGGAACGGACAAAATGGGAAAGGGAGACGCATGAATAAAAAGAGATTGAGAGAATAAGAAAGAGTGAGACGGGCATCACACAGATAGAGCGAACATACAGTTTAAGCTCAACCAGAAATGTCGCCATGAATACCAGTGGCGGCACATTCAATACAGAGCTAAAATTAGCTGAGATGGCACTGTTATTACTTTAGCTTATCTGGCTGCCAGAGAAACTACTTTTGTGCTGTGTGTGTGTGTGTGTGTGTGTGTGTGTGTGTGTGTGTGTGTGTGTGTGTGTGTGTGTGTGTGTGTGTGTGAGAGAGAGAGGAGTGTCTTTGCTTCTTCTGCAGAATCTGCCACTAAGCTTTTCCTTCTAAAGTCTTTACATTGAATCTCACAAATCCTGACCAGACATTTTCAGCCAATTCAGTTTTGACACAATTCACTTAACTGTGGTTTGAAAACACCCTTTTTTTCTCACTCTTCCAGTGTCGCTGTATGGTTCAAATTGGCAAAGCACACGTTACAATTTTCAAACTGAGCTCAGCCAGTACTATTGTGTTGATTGGTACATACACACTCCCAACCAACCTCAACCCAACAACCCTCAGTCTGCATCCACACACACACACACACACACACACACACACACACACACGCACACACACAGTTTAATAATTGCTTCCACAGGTGTCTTACTCAGAAAACCAGTGAGTTGATGTCGTTGGCGGTCATTAACATGCGGTCAGAAAGCGCCACTCAGGGAAACAATGCGCTCCAGCTGAATGACCCCCTGCCTCTGGTTACCGTGGGAGCAGCTGGAATGCCTCTGGCCAGTCAGCGCCCTCAGAAGCTCGCTGTTGGCTCTGTAAACCATGTCGGACGAAGAATGTCCCAATGTTACACCACCAACGAGGAAAGATGTCCAAAACAACGTCATAAATAACGGGAACACTCGCTGATTTCACTCAGTACATCGGGGTCAAGCGAGGTAAAAGGAAATCAAAGTCCTCCGAGCCCACTTGAAAAAGGCTGACAATCAGAAAGTTGGAGTTTGGAGATTGTGCAAAAAAGGACGCAAGTAAATATTAGAAAGATGCTGCTTATATTTTATAGATTTTGTAAACAAATGCATGCATGGGCTCGACAGCCTGGACGACGATATCGGCTGATATCGGCCGATAAATGCAGAGTACAACATACTGATTGAAGCAGCTTTAAGGAATCCTTACGCTTGTTTGTGTTACAAACCAAATCAGATTTTATATCCACATGAGTCCTAAACATATATTATCAGTCAGGCTCTACAGCGCAGACAAATGCATAGTTTCTATTCTGACTGAGCGAATCCTCAGGTGGGGTCTGTGTCTGTTTTTAAGGCACGGGTGTCCATTCATGCCTCCTTCCAGTGATTTCTGTGACATCAAGTATGGTTAATAAATGCTGGGTTTATGTGTTCGCTGATTAAGGTGCGTCTCTTTCTGGTGGCGCCGGCCCGCCGAAGATTTTTGGCTGTTGTGAATGATTTAGATAAGTTCATTGTTCCTGGAGCCCATCTCATTAAAACCATGGGTAAATGCCAACCGTAAGGTGTAAGGTGTATGGTGTGGGAGAGGCTGAGAGGGGACGAGAGAGAAGGCCGAGCACACCGAATCAGACCTTTAGACCGATTCACATACCAGAGCACAGACAGTGTTTGATTACTTTGCATAGTGTGTCAGGAGAGTTAATTATCGCAATTCAACAAAGTAGCAGTGAAGGAAACTTGAGCCGCATCTGGCAGAGGACAAGAACAGAGTGAAAGAGGGATTGAGCAGCAGACATTTCCACTCACAACTTCTGTTTTTCTGTGTCTGAAGACCGGTTTACTGCCTAAAATGCAGAGAAACTCGTTAGATCGTCTTGATGGGATTCAAAAGGGTAACTTGCTGCCGAAATTAAACTAATCTGCAGTTGTTTTTTTTGTGATGACAAATAAAAGTCGTTAACATGCGATTCCCAATTTAAAATAGTGATGGGCTTTGGAAGGAAACTGAAATAGTTTATAAGTGTCACTGAAAAGTCACGTGATGTGGAGTAGACTGATGCATAATGCTCGTGGGTTATTATGTGAAGGTGTATCTGGAATCTTAAGTGGAAATGTGAAAAATTCAGTTGAAAAAGTCAAATAAATTTAGAGTTGGTTGTAACATCGGCAGTTTTGAAAATTGCTGAAAAGTCCCTCACTCGCCTTTTTAACATTTTTATTTTATTTGTTTTTGTATTTATTGTGAATAATGGCTGCCCACACACCCTCCTGTGCCTTTTACACCTCGTCCTCCATCCCCTACATGCACATGCTGCACAATACTGCGAGACGGTTCAGTGGAGACTGAGCCCGTAATGAAGTGAGTGGCACAAAGACCGGGCCACCAATTTATCGGGGGCCCCGAACCAGGGCAGCGGGGTTCAGAGCGGGCCTGTTAAGCAAACTTGACGCTACAGAGGGAGCGAGGGCCTGAGAGAGAGAGTTGTGATCGAATAAAGCGATGTTATTGCGAGTTAATCCATTCCCTCGCTGAGTCCAAGCGCAATGTCCTCACGGGCCAGTAGCTCTAAAGGAAAAGGAGCCATGCTTTGTATCCAGAGGGTCTCACTGCAGGACTGCACAGAGTGCAACCCAGACTGCAGGAGAAGATGTGCACATGAGCTGCATCATCATGATGATTTACTTTTGTTGCTCATAGCCATTTCTATCCGAAGTCTTCAAGAGATATAGCGGCGACATTGCAGACATAGTATTCATAGTCACACTTGCTATTCATAAAATCAAAGCGCATGATACAGTGTGTGCTGATGCCACCGTTACCATACACAAACACTCAACAAGATACTCTGAATAACTTGCAGCAAGAAAGCAAAAAAAAAAAAAATGTTGGCTTTCCTGAGCGATGGCTACATTTGGGATCTTTTACCTGAGAGAGTTGGAGGACCGGCTTGGTGGGATTTATTCCTCTCAAAGTGCTAAATACATTCAGGAATAGCACACATCTGCTTGTGTCCTGAGAAGAGTTGGTGGATGTGTATCCTATGTTGAAAGTTGTTCAACCAGGAAAAGAAAGGACACGACATCAACTTATCTAGGTTCAGTGTAAAGGAAACATATAGATCACTAGAGATACACCTTGTGTGTTGGGGTGAAATGGAACACAGGAAGATTATTAAAAAAAAAAAAAAAAAAGGTCAGATATTTTTCTGCCAGCGACTGCACACTGGAACATCCATCCATCCATCATCCAAACCGCTTATCCTGTTTTTTAGGGTCGCAGGGCACTGGAGCCGATCCCAGCTGTCAATGGTCAAAGGAAGGGTTCACCCTGGACAAGTCAAGTCGACTACACCCTGGATAAAGACAGGAGCAGTAGCACTTTGGCAGCACTTAGATGGCTCTTACTGATAGCACTTTATAGTTTGACTTTATTGAAGAAATTGCATTTTCTTGATTCTTGTTGTTCTGACTTTGTGAATGCACTTATTTAAGTCGCAATGTAATGTAAAAGTCGCCAGATCATCACAGGGCACACACATATAGATAGACAACCATTCACGCTCACATTCACACCTACGGGCAATTTAGAGTCCAATTAAACCTAAGCTTTGGACTGTGGGAGGAGGCCGGAGAACCCGAGTTAAATGTGTTAAAAAAAATGTTATTTATGTTAAAAAAAAACTACTCTCCAATCACTCAGTTTCACCGACAACTTCACTGTCTCAAACATTGCTGTCATATTCTTAGTTTTTTTTGTTTGTTGAGTGACCAAATCGAATCAAATTTAATTTAGTCTGCAATTAAAATCAGACCCCATGGAATTGCTCTCTCAGCTGAGCAGCTCTACAAAACAATACTACAACTAGATAATGATACATCTGAAATTAAAAGAGGGCTGTGATCCTTTTACCGTTAAATAATTTACTTCGATCTATCGGAGCGGAAGAGAAGAGAGCAAAGTGAGCACTGAGAACAACGATGCAAAAGGTAGTATGAAACTGGAGGAAAGGTTTATTTTCAAAGTGATAATTAGACTGTCACAAGAGCGCGAGCCAGAAACTTTTAATTAGGTGATAAGTACATGCATGTCATTGGCGTATCTGTACAGCTGCAGCATGAACACTGGTGGGGTTCATACATTTATATTTTCACCGACATCCTTTCATTCGGCAAGTGTGAATTTTCAGCAAACAGAATCTAGTTGAGAATCAGATCACAGTCGAGTCGAGTATGTGTTGATTAATTGTGCACAGGCCAATCAGTAAAACATCCGTGTTTGAGTTCACACGCTGGACTGTTGCCACATGCAGATCTACTTCTCAAGTAGCAATTACATTTGACAGGCAGGTCAAATTGAGAAAGAAAGGAAAAAATCGAAAAAGGATTTGTCCAATCCATAACTTTAAATTGGTCTTCCAGTTAAGAGAAAAGTCTTATCGGCAACAGATATTGCTCAAAAAAAAGAAAATTGTCAAATGGACACCATCGTTTTGCAGACATATTTCATTAGACGACAGCAAAGCCAATAATGTAAAATAGACAGAGAGCCCTTATGGCAGAGGACACACCAGTGACAGTACCGATGCAGCGAGACAAGCCATCCGAACAACGCTTGGTATTAGAAATGTAGTAATCCTGCAGGTCAGACTCAGAAGAGAAAAGACCGGCTTCCCCTGAGACCAACACGAGAGAAAACCATCATGTAGAACCAAGAATAGCAACACGGTCTTGTCATGTTTAAGGTTGCCTTTGGAGTGTGCGGCAACAATGATGCTGGAAGTTTATTGCATGTCACACTGCGCTGGATAGGTCTCAAAAAAATTGGTCGCAAGCTAGAGAAATGTCCGGTTATGGGACGACTGAGGGCTAAAAAAAAAAAGTCCTAGATTTCTCAAAATCAGCCGTCTGCGGACCTCTCCCACTGCGTCTGGATTGACGACCGAAGGATCTTGAGTAGCGCGGCGCGGCCATTAGCAATCAGAGCACCCCGGTTCTTTATTGCTTGACTTTCTCAGAAGGAGGTCTGAAAATCTTGGGAGGAACGAGGCGACTGGCGAGAGCCACCGAACCTCAAGGGAGATGCTGCTGCTGCCACACACCGGATGAATTAGCTGCCGCACAAAAACACAAACTCTCACATCTCCGACTGGATCGAGTCAGCGTGGCTCAAAAAGACCACCTGAGAATTTACAGTTGGGAAACCGTGAATTAGAAAAATCGCACTTGCCTCCCTCGCTACCTGTCTGGCACGGTCCAATAAGAGACACGGGTTCGCGGCGCTGGGAGAAAAGTCCTACGTCCGCGGACACGCTCAAATTGCATGTGCTTGCATACGCGACCCATGTGTGAACATGACTTAGGCTTACGCTGCTTCAGAAGGAGAAAACTTGTATAGAAAACATTTCCAACAAAGAATGAATGGTACAGACTGTCTTAGCCATCTGAACGCTGTGTCCCAATAAGGAGCTTTAATTGTACTAGCAAGAGTCATTCCATAAATCACTCAGACAGATTTGAATTAATGCTGGAAGACATATATATGTGGTATGTCTCTTCTTTTGCAGTGTCATATTCACGCATGTCCTTGAAGAGCTTGATTTGCAGATATGAGTATTAGCCCTCAAAGCAAAATGTAACTCAAACTGCTGGTCTGCAGTCTTCTGAAGGGCTGCCCCTTGTATTAATAACCCAAACTATATTAATGTAAAATGATGAACATGATCTTCACTGACTACCCACGTTACCAAAACTATACCACGTGGTCGATATCTACAGTTTAACAGCAGAAGTGCCGCGGATCACCCAACTCGTCTGTATGCACGCCATACCAATGCAGTAAGTTGAAGTATTTGATGCAGAGAGGAGCGCGAGTGGTGTGTGTGTGTGTGTGTGTGTGTGTGTGTGTGTGTGTGTGTGTGTGTGTCAAGCAGAGAGAGACAGAGAGAGAGAAAGAGAGAGAGATTAGGTTTGGGGTTAGCTCTTGTTGAGAGCGCTGACAAAGCATCCTTCAGCTAACGCTCATCACAGACACAAATGAACCTCTTCAAATCTAATCTCTCCTCAGGCGCTCCTGAAACACACTCCTACTTACGCATATTGCATTTTTCCCCCCTATTCTGGCCATTTTAAAGATGCATAAATGCACTTCCAGAGGAATGATGCAGTCAATGTGATGTAGTCGCATGTATTGAATACAATGTGAAGTGCAGCCACCGCGTCCACTGGGACTTCAAATTAAAAGCTGTAATGAAACTTGAAAATATAGCCTGCGTGGATGGCCGGATGTAAAAGAGCGCTGCAACAGACTCAACAGAGGTCGTCTCCTTATACGGAGAGAGCTGCGCGCTCATGAACGAGTTATGAGCATCTGTGTTTCAACACATTGCTTTCTTTGGGATGGAAAGAAAGTCAGACGAGCCATTTTGAGTGACATTATAGAGAGTAGAACAGGTGTTTCCAATCCCTGAGCAATAAACATGAACGCAGAAAGACATCACACAAAGCAGGGATGTGTTGCCAAAAGGCCTTCCATGTGTCCACAATCTCAAGAATCAGCAAAGCAAGAAAGTTGTAGATTAAAAAGAAAAGTAGAAAAACAAACATTTCAACATATAAAAGCATTTTAAATGAAGGAACTAGTTCTGGAGACCTGCCAAGTTCTATGTGCTCTATGTCTACGTTCATAGTGCTTTATGCCACGCCGCATGACGTGAAGAAGAAGAAGATGGCACAATATGACAGAATGTGGATTTATAGAGTTAATAAATTAAATAAAAGTCTTGCCTCAGTCTTATGGGTGTCCAGTCTACGAATCTCACTTCCCACTAATTTAATCTTTCAAACACAGTTTGGAACAAATAGGTGAAATAATAACAGCATCAAGCAGAAGGCCCTGAACATATTTGACAATAATATTTAATGTGTTAGCAGATTATAGCTTATATGCGTTTGCTTCATTGGACTAACTGCGAAACTTCTAGATGTATTTATTTTGTGCCTTTCCCAAAACACATTGGACTTTGCTCAAAGTTGCTCAACAGTTCATGCGTGCATAATGCACATTGGCCAACAGCCCAATGGGGAGAACAGAAAGCAGGAGACTTGATCCAGTTAACAAGACATGTCCTGCACAAAGTTTTCGACAAGGGAAAGATCTTCCATTTCTAAGCCGACTTAATCCATGTGTGTGTGTGTGTGTGTGCACTGGGCCTCGCACACAGACACACAGAAAAGTATGTCCCACTGGATATCAAGTAAATTCTCCTGAAATTCAGGTTGATATTATGCAACTGCCCTCACAAAAGGTATTAAAAAAAATGGACCTGACCACACGAAACAGTCAGACCGAGGCCAACACTTTTTAATGGGACAAAAAGAAAAAACAAGATTCTTCTCTCACTTCGGTAATTTATGATTCACACTATGTTTTTCATTTTGGTACATGAGAAAGAGACCTTTATTTTACACTCTTATTGCCACTGAGCATAGTTGTTAAACAGTTTAAATGAGACATTTTTTTTGGTTGAATGAATTTGTTTCATGACAAAACCTCTGTGGCACATTCAGGAGCCATTAGGGCTCCGGGTGCTTTTTTGTGAGAACATTAGAAAATGTTTAAAAGCATTCCTGAGGTTGGAATTGAAGGGCCCGACCATCTTTAAACTACTTCCGTCGCTTATTTTGTCCACAACCCAGAGGTGTACAGAGACGTCATTACCTGGATCTGGGAGAAGAAATATCTGTTTCCAGCGCATCGTTGTGATTTCCCCTTGTGGGTTTGGGTGCATCCTCAGTGCAAACACAGTGAACACTGTCCAGGACTGTGCACTGTTATCCCCATCTCACCCTTCACCTTGATGGCAGTTTTTTTTTTCATCCCGCTTTTGAGCACGGCCGCTTGGAAAAATCGCTCACCACTTTTGCATTCAGATGCGGTCGGACCACATGTTGGACAATCTAGTTTGTTTCGAACAAACCGAGGCCTTTAGCCACTGAACCAGAGGGTCAATATGCTGCCAGTAACTCAAACTGCTATATGAATGAGGTCGTTGTACAACCGCTCTGTACTGGTCTCACGACAAGCCTCACCGGCTCAATCGTGAGAACATTACATTCTTCCCCTGTGCTGCGAAACATAATGTACCAGCACTTAGACTCCTAAAACACATGAACAGCACTCTCGCACATACACACATTGACACACACGCGCCCGCTGCCTGTGAACAAACTCACACAAGCGCACACACACACCCTACCTGCCCCCCACATTCGCACTCGGCTCGGTGTCCTGACCTGTCTTTTGTAGCCCATTTATCCTTCCCGCTCTGCTTCGCACCATGTGTGCGGGTATGCGTAGTATGTGGTTGTGTGGCCGACTCACTTGGTGTGTGTCTGTGGAACATGCCTCGCCTTGGCTGGCAGGCCGGGGTGGGGGGGCAATGATGGATGCATTCTCAGTGAGAGTAGAATCCAAATTAAAATAGAGACAGAGGGGGGCAGTCCAGAGACCAGCGCTGCATTCTGCAGCTCATCCAGACCCTGAAGAGCTGCTTCATGTGTCTGCAGTCGCTTTTCTTTCTGGCCCACTTTCACTCTCGATTAAAATTTCTTAATTATTTATTTTTTTTGCGTTATGAAGCATTGTTTAATTGTTCTCACACTTAACCTTTCGCAAAAAAATGATATACAAGCCTCCTAATCTATTGTGACAGCAACCGGTAGGAATCCATAACTCCATGATATCGGCACATTCAGGTGTGATAATAAGGTGTGTGTGTGTGTGTGCCTTGGGAAAATGTCAAGGTAACCTCTGTTCATCTCCTGTTCCTTTCTCTCCTCACACACACACACATACACACACACACAGAAATGGACACAGCACATGTGCTCATACACCCAAACACAAACAGTCAGGCTGTAAATGTCGCGGGGTGGAAATGAAGGCACCTGCGGTTGTGTGGTTTCATCATGGTCCGTTATATTTATCTGACCCTCGCAGGTGTTCACTGTTCCTCTCTCGCAGGCGCACATTGATTATTCCATCACCGCCCAGACGCAAGGTGCAACAGGACCACAGAGGCAGACCGGCGGAGGGCATCCGATTAGAAACCTTGAGAAAGGCTATTTTCTTTCTTTTAAAAACAGACAGCTTGACTATGCACACGTTCTTGTTTGTGGCAGGAGGTTGAGGAAAAAACAGAAGGCAAAGAGTTTTACACAGACACACACACACACACACACACACACACACGCGCTGACCCTTTCCTCTGCTGTAGGCTGGAAAAGCAACCGTATGGGACAATAAAAATCAGATGATTTATGAAAAATCTATAAAGTGCTAAAACTATTACCAGCTGTGCCACATCTGCGCAACAGAAACTCCTTCACCCTTTTCCAAAACTAAGAATCAGCTTCTTGTTTTCCACTGTTTCAATCCTATGCACATTATCATTTTAGCCGGTCCACATCTCACTGACAGCATCCTTGAAAACATCCTTCACCTCGATTGTACCTCTGAATTTATGACGGCGTTAATACATCGCAACATTCACACTAATCTAAGTGGGCAGAAATCTGTTTAATACAGGCTATCCAACTCATGTCTTCTTCTTGACTTTCAAAAGCGTCACAAGCTCAGAATGCCGATCAGGCTTCCAATGTAACTCCCTTGGAAAGTGCTTATCTGACGTATTCAAGCCTTACTGTTCACATATTCCAGATATTTGAACGTGATGGCGGGAGCGTCTCCTTGACCCGAGTCAAGGCCGCCTGTGTTGTGAATTTCACAGAGCGATGAAAACCTGCCTTGAGCTCAGTAGCCTGCTGGTGGCTGGTTTGTTGCTGCGCACGTGGGGAGGAAGACTGTCACCCGACCTTTAACACTGAAGTCGTGCCAAGGAGGAGTTTGTTTCCGAATGCGTTTCGGAGTATCTTGAGAAAATGCCAAAACCAAAATAAATTTGTACTCAAACTACATGTCGAATGTCCTCGGAGGTATTTGTATGATGCACAAGTAGTCTTGACAGAAAAGCTGGAAGGCTCATAGCCCTCAAGTGTTATAAAGTTGTTGTTTTTTCAAATACTCCAAAAGCTTCTCGCTACAGATATGCGCCTTGTGGTCGGCGGACACAAGCGCAGACATCTAAGGATAAAAGTATAAAATACTCACAAACACACACACACACACTCAACTCTCTCCCCTCAGTGAGCCTACAAGCCTCTCCTCACTATCGGGTCCTCGGGGTGGGGAGGGTGGAGGTGGGTGGGGGGTGAACCCATGAAATGATTCCTGACACGACGGCTCACAGAGCAGCGCTGGTTGAGCCGTCTGATATCAACACTTTTCTGCCTGACTGTGGACAAGTAAGGCAGGGGGATTTGCAATGATTTCCCCCGGCTGTTGCTCTCGCTGTGTCTGCTCCGCTGACTGAAGTTTCTGATGATAGACCACTGTGCCAGCCAGCCCGCAGAACTGCTGTCACATGGAAAACTGGCAACTCTGGTTTTGGTGCTCCTTTTCTTAAAGGAATTCTCTCCAGCGGAAAGTGACTGTCATGTTTCATGAGTTATTCTTATTCGAGTTTATTCAACCTGTCTTTTTTTTCTTTAAAAGGACATACTGTAAGTGTTTGGGTTTGTTTGTTTCTGAAGAGACTTTCAGGGCATACAGGGTTTTCATTTGGAAGTATATGTTGAGAGCACATAGGGTGTGAAGTGTCAGCTCGCCTCGAGTCATTGGATATTACTGTTAGCCTCTGTTTAGACTCAGTGGGTGAGCGCTCTCCTAAAACATGAAGAGAATATACAGAAAACAGATTGAATAATAAAGCAAAGCCACTTGATGGAAACATATTCCTTTTGAATAGCAACAGCCTGTATAAAACATCAAACTGTGCCTTCAGACGCTGTCTGTTCGTAACGAGTGAGTTTCTCCGATTCGACCCAGTGACTTGATGTCCGCTTGGTGGGAGAGGCAGAATTCCTGTGATGCAATCAGTTGGCAAGACCAAAGAGTGCATTTAATCCCTTTTTTTCTGTCCTCACAGCTCTGGACCGCATCTCAGATTAGCCATGTTGTTCCACAAAAATGTCCAAGAAGATGGAAAAAAATACATTACTGTTTCATCCGCAATGATTTAATCTGGAATGGATGGTGTTTTGTTTTAGTGATCCCTGAAGGCCATCATTTTGGCTTTTCAATAGGATTATTTATAAAACAATATTTGAGAGTTACAGGTGTGAATGAAATGTTTTTCTATGAAAAATGTGTATATATATATATATATATATATATATATATATATATATATATATATATATATATATATATATATATATATATATATATATATATATATATATATATATATATATATATTATTTTTTTCTTTTTTCTTTATTTCAAATTATTTTTTTGATTTAATTGATAATAATTTAGGATAGGAATAATTAAGCATTTTTTGCTTCCACCTATACCTTTTCAGTCTTTGTTTTTGTATATTATATAGTGTAGTATAATAATAATATTGTATTGTATAATGACTGAATGAAACACACAAACACTTGCTAGCGAAATAATGCTTTCAGGCAATTGTGCGTACACAAACATGTCCAGCAAATGATTGTCCTTCTGCCTCAGTCTTACAGTTTAGACGCAGTGCGTTAGCTCTGGCGGCTTACATTGAGAGCACGAGGGAAGAAAAAATACCTGCCGACTCCACTGCGAACCCTCCTATGCACGGGGGGTCTTACCCTAGGAGTCCTCCACAGTTCTCAGATCTGACATGAACAGCAACAAAGTGCTTTCTATCAGTGTCAACCGTGTTTGATCGGGATCGGGGAGGCTGCTCATTAGCATACAGAGATCCTCAGAGGTGAGAGCCACAACAATATTAGCAAATGTTGAGCCTTTGGTTTCCTCTTCGACTCATTATTTTGATGTTTCCGAGGAAGCCTGATCAAAGTTCCGATTTCACAGATCGTCTTTCTCCCTGCTCATCATGTACGGCCCTCAAGGAGGAATCAACCCGAGTGCTGGAGAAATTCAGCGAAACATATCAAGGTATCAAAAGTTCCCCTCTATGCATCTATTTGGAGCGGTGGAGTGTCAACGGGGAAGTGCTACTTTTTCATGAAAGGCACGGAATTAGTTCTTTCATACTCTGTGGATTGTATTGTTTCAGAAATATGAAGGGCTTCTTTGTCATGCAACAGATAGTTTTGACATATTTTCCAAGTGTACCTTAAAGTTAACGTTTTAAACAGCAAAGCCATGACAAAATAGAAAGGAGAGGAGGGCAGAAATGCGGCATCAGGCGTCTTTTTCTTTTTTTAAGAATGACAAATATGTTACCTTCAAGGATGACTTCTTTGCCAGTTTTCTTCAGCGCTTGCACAGCCTCGTCGTGTGTGGCCTCCCGTAAGTCAAAACCATTGACCGACAATATGGCGTCCCCAACATATAGCGCCTCCGTCTGGTCAGCAGCCAGGCCTTTAAAGATCTTGGAGATGAGGATTGGCATCTTGTTCTCCTTCCCACCTGCATGGCAAGAGGAGGGGAAATGTTTAGCTGCACTTCATGCATACGTTCACATTCACGCGGTGCAACAAACCCTCAACCTCAGCTTCTGACCCCTGATCAGCTTTAGCGGAGCAGCTGGGAATTAAGTTATTTTCTACTTCCACAATCCACGCAAAGTGCAAGTGCTTATGCTAAGCGCTCCGGTACGCGGCCGAAATCAAACGCGACACGATGTTAAAAGTTTGTGCAACATGGCGCTGGGAGGAAATGCCGAGTTCAGACTAGAAGGTATGGAGTTTGCCCCTCGCAGTGAAGAAGATGGTACCAGGAATAATAACGGACAGTGAAACATAAGACAAAGATAACAGTTTCATTTAAACGTAAAGAGACAGTCCATTATCGTGCCAGTAGATACACAACGTTGCTATGAAACGAGAAAACTGCACACACGTTTTGATTCCAACCACTGCAATCCTCAAGGGAGAGCGCATGAGGACAGACACCGACCACAGCGATTACCCTGTTGTACTAACTTCCGCCTATTCCACTCCATCCCTCTTTCCCCAGCTCTCTCGCTCTCCCTCTCTCGTTATATGAAGGTCAGCTAGTAAGCTGATGGATCTGCCTTTTGCTGTGGTCTTCCACTCTCCATAAGAGATATCGTCATTAATGTCAGCTGGCAGTTGGACTCTGGCCTTCAGGCTACTGAGAAATGATCTGAAAGAGGATTACGTTTAATTAATTTGAAATACATCTTCCACAGGTTGCATCCTCCGGGTGATTACTTTGCATTTGACTCATGTATCTTCTTTTAGGGGCCACCGCCTTGTGCTCTTCATAAAAACAAAAAATACATACACACACACACGCACTTCTATAATGCATGCCAGCCGCTATGCTGTTCAGATTGAGAAAGAGGGATTTGCCACTCGACCGCTCTGTGACATCAGATGTTGTTTTCTGCATGACTGAGTATTAGAAGTGAGGGGATTGTGATGCGTCGATAGGGATTTTAAAGTGGAGATGAGGTGAAGGGGACTTTCAGCAGTATTGGTGGGCATCAATATACATGTCGTCACAACTTAAATCAGAATATCGACCACAATACTGAACTTAAATCACAGTTTGGAATCATTAAATACTGTAAATGTATTGGATTATGACACATAGACATGAGGGCAATTTGCTATTTGCCCATGATGAATACAACCACATGAAGTTCTGCACAGTGCAAAGGAATAAACATGTCTTCGAGCGTCGATATTCTGACTCTTTTCAAATAATGTGGCGTCGGACGAGAACTGAATTAATAAAAAGAGCAATTTTGGGCAACTGTTCAGCATCCTGGCGAGACCTCAAATGAACCCCCGATACTGAATACTGCTAATCAGCGGAGGAGAGCGGTTTAGCCAGGCCTAACCGAAGCCCACTCGAGAGACCGACTTGTGATTCTGACTGCTCGGCATGGATGAACCTGCAGAAGGACCAAAAAGAAATGAGCACAGTGTTTGCCACAGCTAGGGCTGTCCTCTACCACAGAAATGATGAGGCGACCAACACTAACCAGTTTAATTGATTCAATCAAAAGGGATTTTTCCACAAAGAGTCACACAAATGCACTAATAAGTAATTCAGCATAGCAAAAACATTAAAAAAAACAACTAATCTACAAAAGAAACCTTAGTGAACTGATACCAAAACAACCGATTAATTGACTAGTCGACTGAGAAAGGGAAGGCCCAGCCAGAACACCGCTAACTAATCCTATGAACTACATTTCCCTTCATATTCTCAGTGGTTTGTGAGGATGCTTTCATTTGGATACAGCAATTCCCACTTAGAGGCTCAAGTTTGTGGATGTAAGAATATTTAAATATCAAATCTGCAGCATAATGTTGCCGTTTTTAGGTACTTTCTTGACTTTTCTGCCCATTTACCCACAGAATCAGTGCTCATATTCTGTTTGTTTTTTAAAACATGTTGAAAATAAGAAAAAGACGTCTTTCTGTTTTGTTTTTCTGGGGTGTGTCACGTTCAACGTCACGGACGGCACTGGAAGCAGGATTAGTAAACTGGGAGAGCGTAACTCCTTTTTTTGTATCTCTGCAACCAGTTGCTGATGGTTCGCCGATAAATAACTGTGACTACTGCAGAGTTATTTTTCCGTGAAATGAATGCCGATTGTAACCTTTCTCTCTCACGGCCAAAGCTGGATGTTGGTGGCTGTTATGTCATTTGTTCATGAAAAAAAAGGGACTTCCATCTGTTGTTGTTATCGTCACTATATGTTAGATAAAGCACTTTGAATTACCCTACATACCATGTGTGCTTTAAAGTTGCCTTGTGTTACCTTATAGAATTCTTAGTAACAAAGGGAGATTGTTTTGTTTGGTTCGTAAAGTGAGCTTAACTATTTGGCTCCGTAGGAAGAAGTGGTAGACTGTGTATTTATTTACAATACCCTAGGGGAGTAATTGCAACTCTACTACTATGGACTTTCTGTGGAATTGTTGTGCTGAGGAACTGTTGGTCTGATCAAGGCTCTCTGAATCTCTGAAGAAGCGTTTGATCCTGTGAAACAAGCAAAGCAGAGATTTTTTTTTGAAGAGTTTGCTGATTTCGCCACATACTGTCAACGTGAAGCACCCTAAGGAACATTATCAAGGATAAAGTAGACATATGCAATGACGCCATGCACTCTATCAAGGGTTTCTTTTGGAGCAGATCTTCTCTCAGCAGGTCGGCAACAGAGAAAGACACGACCACGGAAGAAGGGCTGCCACTCAAGCGGTACACAAACTGACACATGTGCCGACACATGCCTGTATGTATTCCCCGATCAGTATAATTAAGATGGGAAAAAATAACACTTGTGGTTCTGAATGTCAAGTGAAACGGTCTGCTGCCCTGCGTGGCCCGAGTCCTGCTCACTGCCCCCGTACAAACCTCCCCAGCTGGTTTAGGGATTACATTTTAATACCATTCAGTCACAAGTTGCTTCTCTAACCTTCAACTTATCTTTGCCCCGAATCTGCACGGCCATAGAAACCGTAGTTAATTACATAAAGCACCTATAGTAGAACTACAGTCCATACTACGGTACATTCCTGCTGGGCTGTTAATCCAACTGCAAAAGTAATTGAGGGTCACACATGCAGGGTCGACGGAGGGTCTTGCAGACTTGGAACAATAACTGCCGGTGCAGGACGTGTCCAGCGACATTTCAGCGTCATTAAAACACGGCACGCTAATACCTCATTTCACTGATGAAAGGTGAACATTTTATGAAAGGATCTATTTCAAGTGAATGCTTGGAGAAGTGGTTAATAGACGCTCTTGTCATTCGAAAGGATCATAGTGCTGTCCAAATGACTTGGCAGCTGCACCAAAATGAAATACAGACAAGGAGATATTTAAATCAATGAGGAGACGAAATGACTTGATGGAAGTGATCGTTGCAAGATTTCTTTTTTCCCCACCACCTGCTTGGCGTCTGTTGGGTACATTACAGTGAGGATGACAAGTCAGTGACAAGTACTGCACACAGTCTTCCACTTTTATACGTCCTTTCTACTTCTCTTCCTCTCTTTGCATACCTTCAGGTTTGCCATCTAAAAACACCTTGTACTGACAAGGCTGCTGGATAAACATTGATGACATATTGTAGGAAAAATAAAGTCAACATGTCTGCCACTCCTACACAACCCCCAATCCACTCGTGTTCCCTGCCCATCCCCTTTTCCGTCCAACTTTTCATGTCAAACACAGTTCAGCACCCTCCAGCTGGGGAGCCTGTCACTCAGCTGACAGGAGCTGGTGGGGCGGAGCCAGCGGAGAAACCCGTGGCAGGTGAATGAATGGTGCTGCTTTATGCAACACTGCCGTGTACCTAATTAGGCAACTTTGTGCTAGCAATGTGTTTGTTGTGATAGTGCTCCTTTCAAGAATTCAGCATGATCAGCACTTTATTTCATCAGCTAATATGCACATAGTGCTAATGAGCGCTGGGAAAAAAAAACACCAGAAGAAAAAAATAATAACTACCACAAACCTTCAAATTAAACGTGGTTACATATCCATGATGAGTGTGCAGAGCCACATAAGTAGATAATAGCTTTTTTAAAAATAGATGTGTTACATAATTCACCAAATATTGCATGTTTGCACATATGAGGTGTTTTGGGACAAGAGGCACTCAAATGTGGTTTCACAAATTTTCTCCCTCGAAATCATCACACACTGGGATTATTTAAACAATGTCAGGAAAGCTTTTTAATCCACATCGCGTTTTGGGGGTTCCCACCGAGTTCACACCAAAGTGTTCCACCCAGTTCTGTACACTCGACTTCACTCCGACCACTGGGCCCGTCTCGAGATCTGGAGCCTCACTTCCTGGCCTTAAATTTAGACGTACGGGAGGAGGGGGTTGACTGCCTCCATGCTTTTCTGCAAGTCGGGGGGGCTCCCTAAAATTAACACGAGTGGTGTAGTCCATTCCCAGCCACATAGCTTTCATCTTTGGCCAATGACAACTGCTCGCTGTGAGTAGCTCCTCTCAGCTGTTCACAATGTGGCGTCAGCTAGCCCATAACAACTTTGCTCTGTTCTTTCATTTTCTTTCCCTATTTCTCTTTTTTACACTGTACTATTTCTTACTTTGTTCATTATTTATTTTCCCTTTTCTACTTATTTGACCCCTTGCTAGCTTGTTTCAAGTACATTTTCTTTCATATATGGCTTGCTTTTCGTGCCTTCGCCTTTCTCTTTCTTTCCCTGTGCTAGACCCGTCTTCCTCCCTCGCTTCATTGCTGCCTTTGAACAACGGGCATCACAACAATGTCAACCCGGCAGGGTGCCAGCAATGATTTTGTTTTAATAGCATGCTGTCTGATTTTCAAAGCCACCCATTTCCACAGAGATGGACATTACATGTATGTCATTAGGGGCTAGCTTTGTTGTTGTTGTTGTTAGTGGAAGGGTTGGGGGTGGTGGGGTGGGGATTAAAAGTCACATTTCACCATTTTTGCAACATGACAGCAGTGCTACGCCGAGGCTGTCTCTCAAATGGACCGTGTGCATGCCAAGTGAAAACCTGCCAATACACGGCACACAAACATTCTAAAACAATGTTCGACACCTCCAGGAAATACAAAAGAAGTATTGCTCGCACTGCATTATCACGGTGCTGTCCCCGTTATCTTTTGTATTTATTTACATGGCGCCCCATGCTCAGCCCTCCTAGTCTTTCTCACACAGAGATTTTCATTCAGATAGTAGCCTGTTGCTGCAAGTCGAAGAAAAGGGACGAGGAAAAAGGCTTTTTATCAGACACTGAACAGTACACAACGCAGGTATGTGAGCCTGGCTGGTAAGATATGGAGAGGTCGCAACCTTTTCCTATTGAAGGCAATGGGAGCAATGCCGGTGTAACTACGTTTGTAGCAGCAGTGTGGGGTAGATGCATCTTCGCTCATTGAAATACTAAAGTTAATCAGCCAACCAGAATTAAACTAACCAAAATAGTTCATAATCTGGAGGGGAAAAAATTGATGTGTTCTCTCTTTTTTTTCTGTGACTACACTTTCATACAGTGCTGAACAAGTAAGCAGCCTTCATGATTGTGGCTTTTGGATTAGTTAGTTTTTTGGGACCCTGTAACAGGCAGGTTATGTCTTTTACCCAGTCTTAACATTAACTCTCGCCCAAGTTAGTTTGAGTGTCGTCGTTTATCCGGAGGCTCGTGCGTGAGGAGCCACCCGCACTGCTAACTAGTTAACCCATAACGTCACGCGGCAGCAGCTGAAATAACGGCGGTGGCTCTCCCCCTCTGTTCAGGTGAGGCACAGCGTGAGATAATCACAGCTGTCAAGTTTTATCTACGCAAAAAACAGCCCCGAGATTTTTTTTTTTTTTTTCTTAATGGCTGGGTTAACACGCGAATGGAACATATGTTTTGACTTAACGTCGCGGACACGCGAAAATGTATCGGAAATGATTCGGAAATGTATCGGAAATGATTCGGTAATGTAGCCGCACATACGCGGGGGTTTAGCTTAACGGTCGGTTTGAAGTGAGCTTCCGTGAAGTTAACAGGCGAGGCGACGGTTCGCGGTCTCGCCGTCGTTGTCAAACTGCACTCAAACTCCTCACCAAAACTTGTGCTAACTGACGCCGACTCGCCCATTTGTGAAGTTAGCCCTTTTGGTGTAAACGGTTTACTTTAAAGTGCCTCACCTTTTATACTGATACCGAGTCCTCCGACGTCTTGCTTCGTGACTCGCACGGTGCGCTTCACGTTGGTGATGGTTTCTGGGACCGGGGACGAGCTCAGGTTTGGGGGGTCTCCGTTGATTGCGCCGGCGGGACTCTGGTTTGGCTTCGCGGGCTCCTCGACGCCCTCCCCGGGGTTAACCGTGAGCGTGTCCTCGGTGAGAGTGGCCAACACCCGGATCCAGCGGTCCACGGTCACTCGGAGCTCCAGCAGTCCCGTTTTCTGCGCCTTCATCGCGGCAGCCATGTTCAACGCATTCCTGGAATAACTCTAGACGGGCTGGCAGTCCTGTAAAGAGATAGGGGGTGGAGGGATGGAGTAGGGGGAACACACATACACACACACTCACTCACGCACACACACACAAACACACACACACAGTTCTCCCTTCTCCGACTTTGTCCCACTCAAAAGAGGTTTATCCAGTGGTAAGAAGTACAAGTTAATTGAGGGTGATACGATTAGCAACGGTGTTGACACACACACTCAAAGTTCAAAGAGCTTCTTGTTGAGTCCCTCCATTAGTGAACTGCGTGCGGTCGAGTCACACATAATTAAGTTTTGATGCGCTTTATTATTTATTTATTTATTTCAAGTGCATTGAACCACCCGGGTTCAGATCACATATCTCATTTGTAGATATATATACATGACTGTCTGTCAGAAGGAACTTATAATGAATAGTCCAGATAAACTGCTCTGCAAATTCATCTTCAGTATGAACTGTGCAGACAGAAACCATGCTTACCTAATTATACCACGTTGCTGCACGGCCATCTCGTCTTAAAAGACTAAAAGCTATATGGCATATTAGTTCTCATTCACAAAATGTAAAGAAATAATAGCAACTCTGCACGTACTATGATCATTCTGGGCTGAGGCGTAGACTGCTTACTTAAACCGGTTGTGGAAAATAAACCCTTCCAATCAATACACAGCACAATCTTAATAACAGGTGTAGGGCGAGCATGGTGTTGTGTAAAGGGTGGTCAGCCATGAGCTTTCATCCATAGAGGCAGTAAATGAGTTGGCAGCATGGTTTATGAGCACTGAATCAATACTGGCCATGCACAGACACCAACCAAAGTAAGGAGAAAGACTTCAAGAGACAACACTATATATACTGGATGTATATACTTTGTAGTCATTGGCTAAGACGCTGTAGTTATGTTGTTGGTTCTCTTCTCTCTACTCATCTGAGAAATGCATGCATAGTCCTATGGCTCAGAGCTTTGTCCTAAGTCCTCCAAATCATATGGCAAACAAGATATGTGCCTGAATTGTTATTTTCAGTTCACAGGAATACATGTTAAATAACTTTCTTAAGCAAATTCATATTCTTCTTGTTTTCTTCCACTTCCATCAGTTCTATCAAGCAATTTGGTCTGCAATATGCATTTATCATGCATGATAAAAAATGATAAATGCATGATGAGTTTTTTTTCTTTTAATAATCTATAAAAACTCAGAAAATGCTGTTTGATATACATGTTTGAAACTAATGTGTATAGTGAGCCATGATTTCAGCAGCAATACATGAGGACAAATCCATGTTGGTGTTGGTCTTGACTCCAACGTGGATAAGTACTGCACTGCTTCGGTGACTCAGCAGAGGTGCACTTAATTGCACAAAGTAGACATTAACAACATGTGTGAGTCAGTGAAACAAGCTGATGAAGCAGTACACGTTTCCCCATGCTCGAGTGCATCAGCAAGTCATCTGCCTGCAGCCCTTCAGCTGTGTGTGTGTGTGTGTGTGTGTGTGTGTGTGTGGCAGCCTGTGATGCATCTGCTTCACAGCAGGTGAAAAAACAAAGAAGTTCCAGCTTCCAAGTTTAGAAGAGCACAAGAGCTACTGTTTCCTTAATGAAAACAAGTTTGAGACATTGACTGAAAGTTGCTCTCAACCGAAGCAAGATGGTTTAAAGATGCACATCTATTAACTAAACCTCCTTATAATGAAGCTAAGCAGACACACTAGGTTCTGATCCTAACTGCTGCATTCATTTATAGTTAGCTACTATTAATATTGAGAAGTATAGTTGTATTTCCCTGAGCTGAATTCCATGCATGATTTGATAATGCACAAACTGAATGTCCTGCTCAAAACAGGCTTTTCACAATCTTTTGTCTCCCTCTAGTGGTAGCATTGCTGCATTACTTCAAACGGTTACAAATTAAAATGGTTTGACACAGGGTCATCTTTTTTGAATTTAAAGGCAGAGGGATATTCAATATTTTCTGCCTTTTTTTGTTTGAAAATCTCTTAGGAGCATTTTTTAGTTATTGCATGGTGCCAGTTTAATGTAATACACAATATTAAAAAGAAAAAAAGAAAAAAAAAATAACATGTCATTTCTGATGTCTTTTTCACAGATTGATTTTAATATATGTAATGTATATATTAATCTCTTAAGCATAGATTAAATACAATTACTCTGCCATCAACTGAAACTACATCACACCACAGTAATCTGTTCCAGGATTAATGCACCACAGTTATTACATTAATATATCCAAACATATGTCCAGTGAAAATGCATGCATATTAAACAAACAGCTCTGCATAAAACTCAGGTCATAGCTTTAAAAAAATAAGTATTCATTTTCAAAACATAAATGAAAACATATTTACTTAACGTGTTAAAGAGGCATTTTTTTAAATTAACTTTTGTACTTTTTCATTCAGAAGAGCTCTATACTGCTCACGCCACAACAATTATGTTCTTTACCAAAAGGAGCAAGATACAAATGGGATAATATTCATATGTGTAATGTTTCATAGACTATGCAACCCTTTGACAATATACAACACAAGTATTTAGTAACTATATACAACACAATTATTTTGTAACTATATACAACACAAGTATTTTGTAACTATAAGTGTTGTAGGTACATGGTTAACCAGCTTGTTTGCGAGATTTATGAATGAATGACTACATGCAATAAATAGATAATTCCTCATTTCTTTCGGATGAACATTATCTCGCAGCTCCAATGAGAACATGAAATGTTTTTTTTCAAACTAAAATGAACATAACATGCTTAATATGTGTAATGTACAATATATTTATTTCTGCTCTGCTTTTACTGTTTTACTGTGCTAACTGTCCTGCTAAATCCACTATGCGCTAACTGCCCTGCAGAAAACGTCAATCAAAGTTAGCAATAGCGAACACAGCGAAGCATTGACCTCACCTTCAGCTAGCTTTTCGCTAACTAGTCAGATAGAGGGAGTTTGTATGCGTAGGCAGATAAGGTTCCACTAAAATAACAACAGGTAAGAGCTAATTGTGAAGGATTTGTACCCCAAAGTGGCCATTAAAATAGAAGATTCAGGCAGACTCTCTTTTAAATGTGCAAGATGGGGTCTAATTAGTTGAACATGATGGCAAATCAATATATCTGCAGTTTTTTTTTATACGTCTTCCCATAAAATTTAACCACTGTTGTAAAACACTATTGTTGTATTTAGCGCGTCAGAACAAGAAGGTGTAGCAACAGCTCAGCAACAATGAACGACGGGGCTTGCCTGGAGCAGTGCATCTACCTAATGATGTTTAGCATTATGACGAAGCGTTTGACCATCTGACCTGTTGTCTATACATCTGTCAGTCTATTCCTTTGTGATGTGAATGGCAGGTGGCCAGTCTATCTTTCAGAGTACCAGGCCGTAATATTTTTTTTTTTTCCCAAAGCTTCAGGGAATGGAACAACAGGATTTGTAAGGATCTCTCGCAGACAAAAGAATATAATGTCATCTCATGGATTGATTGTAATGCACTGAAAAATGTCATGTGGAATCGTACGTACTGTGTGGACAATGAAACATGTATTTGCTAGATTTTACATTAAAAACAAGAATGATTGTCTAAAATAATGAGACACTTTTATACATTTGACAGCCCAGCAGTATTTTAAATATGTTTAAATGATCTCCACCTCGACCAATACCTATTTAAATGCTACCTACACATTAAGTCATTGATAATATTAATCAAATTATATAAACATCAATAAATTAGGTACTTTTAGTACATTTTGTTGCAAGTACTTTTGAAGTAAGATTTTGAAAGCACGATTTATACGTGAAACAATATTTCGCACTGAGGTAAATCTAAATACTTAAGAAAATTAAGTGAACATTTAAATGAAATATAACAAAATACAAATGACAAAAAAATACAAAGGATGAGGTTTAGCAACAGATAACTTCATTTCCACAAGAAAACATTCTACATTACATATATAATTGTATTTTACCATAAAAAGATCTTTTCATTTGTGAAAATATTTAGAGTTTATGTGATGCGCTCACGTTATTGCAATGGGTGTTTTAAAAGTTAGAAATGCTGAATAACGTTCATATTGAGTCAATTATATCAAGTGAAAAACGTTTTTAAAACCCCTCGTTTATGTTATGGTCCGCAAACAGTAATGTACACAGACACACACAACTGAACACGCACTCCAACCCCCTCTTGCTGTCCTCACCCCCGGGTTCAATCAGCCACATATATGCATGTCTCAACTCCCCAAAGACAGTGGACAGTTGGGCTGGCCTGCTGATTAATTTCAACCTCTCCACCCCCTCCCCTCTTCGCTCTGCCTCCTCCTGCTATCCTCCAACCATCCCTGCATCCCTCCATCTATCCCTCCCCTTCCTCAAAGGGCAACAGCTCCAGAGGTCTACCATATGGGCCAGTGTCTGAGCGGCTGACTGCCTGCAGCTTGCATGTGTGCGTTTGTGTGTGTGTGTGTGTGTGTGTGTGTGTGTGTGTGTGAGATTCAAGCCTGTTCTGACTGTTAGCCTGCCCCACCTGTTCCTCTGTAACAACAGACCAGGCCCTCTCCACTTCAGGCCGCCCCGGACAGGCTGCTGGATAGATAGACGAACAGGCCGCGGACAAAAAGATAAATAGATTGAGAGGAGGCCGGGGAGAGATGTGCAGATGTGGCAGTCGGGGGTTTTGAAAAGATTTCAATCAAACGTGACAATCACATGAGCGACGAGCAGCTGCAAATCACATAATTGATAAGCACCTGCCGAGCCATTGGTAGAGTCACCGGAAATGTGGTCAAAACGAGGGGATAAGGGGGGGGGGGGGGGAGAGAGAGAGAGAGAGAGAGAGAGAGAGAGAGAGAGAGATCAGGGTCAAAAGACAGGAAGAAACCCACAGATGGTTGGACTTCACATAAAAGACAAAGAGATGAGCAGACAATAACGGATTAAAAAAAAATATGGAATAATTTATTCTCAAAATATGAATGACAGGCTGTGCGGCGAACAGACTGCGGTAGACAGACACACCACGGTGCTCCCCAAACACCCGAGGACACGGGATAATAATGAATGAGAACTTGGGGGTGATAATGAGAGGTCAAACAGAAGAATAAGTCTCGGGCTTGTACACCTGTGGCCCACCTTCTGCCATCTAAACCGCCAAGCGACCATTTTGTTTTAAACCCCACCACGTTCAGTTACTCTCATTATAACCTACTGAATAATGTAAAGGTATATATGCATGAGGGATCCAAAGCGAGGGAGAGGGGACAGGGCTGAGGGATGGAAGGATCTACATAATAGGGCTATCTCTCCATCTGGCCATGTGTTTATAATCTTCCCCTCCTCCTCCTTAATACCAATCTATCTGTTTGTCTGACAGACCCAACGCCCCATCGGCAAACGTCCCGAAACAATTTTGCCGTCGCTAATGCCGCCGCGCTCTATCGACACTCTGCACAATCTGCCCTTTTCAGTGCGGTTTCAGACCGCTGCGACTGTGTATCAGCGGGGACGCACGCGTGTTCGTCTCTATCCGTGCATTTCAGTGTCCGTCTGTTTGAGCTGACGCGAGCACTTTGCAGCCCCGGGAGAATTAACCAGGCGTCTGCCGCCGTGACCCCGTTGACTCCGACCGTCCTGGGCTCAGCTGATACGCGTGCCGCGTGGCCCCCGACATGAGGGGGGGGGGGACACACACAAAAAGCAGGAGGAGGAGGAGGCCGAGGACAGAAGGACCAGCAGGCAATGAATGATTATGATGACTAGGGCCATCTTGATGGCCTCAGTCCCCCCCTCACCTCCCACCCTAACAGAAACCCTGGCCTTGGCCCTGGCTCCCACATGGACGAGCGATCTGGCTGGGGTCAGCGTGGGTGAAGTGTCATCACCGGGCAGGGTCTGGTCTGTCAGCTGTTGGGGATGACAGGAGGAAAGGAGGAGACAGCGAAGCGAAGCAGAGGAGGGATGTGCGTAGTAGCGCATGAGGGCGGGGAAGACGTACAAAAATAGGAGGGTGGGAATTATATAATGGAAAGATAATTGGCGAGCAGAGGGAAATCATGAAAAGCCAACAGAGGGAATAGGAAGGTAGGCGCAGGGGGATAGATAATATTGGATGGAGCAGGCTGAAACAATGGATAATAGGGAACAGGTTTTGTGGAGGTGTCATATCTGCCAGGCCTTATGCAACCTACAGAGCTCACACAGATGGCATGACTGCTGAGAAAGTAGGGTAAACAGTCCCAGCTAATGACTTGCCCCCTCTTGACTCGGTACAGTGAAGTGAAAGAGCAAATAACCAGGGAAAACATTCCCTCGCGGGGATTAAGAATCTGTCAGGTTAACCGCTGTACAGCGTAAAGGGCAAGTGAGCGGCGCTGAACTCGTAAAGGGTAAATGTGTGGGCTCATATATTCATGGCATCTTTTCACGGTATTGTTGGCACCGTCGGCTCTCCCTCCGAGGCAGTGATTAACTCGGCACACTGAGCAGAGAGGAGGGGCGGCGAGTCCACGGTGGATGGGTAGAAAGATATGCAGGTTCTCCACAGCAAAATACAGAGTGATAGTACACAGAGAAGAAAAGCACGGGAGGGTTTTCATGACATTTTTGCTCGCGGTGAGAAGTACAAATTATTATTTTTCTCAGTGGAACATATAGTTCTAATCTTTTAGTGTCCTTGAAATAGCACAGGTAAATCCATGTGTGTGTGTTCTCTTAAAATAGATGCTTGAAAATTGGTGATGTAGCTTGTCGCTAATATCATAGCTACGTAGCTGCTTGTTAGAAATATTCACTCGACACCTTGGAGTAAAATCATTAAAACAGGAACATTTATTCGTCGAAGAAGGAGCGGAGTCAGAAGTACAACGTGATAGACAAATTGCGACAGAAACCTACAGATTCCCCAGTCTCATGGCTACCAGGAGACATGCTGAGTTTGTGTGTCAGATTAAACAGAGACAGTTCAAAAAGAAGTCTGAATATAATCGTGAAACAGTAACTGATTAAGAGTGAATAGGTTTTTCCTCCAAAACTGCTAAATTAGCAGCTTTTTGCAAACTCTGTCCTCCCTCCCACAATGGATTACAGCTGCTTTAATTGTCCTCATGAAGAACGGTGACTTTTCATCCACGCAGGACATCCTCCCGTTGTTATGGCCGGAACTTTTCCTTCAAAAGTGGCTCAACGCCTCGCACTTCATTGCGCGCGTTGTGGGGATTATGGGGAGAGGGTTACATCTTGTGATATCACTTTGCGGCAGCTCAGCGTAGGTCATATACGTTCACTTACGGACACTCAGCCAGTAGGTCAGGTCAGCTGATTTGCTGCGTAACAGTCCTGCTGGTGTGATTAAAGGAGCTGTGACAAAGACGCTGAAAGGCGATAAAGGGAGTGGGGGGAGGGGGAGAGGGGGCACTGGCCAGCTGTCACACAGAGCGACCATAATGGCCAGGGCCAATCCCACCACCGTCTGAGCCCGTTTCTTCTTTGACTTCAGCCTCCTGCTAACTGACTAGTCATCTCTTTGTTAACCTGTCACTGAGCTTGTTGACAAGATGAGTTAGATGGGACATTGTTGTCACAATCAAAAGGTTTGCTCTGGATTGATGCATTGTGTCAGCGATTCACTGAATACATGTGGGTTCAAATGACACACGTTTGAAGTAATACAAATAATCATGCTGTGATAAAAAATAAAAAAAAGAATTGAATTGAAGAATCTGGTAGTTCAAAGGTCATTTAAAAGCCACATATTCTATACACTATCTTGTTATGTACAACCATAATGAAACTCAAAGGCAGGTGAACCATATAAATAGGGTCTGGTGTTCTTTCTGCATGAACCCCTGCTGATTCTTTGCGGTGTGCTTTCCCAATACCTTAAGTCGTCCCACCGACCCCCTCACCAACCCACACACACACACACACACTTTCTACAGCCTTGTTTTGCATTAAATATGTGGGACTCCAGCATGTTCTCTATTAATCTTACTGTTTTGTATCTTAAACTCTGGATGGGTCTTCATGTGAAGGGTCCTCTAATATATTTGACCAAGATGTAACTGTAAATACAGCTTATTCAAGGAATCACAGTAACATCATCTTCTTCACTTTGTTGTGTCTGTGCAGGCAGTAAATGCACCGGCTGCACCTGCCAGAGACTATGTGGGTGGTTGAGTCCCCCCCCTAACGTGAAGGATTAGCCCCTGAGTCACTGCATACACCATTTTTAGGATGTTTCTTGAAAGCAAATTGTAAAAGAAAAAAAAAAAAAGGTTTTTTTCTGTCAGTATTTCTTGTTAACTTTGAAACCTCATCACTGGACTGCAGCTTCACACTTGTGTCTAGTGCCTGACAAATCAAAACCGATTTTTTTTTTTTATGATTGATTGCATTTCAGTTCATGCTCACGATGATACCTTTATCGCAAGATTTTAAAGCAGTGATGGGCTCAATACTCAAAACCATTTCAGAAACAAACCCATAGGAAAACAACCTGCATTTAAAGAACTAGCATTTGTTGGTTCATTTATTGCTTATACGATTACATTTGAGGATGTGCAACTGTGTCTCGACGTGTTAAGAATGGACCATGGCAAACAAATGAGTACGATTTGAAGAAGGTATCCGATCATGTGTTGTTGGAAATATCACGTAATTTCTCCTTCCTTCATTGATTATGGGGGGGTCGAGCACAGTCAACAGCATGGAGACTTGCTTCTGACACTGACACAGCAAGTGGTGACTCTTAGCTTCTGCGTCCCCAGACCGTATCCCTCCCCCTGATCGGGTGATCCACATCAAAACAATTAGTGGCCCTTGGTCCTCTAGCTTTACACAAAACAATGGGGGGGAGGAGGGGCTGACCGGTGTTCTCCACATGCACAGAGGCGGTAGCGGATGGCTCCTTGGCTCTTCTATAGCAGGAGCAGTAGGTAATGACTCCTGCCTGCCGCCGTGGACCTTAATTTGTTATTGTAGCAGAGCAGCTGTGCAGCATGCTGCAGCGAGCAGGTGGCAGCCTGGCAGGAGTGGAGGATGGGGGGCTGGAGGGGGAAGACAGGAAGGGGGAGGGGGGAGCGTGTGGCATATGTGGGTGGCTGTAAAGAGGGGTGGGGGGAGATTGGAAATATGATGGCGGATGTGTGGTTTGGGGGTGGTATAGCTCACCATCTTCTCAGCCAGTGACCACGTATTATGCTTGTAAAGCAGTAACACGGGAGGCTCTGGGGGAGTATGCGTGTGTGTTTTTGTTTTCTGGTTTATGAAGCCCAACAGATGACACACACACACACTAAATATGAAACTTTTGTTTTTAACTTCATGTGTGGTTTACACTGTGCAACACTTTAAATCATAATTTGCCCCGGAAGGGCCTGAAATTGACCCAAATTCAATCCATCATGTGTAGTTCCACAGGCTCTTCCTGTCTTTGCCTGTTGCAATGACACTTTCAGGAGACATTCCAGGCTGCAGACCGAGGCTACGAAAAACAAAATCAATACGGCAACAACAAGTCGAGGTCATAAACGACTTTGCTCGAGGCAATGGAAGTGTGTCTGCTGTGGGGATTATGTGAGCTGAGCTCTGGCGTCCCATTGTTGCCGCTCGGAGTTAATCATTACAGAGACGACGTTCCCCCGGTTGCACACGGCGCGGCATTGGCGTACTGCTTTAAACGCGCCCCGTTAGCCCCGCCCACTCAACTATCCACGGCCGCGCCGCGGAGACGAGAGATACCTGTGCTGAACCGGATCCATCGTCTCTGGTAGTATTTCCTTCCACCCTATTTATTTCTAAATACTTTTTTTTTTTTAATTTTTAAAAGTGTTTTAATAAACCAAATCCGTCGGGGAGAAACACTAGGACTTGCAACAACAACAAAAAAAGAAGCCTGATCGTGCCAGCCATCATTCTGCAAAGAGGAAGACAACTCCGGAAAAAAAAAAACAGGAGGAGGATGGTCGGAATGCCCAGTGCTTTAAACTGTAAGTAGCCTTAAAATTGTGGCCAAAAAAAAAATGAAGTGTCGCACGATTTGGGAAACTTTTACCTGACGTCATGTATCCACAGGTGGGCATTATGGAGCACCTGCACGCGATAACACGCCGTGCTAAGTCAAAACAAACCGTATGCGCGCAATCCCATTTTCTTTTCTTCTTTTTTTTATTATGTTAAGTCTTTTGCCTCGTAATGAGCCCATATATCGAGGCTACATAATGTGCACTCTATTATTTTCAGATTCCTCTCTCCCGGAGCAGTCTTCAGAGAAGACCTTTTGAATGTGTTACTTCAGATCATATCCAATCATTATAATGAGCAAACAAAAACGCCGTCATCCCTTTGTCCGCCGAGATCTTACGGTCATTAGCATCCATTGAAGAGTGCGAATAAACTATGCATAACACACACTCTATTGGATGCATTATCCCTTATATAGCCCCCACAAGACAGCTATTATGCTCCCATTTGATTGAAAAGTAGCTTTCGGTTTGTGTGTCTATTCAGTAGAGGATTTGGAGCCCTTAATCCACCAGGCAAAGTTTTTTTTTCTCTCTCTCTCTCTCGCTCTCTCTCCTTCCACCATCTGGACTTTTTAAGACAAAAACACCAGGCGGTGTGAAACCAGGCTGGAGCTGCTGCTTGGTGCCAGGAGGAGGTTTTTTCCCTTTTTGTCCGTGTTTTTTTTTTGTGTTGTTGCCTGCTTTACATCAGGGTTCAATAGTACAGTCCTGCAATATAAGTGGGGTCAGCTGGGCCCGGGTGCAGGACTGTAGGCCTCCTTGTGTCACCGCGACTCCCCTCGGGGCTCCAACGGGTCCCTCTTCTCCCCACAGAGAAACAAATAACCGCATGACAAAAGACATGACTGTGATGTTGATGGTGGCGATGATCATCATCATGATGATGGTGATGATGATGATGATGGTGATTGGGCAGTTGCCACCAGGGAGCAGCAGAGTGTGTACTGTAATACCAAACTGTAAACATGATGAATTCTGGGTTTGAAAGCAATTTCTGTTTTGGAAAACTTGGTTTGGACTTTCGCCCACAAAAGAATATGTGTTCTGTTTTTACTGTAACCGTTGTTTAGTTTGGGTAATTCGATGCTTTTGCAGAAAGCTAAAGAGCCCTCTGGGAAGCTGAGATGCTGTGTGTGTGTGTGTGTGTGTGTGTGTGTGTGTGTGTGTGTGTGTGTGTATATGCGTGTACACACTGGGAGAAAATGTGTTAAAGAGCATGTAGGCCCAACATTGCTCACACTAGTCAATCATTTCCATTCACCACTGATTCAATTAGCCCTACTCGAAAACATGTGGATAATTTGGAACCCCTGATAATTTTCCCTTTTCCCGTCTTTTCTTTGGGGTGGGTTATGAGTCAGATTCCGATCCTCTGACATTAAAAGGGGAAATAAACGACAAAGGGGCCCTGCAGGTTTGCATTAGAGACCTAATTGGTTTTGGCTTGAGTGGGCTGTTAGCGTTGCCAGACGTGGGCCTTTTGTGTTTTGCCATGTGGGAGAATTTGCCCGTGCTGGAGGTGGAGAGAGGAGCCTGTGGATCTTCTCTGAGTCATGCCTGCAGTTTTCTTTTGTGTGTGTGTGTGTGTGTGTGTGTGTGTGTGTGTGTGTGTGTGTGTGTGTGTGTGTGTGTGATGTGTCATTTCAGTTACGTCTCTTGAGAAAAAACTCAAATGTTGCCGCAAATGCTGGTCTCTGCATGTTGCTGTGTGTCGTGCATGCCGTTTGGCTGTGTCTTTGTTATATGCGTGCGCTCGTGTGTGTTTGTGTGTGTGTGTGTCAGGCTGCGAGCCCAGTATCCTTCTCGCTCCCTCTGGTCTCTGCGTGGGTCTTTTCCACCAGCACTACCACCTGTTAGTGTTTTACTCGGGGGGCCCAGGGACCACAATGACTGCAGAACCTTCCAGATTTCCTCATCAGGCTCATCAGATCGGCTCCCTTACCTCAGGCCAGGCTCCCATATCGTATCGCCGGACCGATCTGAGTCCCCGGTGCCGTTCGGCTGAGGCGAGGTTGGTGCGCAGTTGAACCAGTTTTCGCCAAGTTCAATTTATGACTCATGAGCAACAACATTTTTATTCAGTGTGCTGCACTGCTGGATCGCACTTAAATGTTTGCAAAGTGTGGTTTTAGTGGGAAAGCAGGCCTTTAAAGGCTGAATTTATGGGGTCACTGTGTTGCCCGGTGCTCCACATGTGATAACCACAACAAAGAATCCGGCATCTTCTGTTTGAGTAATAATACAATGTGACCAAATGGCTGTTTAAACAGTGCATGTGCCACGTATCTACTGTTAAGGATCGCATGCTGAGATTTTAAATAAACTCTAATTGTAATGAAATGTTTACGACCCATTGGCAGCGAGAGGAAATATGTTATCTCTGCAAGCTATTATAAAGTCCCCTTGTGTCGTAGCCCAAACCGCTGCAAAGAGCATCACCAGTCCTTTCAAAGCGATAGGATTTGTCATGTTCCGTGTTTCATGAGACATCTGAGTTTTCTGTCCCATTGTCTGTTTCCAATTCAGCCCACTGTGTTCCCTGTGTCTGTTGGTTCAGACAGTGTGGCAACCTGAAGCAAAGCTTTAAAAAAAAAAAAAAAAAAAAAAGAAGAGAGATGAGTGACCGAACAGTTAAAGGGAAGGGGGGAGAGAAGGGGAGTAGAAAGGGATTAACTGTCAGGGAGAATGTGAGGCTAATTGAAACCAGTTTTGCACAGCTGTTTCTTGTTGCCGTGCGGCACTGCGCAGAGCGGCTGGGCGGATTGGATCCAGATGTGATCTTGCGCCAAAGCATCACCCGCCAATAACAATCCTCAGAAATACCAGCCGTACAGGAGACGAGGGCTATTAGAGTGTCCGTGCTCGCTCCACCTCCTGACAAAACATCACTTCGCCGCCTTTGAAAGATAAACCAGCTCTGCGCTTTTCGCTCGTGATTGCAGGCCTCGGCTCGGCTCCCTCGCGTTGTTAACACTGTCATTTTGTCGTAGCGCCGCCAGCCACCGACGTGGCCCCTGTATTCAGGTGTCAGTTGGCAGCGTAAACATCGCTGTGACACATTTGACTATTCCAAAAAGACGTCGCTCGCGGTTTGAGAGGGGTTTTGCATATATATATATATTTTTTTTTATCACATGGCTTTTGAAACATTCAGCAAAATGGGATAAAGGCGTCTTTTGTGTGTTTCGTTTAAATCATCACAGGGAGAGAGAAGAAGAAAAAAAAACCATGTATCCTTTATCAGGATGGGGGGGCCGCAAAGGTTCCAGGATTGTGTGCAAGTATTTATTCGGTCTTTTACTCTTAAGTGGAGGGACATTGGCTGGGAACAAAAGGGTCCAGTCACTTCAGAGTGAATCAGAATGATCAGGCAAAAAAAAAAGGCTTTTCACCCCCACACCTCCCCCTTCCATCATTTCCCACTTGGCCCAAACAAAGAGGAGTAAGCATTGGTTCCCCCTTTTCTCCACGCCTTCGGTTCTCAAGCGCTTTTTTTTCACCCCCCTCACCTCCTGTTTCTGTCTGACGTTCGGCCTCCCTCCACCCATCCCTCTTTGTTCCCCGTCTCTCTGTCCTCATTCCTTTCCCGTTTCCATTCACCCCCCACCCCCCCTCCCGAACCCTCTCTCTCCATCCCCGCTCACCTTGTCTCGGCCGCCACGCAGAGAGTCCGCCTGCAGCTGGCCCGTCACCGCGCCCGAGGAAAGCCGACATCCAGCTGCGTGTGAGATCTTATTGAAGACTCTGGGAGAGAAGTCTCAGTTCATGGTTTAACAAGATATAGTCAATGTCACACTTATTATTAAAACCCTGCTGCCCCCCCCCCACCCCCTCCTCCCTCTTTTCATGTGTCATTTCCCTCTTCATTTTCACCAGCTGTATTAAAGTAATAGTATCATATATGTATTACATTGTAATCCCGCTTCACTTTGGAGACTTTTGACCAAGTTTCTTGTGAACTTATTATTTTGATAATAACAATTCAGTAATAAAATATTTATATATTCATTTGTTGCATTTTTTTTTTTTTGAAATTAGGAAGTTATTGACTAAGCACTGGAATCTGATCGGTACTCTATATGAGCCAAGACCCAAAGCTATTTCTCTCCCTACTAGCCGAAACACGTGTAATATTTATGCCAAGCACATGCAACATGCAGTTGATGCGAGGCCTTGGCCTACTCTCACTTTATAACACACACACCGACACACACACACACACACACACACACACACACACACACAGAGTAACTGCAACAGAGGATCGTATAAGCCTATATCAGTCCCGAGCTCTCAAGAGTCAGTTTTATGATCGCTGTGACTCTTGTCAAGTTCACCTCGTCTGTCCCGTCTCTGGTTTCACTCCTGCCGTGCCTCGTGCTGTCGCGGACCGGGACCGGCTCTCTTGCCGCGCACGTGCACTCGCGCGGCACTCCGCCTGCTCTTGCTCCCGGGGGTCGGAATGTGTTCTCTGTGCTGTTGTTTATGTGCCTTGTCCTCAGCTGGTGTCTCTGCTTGTTGTCTTTTGCTGGTTTTGTTCTCGCCCGAGCGCTGTAGCGACACGTTGTGCCCGCGGTGGGTCCGCGGAGCAACGAGCCGAGCAGGTGCTCCCCGCAGTCGGCTGCCGTGCTCGTCGGAGATGTTTGGTTTTGTAGCCGTTCGGTGACCACTTTTGAAAGACAAGAGGAGATTTAGTTTGATAGTTGTGTCTTGAAATAAAAAAAAAAGACAGGTGGAACTTTAAATACACCTTGTCTCAATTACACACATTTTGAGGATTGTATTGCAACATTGACAAGCCCAAACAACCCTGAGGCTTCACCTTGGGGTGTGTGTCTGTATGTATGTGTGTGTGTGTGTGTGTGTGTGTGTGTGAACAGAGCCAGCCGTTATCTTCCTTCAGCTTGAATTGAGCCCTTCAGAAACCTCAAAAAGTATGACGTGCGCACATAAACACACACATCGAGCGAAGCCCAGAGGCTCTATCTCTGCCGGGCCAGGTGTTCCCGGCTCTGCTGCCAGATGAACCACCTGCAGATCACAGGTGTGCTATTGCCAGGGAAGAGAACAACACAGCTGCTCCTACAGCCTCGGGGAGAGGAAAAAAAGGGAGATTTGGAAGGTTTATATAGAATGAGCCGCTGGTAGCATGAAGCTTCTCTCACACACACACACACACACACACACACAGGAAAAAGTACAAACAGCAAAAGTACAAAGTGATGAAGTAACATTATATTGCAGGTGGTGTTGCCATCGCCTGCCTTTCAGTAAAGACGGCTTTCCTTTACGTCGCCTGCTGGTGATGTGCTTTTTATTATAGCAGCTCGGCTTAATGGCTTCGACAAGAGTGGGCTTTGTTGTTTTATCATAATACAATTTATATTAGAAAGACATCCATGGTCTTGCGTTTTGAGATTTTTTTTTGTAGGTCACTCTTAAGGCTTGATGTGTCTTGCACTCAAGGGCAAAAAAAGTCAAGTCAAGCTACTAAAACTGATCAATTCTCTGGTTATGAAAGGTGAAGCCAGTGCAGATGTGCTTTAAACTTTCATTCTTTCAGTTGGCCATCACAGGGTGACTCATATTGCTGCAAAAAGAAGTCAGATTGTATAGAAGTCTACGTGAGAATTACTCGACTTCTCACTTGATTTATTACCTCAGTAAACATTGTAAACATGGGTTTATGGTCTCAATCGCTTCAAGTCTTCTTCAATACAGCTTGTTTAGTAAATTGTGTTCCTCTTTTACGATAAAGCAAGATGATGTTGCTAGCTTGTGATTGACAGCTTGCTATCAAAGGAGGAGCTTTTCTCTGTTTGACTGAACTTTAACTCTCACAGTGTCACATTTAGGTCACCTACAAGAAATCTTATTATACTTAGCTCCACCCTCTCGTCTCACTTCTGGTTGGAGAAAAAAACCAATATGGTGACCGCCAAATGCCAAGATGATGAAAAGGTCGAACTGGAGGTTTCAAACCTTAGTCAAGGAGCCAATGAGTGACATCACGGTGACGACGCCCACTTCTTATGCCCAGTCTATGGTTTGTCTTAAGCTGTCACCCTCGAACAAGATGTGAATAACACATAAATGATGTGATTAAAATGTCAGTTTTGGACTATGATTAATTCCCAATAAAAAAAAAAGGTGGCAAAGTCACAAATCTTTTACTGGCCAGCTGGGAACAATACACAGTGCGCCTACTGTCATTAAATCAAAGCCTGTTGTACTAAGAGGAATGTCCAGTGCGTAGTTTTTCGCTGTGTGTGTGTGTGTGTGTGTGGGCTGGTCCACATCTTAGCGAGCACCATCTCTTTTAACACAATACTCCCGGACCAAGAGTTGTTTATGAGCACTCTTCATTTTTATGTGCCAACAATTGGGTGAGGCTGGCAAGTTCTGATGCGCGGTATCATTTTCCAATTAGTCAAATTGCAGCATTTAAAGGTTTAAACTGCGAGGGCCATGGATGGATATCCCCGACAGTGTATCTGGTACATAAGTTAAACAAGAGAGCGACTGGAGCGACTTTGAAAAGTGCGCTGGTTGTTGAATATCGTTTAAGGGGAGTTATTGGTGAGGAGGGTTTGGCGTCTGGCTACGCACTTGGCCTCCTTGTGTGGAAACTTCAGGAAGATGCAGCCAAGTGAGCATGAGACCCACCGCTCATAAATTTTAAGCACACATGCAGCCACTCGCTCATTCTCTCTCTTTCTCTCGCTCTCATACCAACACACTAACACTCACTTTCCCTTTCGCTCATAAAACTCCCTCTCACGTACCCCCACTTCTTATATTTACCCGTCTCTATTTGTCCCCGTCTTGTGTTTATACACACACACACACACACACACACACACTCGCTGCGCCCTGAGAGCAGCCGTGTGTCTCCCCTCTGTGTGCCGAGTGTAACAGGAGATCTGAGGGTTTTCCGTGGGTGAGTAGGCGGGTCAGACCTTACTTAAACTAATGGCTCCCAGCAGTGTTGAATAGCCAGACACACTGGAGCCGAGGCCTGAGGTTTTGGAATGCCACCGCCGGCTCAATGCCTGCCTTTCATCGGCAGAGAGAGAGAGAGAGAGAGAGAGGGAGAAAGAGAGGGAGAAAATGAGAGAGTGAAGGGGGAGGAGGAGAGAAGGGAAAATACGGGACCCATTTGTTTTGGGTGATATGGGGATGCCTGAAAAGGAGGGCACAATAGTCGTGGGATGGATGGACAGGAGAGGGAGGGGAAGGGGGGCAAGGGCGGGTCGTTGGACTGTGGGGAAAGAGGGGGGGCGTGTTTTGGGCCAGTGGGATGTCAGGAGGGGGTAAAGTACCAGTCGCTGGTTGTTTTGTGTCAGAGCACCGTGGAAACCCCCCATTCCCTACTGACCAGCCACCCATTTGTCCTCTGAATGAGTTGTGAATGAGTCTCGTATGCAGACGACCCTCCTTCTTATATACGTCAGCAATGTTGACCAACAAAAACATACAGTTGCAGTAGGATGTGTAAAAAAAAAAAAAAAGGGGGGCATCGTGGCGTGTGTACCGTCACCTCAGGAACATTGTTTACTACTCTTGGTGCTCGCTCTTGTGCTGCATGAGGATGCAAATGTAGTTTGTACAGTTGGTGGCATTGACGTGCCAAGAAATGTGGATTGCGGAAATGCACTATGGCAACAGCATACATATTCAAAAGAGCGGTTAAGCAAATGTTTCATTCAAAAACTCACAAACACACACACACACACACGCAAGGAATCAATTTGTTCCATGTCAACATAACTGGCTCGAACAAATGTTTTTTTGTTTTTTTTTAACTTATTGGATATTGTTTCTTTTTTACTATGTCTTTTGTGTTGCACTGCACTTTATGCTGCTGTGATCACGTGAATGTCCCCGCTGTGGGACTAATAAAGGATTATCTGATCTTGTCTGTACATCAGCTACCGTCAGAAATGGATACACACTGATACACAGCGGGCAGCGGTCAAAGTGTGGCTTCCCTTAAGAGTTATATTTTTCTGCGGTCCGGAGACATTCGTGTGTTCATAACGAGAAATTATTTGCAAAGTCGGTGAACATGGCCGAACCAGGAGTCACGGCACCGTGCTTGCTGATTGGCTGGCAGTTAAACTTTCCCCAACTTTTACTTTGGCTGCACTTCGACCCGGAGTCAAAACTGCACGCGGCTTTTCATAAACGTTGCACGGCAGCTCGCCGCAGGCCGCAATTCCTTCGCCGCTCTGATGGGTTTTTCACCGTAAACGTTTCTGGAGACCAACGTCAAACACAAAATCCCTCCCGGCCCCCGAGGAAGCAAACTTCCCCGACGTATTTGAAGCCGTGGCGTAGGTTCATCTCGTCACATTTCTCAACACTCCCGTGATTGGCTACTTTTGAACCACATACTGAGTGACAAACAAAAACAGGCCCAGAATTAGAAGCCCTGGAAACTCAGCCTGTGCCACCAGGCATGTTTGTGAGCTCGGCCGCACTGCTTACCAGAACCGTTTTGTGGTTTGCCGACTGCTATTAAAAAGTTCCCTGAGGATTTCTAGACCTCCAGTAGCTCAGTGGAGCGGCTTTTTGGATGAGCGGCTCCCAATTTGTTTATCGCGTGACGCTTTTGTTTGTTTGCTAAGTTGACTAAGAAAAATGCATTGAAATGTTGTTTTTTTTTGTTTGAGAACGATGAAGTAGACGCAAAAGCGTGTGTGTGTGTGTGCGTGAGTGCGTCATGTTCTCGGAACCTCATATTTCCTCTCGCCATCCGCCAGTAATACTTTTTAAAGTGTCCAGAAGCAACACATACCGTAAAATTGCTTTTTGGTCTATATGGCCTATCATTTATCTGAGAGAACATAGCCCTCCCGTTAGCCCTCATCACTACCGAGAATCGTCGTATATGACCACTTTTATGTAGTTTTTTCTTACAGTAAATGGTCCTCCAGACTGACATGGACCTGGATTATAACGTGTCCCAATTAGATAAATATGCTGTTGAAGATGTAATGGAAAATGTGGCTATGCGTGATCAGACAGGGGAATCTATGGCTGCATCAGATTAGGGAACATCAGGAGTCTGAACAGTGATGCAGGGAAAGAGGGGAAGGAGAGGGAGGGGAGTCATGCTGGTAAAATGGTTTGATTGGGGGGGACGGGGGGTGGGATGCGCCTTGGTGGGAAAAATAGCAACAACGTGGATAATTAACCAAACGAGAACTTTGTATTAGAGAGAGGGAGAAAGGCATCCGGGTATGTGACAAATTTATAACACTAAACCAATGTTTTGCCATTTTTCAGCATTTCCAGGCATCGAAAGCCGTTATTATTGCATCGCGTCCGCCACTGTTGACTCCGGTCTTCATTTATAAGCAGCCACGTCGCATATTCAGCGACCTCATTGGTCGTTAAACCGAGAAAAACAGATTTTTTTAACCCATTTGGTGTCGTTTCTTCTAGTTCTTCAGTGCTATATTTTCTTCATGCATACATGTGGCAACTGTCTGTCATCATAAAACATAAGCCATCGAGAGGCCATACAAAGCCAGCCTGTCTTTTATGTGTGCTGCTTCTCTGAACTCGGTGGATCCTCTGGAGATCTGAGGCCAGGGAAATCGAGGTCGGTGGGAGTTGGACCAGAATTAGCTGTTCTGGCTCACTTTCAACACTGTACGATCACGTGGTTGATAACTGATAAGGCCGCATTCACAAAATGTCACAAAGATTGACTCAACTCAGTGAAGTGGGAAAGCTTGTGACGGCAGTAAGCTGCGGCTGGGGGGGGGAAATACAAAGCAGCAGGACAGGATTGCTTTTTTCTTTCTTCTTCTTTTATAAGAATCTCCATCGTTTCACACGGAAACTCTCCCAGTGAAAATCCCATCATCCACTTTACCCCTTTCAAGCCGATCACTGAGTGCTGGGGTGCAAAATGCTCTCACCGTGTGTGGGCATGTATTGCCTTCCCGACATCTATGTCCTTCTATGATTCCAGTTGCACAGTAAGTGTTGAAAGCGGAGTTTATATTTTCTCTCGCCTCGCGGCGCTGATGTGACCGGTGGCCATGGAGACGTCGTTTCATCAGAGGATATCTCGCACTTCCTGATTTCCATCTTGACGCTATAGCTACACTGGAAGACTGCTGATGAAAATATCAAAGCATGGATTGGGATGCCCATCTGAATTCGTGGGACTGGTAAAATCTGCAGGGTTTTTTTGTTGTTTTTTTGCAGTCATTCGTGAATGCATGACGTGACCCAATTGGATATCTGCGTGCATGCAAAGCATTCTACAGAATCCCTGTGCCGTTTACCTTCTTTTATTGTGATGATTTGCTGCTTTTGTAATTCCTGGTAATTCATCCTCTTTACCTGTTGCAACACGCCCACATCAGCAGAGCCCCTTGATGTTGTTGTTGTGCCGTGCCGCTATTGTCGGTGTGAAAGCGCAGCTATTCAGGGTCAATGACACCCCCCCGTTTACACATCGAACTCCCACTCTCAGCACATGCAACAGCTTCTGTATGCCATTCCTGCAGCCGTGGGCAGCGTCCATTGTCATGATAATGGCACCTTTTTAGAAAACACAAATTTAACTATAAACACATGTGCATTCAGGAGGAGGTAAGGAGGAGGTAAAAGTGAATGAATGGAGTTTGTTGTCAATTCGAGTTTCGAGTTTTCCTCCTGCATGAAATATCATGAGGCTGGGGCCAGTATAGTTTTTACTCGCCGAGATGAAAATAAAATGGATACAAATTGCGTAGCTGAAAAGTCAATGCATATGCATTTCAATGGATATCCACACATAATACACGGAACCTAGAAACATTGAAAACTTGTGCTCCGATTTAGGCGATTCCTATCTCGTTTACTCAATCCCCGAGTATTAAAATCCACCATTCCTTCTTGTTCTCTCTCTAAAAAAAAAAATGCTGTTTACTTTTTCTAAAAGTGGAAGTTTGGCGAGGGAGCGTGTGAACAGAAACAGATGCTGCGTACTCTCTTGCTCTCTCCCTCTCTCTCTCTCGCTCTCCCGCTCTTTATCTCACTCGCATACACACAATGGCAAACAGCTGCGTGCGGCTTTAGCAGCTACAGTGAAAAGGAATCCATACAGTATGCGCTCATAGTATTGTGTGCATAGTATTGTTTGGACTCCTTGTTTGGTCTTGAAAGAAGCCGCTCAGACTCCAGGCCGATGCACTTCAAAGTGCTGCAAGAGACGTTTTGAATAGGGGAAAGTGAGGGATTTTCTCATGAAAATATATGGAAAAAGAAGAAAACATTTGCTTAGAACAATTAAAACTTTGCAAAGCAAATTCCATCTGACCTTCCCCACTTTTCTCTCTTGCAAATCGACCAAAGCGATTGGTTTTTCTGGATTTCTTCAACTTCTTCTCTTCTGTTTCCCGGAGCATTAAAGCCACGTGCAGCCGGTCCCACCAACTCATCACCAGACTCCGCTGGAGCCCGAGTTTGTTCGCTGCAAAACAGTTGATAAAAAAAACATGCCTCATTTGCATTTTCTTCTCTTTTTTTTTTGTTGTTGCAACGTTTCTCTTGACAATCGAATGGAAACTCGGCTAATGACAACCAGCTGCTCTCGTTTCCTTTAAGTGTAAGCAGAGATTCGGAACACTGGCCTGCGTTTAACCATGTGCACGGGGCAGCGTGGCTGAGGGGCGTGCCGTTGCGTCAGGTAGCGGCGGTGAGACATCATGTGAAATACGATCCAGGAAGTTCAGTTGAAGTGGCAGATTATTGCGTTTAAAGGCTCAGCTGACGCCTGCTAAGCCTTTAAACACGTTTTGACAGCGTTTAGACTAAACAATTTATCGAGAAGAGTTGATCGTACCGGCGATTTTTCTTTTTCACTATAAGATGATTGGAAACGCGTGACAGCTGGAGGTGGAAAATGATGTTTCTCATCTTCATTAGAATGAGTGTCACTGCAGAAACGTTGTACTTCCTGCAAGTTCCCATATATCTCAAGTTGAAAATCAGAGGATTTAATAATTTAGCGTTCAGTTTCGGTGGAGAAAAAGGCAAAGGACCCTGATGATGGGTGCCACCTGTCTGCAATTCCACCTGGGTTTTAATCTCAATCTGCTTGTCGCGTTTGTCTATCATTAGTGTCAGTAGCAGCTCATGTGCTACAATAGCATGTGGGTTACAGTATGAGCGAGGCCATCCTCATTCCTCTCTCCCTCCCTCCCTCACAGCCACCTGGCCCTGCCTCTGAGCCTGCTGGCTGACCAGATGCACCCTGAATAAAGCAGGCCTACAAGGAGAGAGGAGGGGAACTAGAGGTTATTATGGGTGATTATTCAGTTCATGTCTATTTCAACCCAGCATAATATAGCATCCCACAATAAGCTATTTTCTGTGTGCTTACAAACAATTAGATATCACGTCATTGTGGAGTCTACATGTGTTCCTTAAGGACAGAACGGAAATAAAGATGACCTCTTAAGGTTATTCGGTGCTGTTTTATACGTGCAGAGGGCAAAGATGAGTGGCGAACTGTTGGTATTTATCCGACACCATTTTCTTGTTTGTTTACACGGCCATGTGCCTGTGGATTCTCACACGTTGATCCCGTTCTCTCGGTTTTGTCGGCCGTCTAATTAAAAGCAGATTAATGCCTTGTTCACCCCAGGCGTGGAATGAACTGAGCAGCATCTTCTTTACTTTCTAGAAGTAGAGTGTCGGGGGTGAATAAAGGCTCGCAGGCCCGCCCGATTTCAGCCGGGGCCCCTATTGTCTTAACCTGCTTTGTGTCTCCAGGAGCACTTGAGCGCGAGGCCGGGCATAAATCAGCCGGTGATTTAAGTTTAACTCAGTGAAGACGGAGCGCGAGGGGGACGAGAGAGTCGAAGAGGAGAGAAGAATAACTCATTCATGATCCTCAAGTGTCCCCCAATGGGCTGGCTGGCGAGGCAGCGCCGAGCGCCGCATTAAGGAGCTGAGACAAAAGAGGGCTTCAATGAAAGAGCCTGCAAGGAGGGGGTAGATGGTATGAAAACATTTTAAAAAGGGAGATCCTCTCTTCTTTTCAAGGGGTGGAGGGGAGGTTGATAAGGAGTGGGGTTGCAGAGGACCCCCCCCACACACACACACACACATGCACGGACACACACTTTTGTCTCTCTTGGCACGGCCTCTTGTTTAGCCTTTAGGTGCCAAAGCAATTAGTTATGTTAATTGCAGGGGCCATTGCCGGTGAATGCAGGTTGAATAGAGCTTGTCAGCAGAGGATGATTGGCCAGGATCCACAGGGGGACGGGAGGAGAGGGGAGGAGACAGAGGGGAGGGTGTATGGGGTGGATGGGGGGGGGGGGGTGCTACGTCGCCGTTGCACCCGGCCCATGAAAACAGAGGAGAGGACAGTGTGTGGGAAAACAGGGGAGGAGCTAGAGTGGAAAGGCAGCGATTGAGAAGGGTGGGAGGCTCAGAGCTGGAGAGAGAGAGCGGAAGAGCGGACGCAAATTCACTGAGAGAGCAGAGAGTTGAAGAAAACAAACACAGCAGCGGCGGCAGATTGAGGGAAGGAGGTCGCGTCACATGAGAGAAAGAGAAGCAACAAAAGACACGGACAGAAAGTAAGAGAGAGAGAGAGAGAGAGTAGTGGCAGCGTTTGCGCTGGTCTACTCGGTGATCTGTCTCCATCTGGGTGCCATCTGTGTCTCTGGCTCTGGCCTTCGCCACACTGGAGCTCACATATGTGGGAATGCAAACACATGCCTGACATATGAAGGCGTGGAGTCACAGAAAGAGACAAAAAAGGATAAGAAAGCAGAACCTCGCCACGGCAGCTGACTCCCCCCCCACCCCCCAAGGACTGAGGAGTTGACTCTACTAGAGTTGAGGTAGGAGAGAGGAGCGGGGATCGCAATGTGGAATTTGTGTCTGCATTTTTCTGTGTGTATTTTCATGTATTTCTATTTGTGAGCGTGTGTGCATTTGCAAACGGTGCATTTAAGTGTGTGTGTATATGTGTGTGTGTGTGTGTGTGACTGTTCCAGCCTAATTCCCAGAGCTGTTCTGTACTGCTGTACAGATGGTGCCTCATCCTTTCCTCTTATCTCTTCATCCTTATCTACTGAGGTAGGAGGGATGAATTTGTCTGCCTGCTTCCTTTACCAGTGGACTTAAATGTCTGTTGCCATACGGACAAAATACTGATTGCTCTTGTAATCTTGTCAAAGAAGCTTTTATATGTTCCATCTCTTTTGAGATTATTTCTGAGGAATCATTTCTCTGCATGGAGTTAGTTTAAATGTTCCCCTTTTTTCCAGTTTTTCTCACACATCCACTAAATCAAGTCATAAACACTGTGGCAAATTGCAGTGTTTGGCATCATGTGGTAACATCCAAAGAAGATTTAATTTTTTTTTAATGTTGTGGCCATCTGACCTCTGCGGTTTTAGTATTTATTTTTTCCTGAAAACTCATCTTTTCGTAAACACCAAAGCAGATACATTCCCAGGTCTAGCAGCCAAAACGTGAAGCCATCTGTTGTTCCTTTATTTTTCATCTTGCTCCTAATCCCCCCCCGTTTGCTTCCAAGTGTGGCGAGCAGAAGCAACGTCAAATCCACCCGGAATGATTATGTTATGCGGGAGCAGACCTTTTCTCCCCGCCAACCCCCATCACTCCTCCTCCAATTGTAGTACTTCTAGGTTAACATAAAAAAAAAACTGCTACCTCAACCGGATAAATAAACACAGCAGCTTGATTGGCTCCACGTGTGAAAGGGGCTCATCTCGCTCAGCTGTCATTCACTCCGATAGTAATCCGTTGTTTCCAGACGGCACGCAGAGCAGAAAATAGGTGGAGAGAAGACTGTGTGTGCATCTGTTGTACAGTATCCCAGACATATGGGAAGAGGATGGGGAAGTGCCGTCTCTGTCTTTCACGCTGCGCCTACATGTTACACAACACAGATAGCAGTGGGAATGTGGATTCTAAAGGAGTGCAAATGTCAGATTGTTGCACTATGCACGTTGTGTTTAAGTAACCAGAGTTACGTTAAAATACCTTTTTTTTTTCAAATATAGGTAACTTTCTTTTTTTCTTCTTTTCACCCCATGCATGTTAAGCTACTTTTCAAGAAAAAAATCTTGTTTTTGTGCCCAGAGGGAGGAGGTGTGTGAGGGAGCAGCAGACAGAGAAAAGGCAGAGAGACCTGGCTAGTGTTTGGCCAGGCCAGACCAGTCCATGAGGGAGATAGGAGCGACTAACTGTAGGCTGCACAGTCTCAAACCAGAGACCCCTGTCTGGTCTGCTGGACTCTGTCACGCTCCTGACAGCAGGCACTGCTTGTGCGTCCGTGTGCGAGTCTTTGTGATTGCACGACGATCAAGGATGTGACATTTATATTACTCTGAAATTGTATTTCGCCTCCGCTCATTCCTATCAGGGGGGTTGGCTGTTTGTCATGGATTCTTGCGGCTTTGAAGTTGTTGATAGCACACTAGATACGTGCAGTGTTGAGTCTACGGAGGTGTGTGCCTGGTGTCTTGTAGACACTGTGTCTGCCGACAAGAACAAGGTTGCTCTCCTCTTCTTTCTGACCTCCCGCTCAGCTGTGGGTTTATCTCCTCGAAAGTTTAGCAAAAAAAAAATGGGAGAAACAGACCACCGTGACCCTTGCTCGCCGTGCTATTATCTGAAGAATTCATGCACAGAAAACCCCCACTTTTTCAACACACACACACACATGTTCACATGCACACAGAATAGAGCAGCTGCGTCAAAAAGCAGGAAGTGCTCTATTAGTTCCAGTGGCGAGGACTGTGATATCTGGCCCCCGAGGGCTTCAATGAAAGGTTTGAATGTGTGTGCTCGCTCATGTGTCTGTGTATATGAGTGTGGACATGAATGTGTTGGGTCATTTACTCAACAGAAACAGCTCAGTCACTACAAGTGGCGCAATGAAAGATCATTTCATCACTCGGAGCGTCTCCTGACATTATAAATGGCTGTGTGTGTGTGTGTGTGTGTGTGTAGCGGTGTGGGGGTTAGCAAGCGCGCAGACCTGTATCTGTGTCAATGAGCATCTAACCACCTGCGAGCCCCCTCCATCTCCCTTATTGTAACCCCATTGACATTGTATGGGATCGCCTCTCCTAAGTGCCAAGTGCATGAGTAAAGGTCTTTTCCCGGGGTCTAGTGACTCTTTACTGGCCAGGGAGACCCGCTCAGTGACCCAAGACAAGCACTCTTTTTACTGGGCTTGTGTGGTCAGAGAGGGGAAGAGTATCAGCACATTCTCAAAAACGCTCAGTCGAATTCTTCAAACAAAAAAAAATTCAAGGTCTTTGAGTTCTGCGTAAATGCAAGAATAATACATCAAACAAAACACATGGGAACATTTAAAAGTTCAACTTGATCTCTTAAGCGGCATGAATCATCTTCCGCCCCCCTTCAAAATAACAATCTCACAAAAACACAGCTGCTAACACGTTAGCTAACGGTTGCCGACTCGCTCATCGAGCAGACACAGAGCCACATGAGCGCCCCACTGGCTACCGAATGTTAGCCGTTTAGCTCATGTCGAGTCCACCGATTGCCGAGGAAAAAAAACATCTGTGCCTTTTTTACGCTCGCGAGCCAGTGCAACTTTCTTCAATTATTGGTTGCATGTACTTGGTTTGTCTAAACTTGTTGGCTTAAAATTGCTGCCTTGAGTTTTATATTTGGGTTTGGACAAGTGTTGAGATGTGCCTTTCAGTCTGCACAGAGGTACCAGATTGAGTTGTTTGTTCAGCACTATAGCTACCCTTTGACATAACAGAGTTATTGGAGCGTTAATATCACAAATTATGTAGGGATGTCTTTAACTTGAATTTTCCAACATTTAACCACGGAGGCGCAGACAAACAGAAGGGACATTGGCGTTTTGCGAGCATCTGTGAAAAACCGAGGCAACAGGATGCATTCAGACTTTCCTGGAAAGACTGTTATTTTCCAAATGGAAAAACCCAAAAGGCAAACGTTGATGCTTTGGAGGACATGCGAGAGCAAAAAATAAATGTATGCGCTGCTGTTGTTAAGTGTGTGGGTGGACACAAAATGGGTGTTGCAGCCTCTCTGCATGTACTGTCTGTCATAGTCATTATTTCCTCTCTTCCTTTCCTTCTATCTTCTTCTGAGGAAGCACGGATTCAAATGTTTTGTTTTTCCTATCATTTGCATAACTAAGACCGAAAAACTCTCACGCACTCGTTGACACTTTGTTGTAGAGAGTTTCATGTTGGACCAACAATATAATCCTACTTTACTATCAAAAAGAAATGTGCATGTTCTCAAGACATGACCTTCTAAGAAACAAAACACCGTGTTCTTAAACACGTGCGCTAAAACCTAAACAGTATGCGCACACGATCGCAAGCATACGCTCCTCCTCACACGGCTATCTCCGTCTCGCTCTCCTCATTGTTCTGTGCACAGCTGGCCTCTTTGTTTTACTTATCTGGCCCTATCAGTGGTTGCTGAGGTCTGGGTCTCTCATGCAGCTGGGCTTAGCTTACACATAGCTCTGTTTAATGGACTGGATGGACCGTACTGGATCTACTGCTGTGATCCACTGCATCCCCAAAACCTGAGTCCGTGCTTGGAGACATGATTAGAACTATACAGTAAGTGGACGTGTTTGTAGTTCGAGCTTTACGACTGTATGTGCTCGGTGTGACTCCCAGAAATGCCAACATTTCACACCTTTCATACCTCGTGAATTTTGTTGGGGGGAGGAGGGTCTCAAACCCGAAACGGAAGATCTCCAAAACAACTCGTGCCCGTCAATGAACCGTCACGCTTTCTGTCGAGAAACCCCAACCCTCTAGCCCACATGTTCATTGGGTCAAGCGAGACTGTTTAAATGTCTTCAGCATGGCCCGTGGTGATAGCAACATCTGGTTGGACATGAGCCCAGGCCATTTCGCTGTGGAGAGCCTCTGACACCTGGTCTGAAATAGGCCAGTCTTAATGCTTGCTTTGTTTTGTCATGTCAAGAGCTCGTATTTAGTTTTATGGACTACCGTAACTTACTGGTTCAGAGTGTGTGTGTGTGTGTGTGTGCGTGCCCTGCACGTGTATATGTATGATGCCGAAGTACGGAGACGAGGAAAAACAGTATTTGGACTGGCTGCGGTTTAAGTGGATTGTCTGGGTTGATAATGTATAGAGCTATCCGGTCTTAATCCTCCAGACACACACGATGAGCTACATCGTCACCGCTTGTCAGAGGAGCGCCATAAGTCGGTTCTGTCATCATATCATTTTGTTTCATCCTGAGAATAAACATGCCAGGGGCGGGGGAATGAAAACAAGGGCAACACAACTTAGTTTTAATGCTGTCATGTTCCCAAATGGCTGATCGTTTTTCTCCTCGCAGTCTTGGGTTTAAAGACTCAGCGGGCTCATGGTGATTGATGGGCAGGCTAACCAATTAGTTACGGAGAGGTGAGAAGGGTTGTAACCAGATAGGCACATAATCTACTGCCCCTCGGAGACGTGGGACGGTCTGCTTAAGAGTGTGTATGTGTGTCAAAGCTTTTGTGGTTGGAGGTCATGATTGACAGATTTTGAATTGTCTCCGTTTTGCCACAGTTGTTATTTGTGTGGGTGTGTGTGTGTACACGTGCCTAAGGCTGGCCATTTCACACAGGTGTGTGTGTCACTTTAGACCTCTCTCCACTAAGCCGATGACAAACCCAACACCTGGTACTCAAAGCCAGCACACACTCACGCACACACAATGACACACATCCACTTCCAGCATATCCCTCGTGGCTCAGCTGTGTGTGACGCAGGCTTGCGTCTGGGTTTAAGGTTTGTGCCACTCTGAATAGCACGCATCCGTTTGACCCAGTGACAGTGGAGCTTGAAACAGAGGCCGGCCACAACTAGACACGGGTGAGTCTTTGTCAAATACTAACAATTTTACTTCATTTTCTTTGAATTTACTCTACACGTGGGCCTTCTGGCCGGCTCAAAATGTTATGCTGGGACATAGAAGTAATACAAGTTGAGAACTTGGATGCGGCTGGTTTCTCTCCTTTTAATTTTAACAATTTAGGTCTATGTTAGTGTTACAATTCTTCATCAAAGATGCTGTACCTTGGGTGGAATGTAACCGATTACATTCGCTCATATATGTATATATGTACTTAACCTTTTTGTGGTGTTCATATTTTTTTTTATTCAGCCAGTGTTCGTGGGTCTGGTAGACCCGCTGCATTATTATTTTTTTTTAATTCAACACAATCCCAAAAAAATATGCTAAAATACAACAGATGTTTACTTCATCTCCAATAAGAAGTAATATAAAAAGCATACATGGTTAATATTTGCCCTTCACCTTTAGTATTGCAGGAACCAATCTTTATTTGCTCAGACAGAGTGTAAAATGTGCGGGAGTGTGAGAGCAGACAGGTGTCGGTACTTCAATTTTTTTTAACGATGTTGCAATCTCGTGTGGGAACGGCGGAGGCCGAAACAGAAAACTCACACAAACGCACGCACACACATATAAACCATAAACGAGTTAAATGCAGTTGCCCGAGCTGATACGATAATAGGGTTTGAGGAAGTGCCCAACTCGGCAATCGCAGCAACAATGAAACATGGCTTTTCTTCGACCGGACCGTTCTGGAGAATGAAGCTACCGACTTAAAAACTCCAGTATATTTTCCCTGACCTCATGTCCACGTGGACGCTATCCCTTCTGGCCGTCCAGCGGCTGCCAAACCTCTTCTCCCTCCCCTGCTTCCAGCGTCACATCACTGCGCCTCTTTTACTGCTCTTTCTTAGTTTTTTATGGACGACGTCTGCCTGCTTTGCCGCCCCCCCCCCCCCCCCGCCTTTTTTCTTCATCCTCTCTCTTTCTTGCTCAGCCACTAATTACATTTCCATCCCTGGGTGCCTTTTTTTTTCACCATGTGGCACGCTAGATTACAGCAGTGTTATTGTACTTATCTCAGTGAGTGACGAAGTCATTTCTTCTCACTCACTGCCACGGGGCAATGTGATGAGTTCCTGTCAGGAACATGTGCGTGTGTGTGTATGAAAGTCACATTGTCTCTTTATACATCTCTCTCTCCGTGTATGCATCCTTCTCTTGCTTTCCCCCCCTTTTTCGGTCAACCTTGCCACCCCCCCCCCATCTCTCCCCTCCCTTGCAGAGTGAGGAGCAGAGTGTTGACATTGGGTTTTGTCCAAATATGTCTACGGGGCTGGACGGTGGTAATGAGAGCCAAGAAAAACAGCCCGGCTCCGAGTCTGACAACCAGGCTTGTCTTTCTGATGAAACCAAATGAAAACAGTATTTTCTCTCCTTGTTATTCCCTCCATCCCTCTGCGCACATCTCTCCTTCTCCACCTCTGGCGCCTCAAACTAATTTCTTATTAAAGTCGGCGCTTGTTTAACACTCTTGCATGGTCGGATGTAGGCAAACGGCATCTTCAATTGGATTCTTCAAAGAAATGAATGCGACAATAATGCAAGATTTTAAACAACCCATGTAAACATAGATTTGTAAAATGGACCTTGTCATTATATTCAAACCAATATTGTAAAGTATCTGGTGTCGCTTACATGGAAGTTAGTCAACTGTGTTGAAAGGGGGTGTCAGTCCCAAGAGAGCAATAGCATGAATTAAATTGATTGAAATAAGCAGAGAGGACACGCGTGTCCTCATTTTCAGACGTTCGACACCATTCACATGCCAAGAAGTCTCGAAAATCCAAAGTCCTTGAACCTGTTGTTTTGTCACGAGGTTATAATGACAACCTGACACTTGAGAGACACCATGCGCTGTTGAATAATCGGTTTTATAAGTGGATGTTGTGCGAGTGTTGGTGCATGCACTCTAGCTCTCGCCCTGTGTGTGTGTGTGTGTGTGTGTGTGTGTGTGTGTGTGTGTGTGTGTGTGTGTGGGTGGAGGTCAGGAGGGAGCGCAGGATAGAGGAACAGATGTGTGCTGTATTGTGGTGGTGTGCGTGGACGGACGGGGACCAGGTGCAGCCTTTGTCTCCCTGGCATTTAAGTCCACTCGCTTGCATTCAGCCGCCTCGTGCCTCTCCACCCCTCCCCTCCACGTCCTCCTCCACTCCTTGGAGGGAAGGCAGAAATGTGTGTGTGTGTGTGTGTGTGTGTGTGTGTGTGTGTGTGTGTGTGAGTGTGTGTGGAGGAGGGGCCGCCTTGGCTTAGCGGAGGAGGCTCCAGCCGTCCCTTCTGCACCCCCCTCCTCCTCCCTCACAGGTGACTGTTGGAGGTCCCAGCTGGCCAGCTCTTGGCCGATTAGATCCATATGGTACAGGAGGAAGAGGAGGAGGAGGAGGAGGAGAGAGAAGTGCCCATCAGTTGCTTGGGTGCTAAGGGAGCTGCTAGCTCGTATCTCTTCCTGCTTACATCTTTTCCACGTAATCACCATTTTCCACTCCATGTCTCAACATTATTTTCTGTATGCTAGTCTAGCGCCTTCATATACATTGCTGTTGTTTTGCTCTCTACTGTTTTTAGTTGGTGTCTTCTTTGCTAGTAATAAGGGGGCTCTGTATAATTTAAAATGACGGATAATTGTTTGGGGTTTTTAAATGGTGTAAGTTTGCTTTGAACGAGGAATTATTTCATATACATTTTTACGCTTACTGTTATATAGAGAGTTACAAAGTTGATTCATTTTAATTTCATGGTCCAGTATATTTAGCCTCGCTTGGCACAAAGAGCAGAATCGGACGAAGAAAGCTAACCAACCCCTAAAAGAGGGGGTCGAGCCTGCAGCAAAGCTAAATCATTTACATGTGTTGGCTTAGTAGCCGTCAAGCTACGCACCAAAACACCCATGGCTTTGTTCAGAGTTGGGAAAGTGAGGACATTATTCTTAGTTGCCACGTTTGTACTGATGTTGGTCAGAAAGCTACAGTGTGGAAGCTAACTCACGAAACTCACAAGTCACAACATGTTTTTCATGAAAGCTTTGGAGTTGCTGTATGCTATTTTTATTTTGCACAGCTAGGTTATTAAGTTAGGGTATGTGTTGTGCTATAGCTTAGCACAAACACTGGAACAATTCAGCGGTGTTCCTTTAACAAGTCTTTTTAAGGTTGGACTTAGCTGCATGTGTGTGTGTCTGTGGGTGTTAACTGGGCCCACATTGTTGTAGCATTGCACATGCTCCGAATTGTCTTTTTGCTCCCTGATAAATTAGTCAGGCCTGTGTTACATCTTCTCTCACCTCCTCTCCAAAGACAGCAGAGAGATAGCGGCACGCACAATCCTACATCAACACACACCCTTGCACACTCACTTGCCTCGTGACTCACAGACGCCAAAGACGTTCAACTTCAGAGTTAGACCACAAGCTTAATAAACCCTTACACTGAACACATTTATTTATACATCACTTCGAGAGTCACTCATTTGCACTGATCAAAAGTAGGTTATCCACCCTCACGTCACAGAGGGAAGTAAATGAATGTTCTGTCTTGTTCACATTTAATTATTTAATGAATTGCCTTCGGTCACAGTTGCAGCACAGTGGTAAAATCCCTCTTCTATTTCTCTCTCGTATATCTCCCTCTGTCTCATCACGAGCCTCCTTCTAAAAGCATCATCTGCAGAGGCCCAGGCAATTAAAGCCGATTAAATGTTTTAATGCAGACGAGCGTCACCTGAAGCTGAACAAACGAGGAACACCTGGCTAGCAACGGCAGTCGTCACCACAGATGCACGCTGCTTTTCCATCCGCGCACATCAACAACCTTTTGTAAAAAAAAAAAGCAGCTAAGAAAGCCTCCGATCAGACGTCATGTTAAGGTCTAATTCATGTTAAAGAAGACAACAGGAAGAACAGCGACAGGACATTTTGAGCAGAGCTTAGACTCATTTTCTGTTGATGAAAACTTCCGGTTACTGGTGTTCAGCTTTAATATATATATTCAGTGTGCATTGGTCTTTGCAGCTTTGAAGTGTTGTCTATGCATCGTGGCCTTTCCACGTAATCCTTTGTTTCATTTGAGCAAAGACAGGTGGCCTTTGGACCACAAACACGCCATATCCTCCTCTGAGCCAACAGTCACCTGAGTTAACACTAGACCACTTTGGACACTGTGTGTGTGTGTGTGTGTGTGTGTGTGTGTGCGTGTGTGTGTTTTTGTGGCTGCTGTAACAGCTGCCTCCCCTGACAGTCCTGTGACTTCGCTGGATGGACTCAGGTGCTCGTCAGCCAGATGAAGTCATCCAACTATGGACGCTGTCTAATTGACAAGCAGAGGCAATTCTCTGTGGGCTGTCAGCGCTACATGCACACACACCTGAGGCCCTCCTACGGCGGCCATTACTGCTGTCGCGGCTAACGAGTCGACGCACCCTGCCGCATCTCGAGATTGCGCCAACGCGGCTGCGACCTAATTTTTCAGTTCTTCGGAGACGTGGGGGGTGCGTTCTCAAGACGTACGCGTGTATCTGCCGCGCGTGTTTGTTGTTCCGCGGTCAATTTGGACTCGGCCGTTTCGCTGCCAATGGAGCGCTATCAATGATGTCTCGAGTTGGGCATTCTCTGTTGTTGTTTACGTGGTAACCGTCTTGACACTAAGGCCACATGCCCCGTTGGTTCTGTTATTGAGATGTCAGTCTAATTTCCTGGCCATACGGACGGAGTGTGCGGCGCTTTAGAACCGTGGTGTGTGTGTGTGTGTGTGTGTGTGCGCGCGTGTGTTGCTTCCTGCGGTGCAATGGCAGGCCGCATGTGTGGGGGGTACAACAGTCCAAATGTCTGCGTAGAGCCCTCCTTCCTCTTCCCACTGTGTAGGTGAACAGGTGGAGCGATGGCAGGAAGGGAGAGGGAGAATATGTGCATGCTTGTGCAAATTTGACTTTTCTCTGAATTGTTAATTCATTGATTTCTGTATGTCTTCACATGTATTTTTTTTCCCGCACTCAATCTAAAATGCGTTCTATTCATTCAATGGGTGTTATAGTTCTCATGAGTTACCTACTGACGGCTTAAACCTTCCAACCCGAGCGTTTATAAACTGAGTCCCTGTGGCTCAAGGCCACGCAGAGTTCATAGCTGTGAAAAAGATATAATGGGTGCCATTGAAGCCAAAGTCCTAAAACCATGAAACCACATTTAAAAAGCTGCTCTCTGCTGACCCATGACCTGTGAGGCCGTGCTTGTCTATTAATCGTCCATTCTTGAAGCAGTTAGAAAAGTCTGATCCAGTCTAAATGGAGACGGGACCCGGGCCTTCATGGATCTTCGGGAGACAAAGCCGCCTTCTGATCCCACATCTCCCCACCGCTTCTTGCCCCCATTTCACTTTCTCTATACTCCTTATCTGGTGGTCTCATTCAGTGGCAATAGCATATTGAGAAGTTGCGTTTAACATTCAAAAGCCCTGCCGATCTTGTTAGTAAAGCGTGAAATAACCCTTTCCCACCCCCCCCTTTGCTGTGGAGCTCAATGAGGGGGCATTCTTCTGCCACACAATAGGCTTCTTCAGCATTTCTTCTGTTATTGATCTGAATGGTTGGGAGTGAGGGTTAAACTTTAGACATCTGGCTCTTTGATAGGAGGTGAGGGGGGGTTGATGCTCTGGCAGCAAGTGTTGTATGATGTGAAGTGGGTTTGGATTGGGTGGGGTGGGGAGGGAGGGCATTTTTGTTTTCTTTTGTGGCTATGGACCTCGAAGCTTTTGAATTGATTTCAACCATTGAGCTCATATGGAAAGCATAAGTGCTCTTTTTGTTTGCTTGTTTATTTCTCATGTGCTTTAGTGAGTTAAACTCCTTTTTATGGTCTTTTTTTTTTTAAACCATCTTTTTTGCACATGTTCATTTAATAACGATAATGTGACAATAACATCTTAAAAGTGATCTGGTTTTTGACCAACGGCCGACCCTCCGTTCTCTCTCTCTCTCTCTCTCTCTCTCTCTCTCTCTCTCTCTCTCTCTGCAGACAGTAGAGAGAAGAAGAGCCCTGCCATGCCCGGTTCTCCTGTGGATGCTAAGACTCATTCTCGATCGGCCCCCAGCAGCAGCGCCAGCATGCCACCCCTGCCTTCTGTCAACCACAGCGGCCCCCGCCCGGCCTCCTTTTCCACCACAGCATGTAAGGGTCATTCTCAAATTTGGTGTCTTGAGCAAAAGTTCCTTTTAATTCTATTCTGCAGCAAGCCTGTGAAGTTTCCTCCTCAACCTTTGCAGTCATTTCAGTAGATTTGCAGCTTGTGTTTTTCATAAGCAACTTGAAAGCACGGGTCCCCTCTACTATCTTAACCCTCTCTTCTTCTTGTCACCTTCACCCCCCCCCCCCCCCCACAGTGACTAATGGGAATCATCATCATTCCCCGCCAACGCTGAACGCAGTGCCATCTCCACCGCAGCGTTACAGCAACGGGCCGTCCTCTTCCTCGTCCTCCTCGCTGGCCAACCAGCAGCTGCCGGCCACGTGCGGGGCTCGCCAGCTGAGCAAGCTGAAGCGTTTCCTGACCACGCTGCAGCAGTTTGGCAACGACATCTCTCCGGAGATTGGAGACAGCGTCCGAAGCCTCGTTCTGGCCCTCGTGGTAAGTTTCTTGTGTGAGAGGAAACATATCTGGCACTTTTATCTTCTAAATCGTGACTTGGATTGACCGGCTTCTCGATCGTCACTTTTCTTGTCTCCCAGAATTCGACAGTTACCATTGAGGAGTTCCATTCACGGCTTCAGGAGGCCACGAACTTCCCTTTACGGCCCTTTGTTATTCCTTTCCTCAAGGTAAACAACCCTCCGACCTCTCCCCACTTTCCCCATATTTGCTTTGCATTATTCTGTTGGACTACTTCCTTTTTTCTTCGCAGCAGTATTTTTCTTCCCTCTCTCTGTTTAAGTTCGAAACCCGACACGATACGGTACGCCTGTGGCCCGTCAGAACCATCTCTCCCTGCTGAAAGCGTGATTAATCGCAGAATAACAAGCGATAAAGAGAAAGTCCTTGACATCAACACAACCCTCTTTTCGGGTGACGTGAATAATCTATGGCCAATCACATCGCAGCCCGAGAGTCATGATTGTAACACAGTCATTACAATGTAATACTGCGTATCCAGGATACAATGCAGTAGTCTATAAATAGACATCTTTGTAGGTTGTCTAATTGAATAAACGGCTTCGCCGCGGTTCAAAGTAATCTGTATCGAGATTTGCGTGTTGACTTGACAAGTAACAGATGTGTGTGCATGAGTGTGTGTGTTAAACAGCCTCTCGAGCCCCTTTGTAACCAGTGCAGTCTGCAAGAGTATACTTTTTAAGAGCTCCCCTCGGTAAAGCAGCCCATAAATCTTCAGTCAGTTGTACCGCTGTAACTTCAAGTGGTCAAAATCGGCTCTTTTTCCACACTTTACCTCTTACTCACCTTTGGAGCCCCTCCATCTGTCTGCCTGAGAGCGCTGAGACAAGAAACCTCTGTTCCCCTCCCTCTACTCATTTATTACGAGGGGGTGGGGTCCACACGACTTAATTCCAGTCTCCTTGAGACTAGCCTGTCTTAAGAAAGAGAGAAATGGACAGATGGGACCGAGTCATGGGGCGAGGAAGTGGAAAAGAGAGAGAAGTGGGTGAGGAGGAGAGAGGGAAAACTCGGAAGTGTGAAACATGCCCATAAAGTGTTGCCTTCCCTTTTTTATGGGCTTCCATGTGCCATATGGAGCCGCTGTCCCGTTAAAAGAGCATTCAGCTGCCAAGGCGCCGCCGATCTAGCATCCGCCCCGCTGAACCCCAGAAAGCCCTCTTCTGTGCTGACACACAGCACATGTGTCCACGAGCCCGGGGCCCCCAGGGGAAGAAGGGAGGCAGAGGAGCATGGGAGACGGGCAAAGAGGAGAGAGCGCAGGGGTGTTAAAGGAGAGGTATTGTCTGTCAATGGGGAGAGAGGGGCTTGTGGAGACGGAGCAGAAAAGGTCAGATTAGAGGAGGAAGCTTTACGAGAATCTGCTCGGTAATGGCTGAAAGGGGGGGCTACATGATAGGAGGAGGTCAGAGCCACAAAATGAGAACGGTATGGTTATTTAGTTGGTTGCTCAAGACCGTGGGGGAATGAGGGAGTGAGGAAGCGGTGTAATTGCAAACACACCGGAGTCTGTTCCCAATTAGGGGAATGCCGGGAAGCGAAGCGAGATGGAAGATAGGACGGAGACAGTCGCGGATAAATATTCCGAAACGGGGAGAAGGTGAGGAATGAGGCCGGCGTGGAGTCTGTGTATCATTTGTTATGAAATGTTTCTCAGCTCATAAGCCCCTGTAGCATCGTGCATGTGGATACTGTGACCAAAGGAGTGTGCGTAGCAACCAGCTTCAGCAGCAGCAGCAGCTTCGAAAACATTTTCATTTCAGCGAGGGAAGCCGCAGCCACCATGGAAGCAGCCACAGAACAACACCCAGGCACAAATTGAGCCTTACAGCCAGACCTCAAGGAGTCAGCGCCCCCCACCTCCCCTTTAATACCCTCTTACTCCCACTACGACGTCTTCCCTCGTAGACATATGCACAATGAGTCTCTCAGCTCTGTGTGCCGGTGGTCTCTCGCTCGCTAGGACACTTCTGCTCTGTTTGCTTCAGATCTCTCCTCCACGACTCTAATGACAAGTTGAAATGGGGACTTCTTATTTTCCGGTGGTCTCTATCTGCCTCTGAACGAGAGGGTGTGAGGGATGACTTGAGATGTGGCTGAATATGTGACTGGCAGATGGCTGACATTTAACCCGGCTACAACAATGTTCAATCATATGGAGAAAAAAAAAGAGGAAGATTTCTAAACCACACCATTTTCTTCCTTTCTTACCAGGCAAACCTGCCCCTTCTGCAGAGAGAGTTGCTCCACTGTGCACGGGCAGCCAAGCAGACCCCGGCCCAGTACTTATCCCAGCATGAGCATCTCCTGCTGAGCACCACCATGGCCTCCTCTCCGGACTCCTCTGAGCTGCTGATGGAGCCTCCAGAGGCGGTCACCAAGAGACACAGCCCCAACAGGTTAGCTAAAAGCATCCGCTAGTGGGAGTCTTCATGCGCGGGCCTTCATACGTCTGCTGATTTCATTTGAATTGCACACTTCCCCCTCCTCCAGAGCCAAAGAGAATGGTTTCCACGAGCGTGAGCGTCCGCCCCCGGCCATGGAGCCCGCCGCCAAACGGATTTGCACCATCAGCCCCGCTCCCCGACACAGCCCCGCCCACCCGCTGCCCCTCAGCGCCCAGCTTCACCCGACTCCTCCGCCCCTGCAGCACTACGCCCTGGACGACATCGCAGCGCCGCACATCTTGCACCGCGAGCACAGCCAACGCATGTTGGAGATCCGCGAGCTCAAAGACAGGCCCAGGCTCCCTGGTAAGCGACGCGCATTAGGTTCATTTTATTGGACGGGTTTGCGGAGCCTCATTTTGCATCTCGAATTTAGAGTTCATGACGACGGACGTTCTATTTGATCCTTAAGGCTCGTACTGGAAAAGATCAGTTCATTTAACAAACGGCATCAGACATTATTTCCTCTAATTTTCCTATATGATTTAAAGATGAATATTAAACCAGTCACCAGGTCATGTAAACTCTGAATTTGCCCCAAATACTTTTACTTCAATCGCGTTCTTCACAGTGGAGTGAATGCAAGCAGCGGATTTATTTAGAAATGAACACATTTTGCACAGAAAACAGCCGCGTGCGTATAATCTGCCGCAGATAACGGGTGGTCTGTGTTTGTGTAGCCGTCCTGTATATATCTCTGGAGTGCACGCGTGTGTATAAACAGAGCCGTACTGTCCAGGCAGGGAGGGTCGGATTTACTCTGGTGTATATCTACCCTCCATTTGGGGCTTGTCAGCATGCAGTGGAAACGGCAGTAGCTCACACACACACACAGACATCACACACACACACACACACACACACACACACACACAGCAACGTACCTGGTTATGTTCATGGTGGAGGTGCTGTGTTTACGAGGCCTTAGTCCCTTGTCTGACAGCCTCCCGCCCGCCTGCCGCCACTTAACTCGTATGCACACAAGCGCGCACACACACACATAAACACATCAGTCCACACACTCTGGGCTTTGAACTGATGAACACTGATGAGAAGCAGGAGTAGGGAAGAGGTTGAAGGGAAGGCTAGAGTGTGTGTGTGTGTGTGTATGTGTGTGCGTACATCAGGGAATCGTTATCCTGTTCTGCAGGCCCAGTGTGCATGTGGCCTCTTGCTGGCTGTTTGCTACTCAATTTTAAGAGATTGTGGTTTGCGATGTCTTTGGAGTCCGTTTGTAGTCTCTTTTTTATACGGCGCTGTATCGAGAAGTGGTTGGGCTCTGCAGGAGCACAAGCTTGTAATTGCTGTTAAATGTACAATTATATATTGTTTAATTCATAGTGTTGTGTAACAACTGAATTGGAGTCAGATAGTTCACTGAAAGTGTGTGTGTGTGCGCGCGCGTGCGTTCATGGTTGTAATGGTCCACAGTGAGTGTCAGACCGGCTGGTTGTGTTTAGAGGTGGAGCCACTCCACTCAGCCTGAGTGTCTCCGTACTGGAATGCTGTGAGATCCAGTGTGTGTGTGTGTGTGTGTGTGTGTGTGTGTGTGTGTGTGTGTGTGTGTGGTTGACAGCTGACTTCCAGATGTGTGCAGGCTCCGGGTGCTGGAAGTCTGTTTTGCATCACAGGCTTCTCCTTTTCTCTTTCACCCCACCTTTTCTCGGTCACAACCCAATCGCGCATCTTTACTTTGCGCATGTATAAAGCTGCTGCTGCCTGCGAATCCCCCCATCGATGGGTGGGAAATATCTAATATCGTGTGACCCATCACGCGATGCATATTGGTGGTGAAATAATGCAGTTACCGCGGCTTGAATTTGCCACACCCCTCCCAATCACTTACTGTCACTTGCGGCTTCCTTTACATTAAAAAGAATGTTAATCACGTTGGCCTGTGGTCTTTCTTGTGTGTGTGTTTTAATCAGGCTCTAACGGGGGCTACCGAGAGGAGCCGGTGGACCACAGGCTGACAGACAGAGAGTGGGCTGATGAATGGAGGCATCTGGACCATGTAAGTCTGCAGACGGACACCACTGCCACTAATGGCTTGTGATATACAAAGGATGTAAATTTGTCTTTTAGGATCCAACTACCAGTTTAAATTCCCAGAGCATGAAGGCAATGATATGTGTAGCACATCTGGATATTATACATTACATTAGTGTTTCGCTACCAATTAGAACAATCACCTCCAAACATACTGGCCTCAAAGTATATAACATTTAAGACAAAGTGAGAATAGCTTTGTAAAATGACCTATAAATAGCTCCAACAATCAATTGTGTGTGTGTGTGTGTGTGTGTCTGTCTTCATCCTCCAGGTGTTGAACTGCATTGTGGACATGGTGGAAAAGACACGGCGGTCGGTGAGCGTGCTCAGACGATGCCAGGAGTCCGATCGCGAGGAGCTCAACTACTGGAGACGGCGCTCGAGCGAGCAGGAGGACCCACGCAAAGGAGGCTCTGGCCCCGCCCCCTTCTCGAAGACACACAGCCCCCACTCTGCAGAGTCGGGTGGGTGCCGCTTCCTTTGAATTCATTCATGACAGTGTGCCGCAGGACCCAGGAGTTCTGTTGTAGTTTTTTGTGTTCGGCGCCGATTGTTCGCCGCAAGAGAAGGTTGCCTCGTGAACAAGCGGTTTGACGCCAAACCACTGGACATTTATTTGGAAAGTTCGTTATTCTGCTTTGAGCCGCCAGGTCAACCAAATTACAAAAAAAACCTAAAAAAAACTAAAAACATTTTGCCAGAGGGAATTATCTACCATGCAGATAAAGAGATTTTTTTTATTTTTTATGTTTGCTCCACGATGTGAGTTTTGGATGCTCATTTGGGTGAACTGATCCTTTTTTATGTGAAGTATGAATACGGATCAGATCCTGAAGGAACAAATATGTCTTGACAGGAAAGTTTAACTATATACAAAAGGTCAGACATACATTGAGTTTCAAGTCTGTGATCTTATATTGCCAAATATCAGATAGTGAAAGGGCTGAGCGCCAACCAGGACAGCCTCTTCTCCATTTCTGCCGTCCCGTGGCCGGTTGTAGAATTGCAGCTAAGTCGCAGTGTTATTGAGTCCCTTTCACAGTTAGTCCCCCCAGTCTGCTGTGTACTGGCACAGTTCTTCCTGAGTGCCAGCCTTGCCTCCCCCCCTGCTGGTCCATAGTCACAGGCAGGTGCCAGGACTGGCCTCGGCCATATCGGCCACAGAAGGGCCGTCCTGCCGTCCTGCAGGCTCAGAGACCCAGAGCTGGCTGACTCGCCTGAGCGCCATCTGGGCCCCCAGCCGGGAAGCCTGCCTGCCCGCCTGCCTGCCTGCCTGCCTGCCTGCCTGGGCTCGAGCTGAGGAAGACTGTAGTGGGGGTTGGAAATGGCGACCGGGAGGGTGAATGCAGGCTTGGTTGAAGAGAGTGGCTGTAAATGAAGGAACAGAGAGAATGGTGAGAGATGGAGGATGTAAAATCTGGGTAAAGAGGAGATGAGCCAGGTGGCAGTGCTGGAGAGGCAGAGCCTCGTGGAAATGAGATGAGATGCAGGGAGTCGGAGAGGGAGAGGGAGCGATTTGAGGGAACAGACAGAATGTTGACACAGCTTGTTGGTCTGCAATTCCCTCCAAGCCAAACACATTCCTTTCCAAAGCTGTCAGATCTCAGATCAGTCCAAGACTCCGAAAAACAACAATTACGTTGGTGGCGTGTTCTAGAAAGATGTGCGGACGAAATAAAAGGCAGTACCACTGTCTGCCTCTGCGGCCTCTCATTGTACTGGACCCTTTACCTGGATAGAGCTGTCGGGCACAAAGTCGGCCATTATTTAAACAATTGAATCATCTTAATATTTGTGCGAGCCTTGGCAGGTGCTAATCCCTTCTGTCTCTTCTTTTCCGCAGATTCCCAGCGCGACTTTGCTCCACGGCCAGGCTCGGCATACGTTACAGATGAGATCTGGAGGAAAGCTGGTGAGAAGACAATCAAATTTAATGACTGATGTGTTGTTGAACTTAATACATGGAGTTGGATACATAAAAATCTGCCTTTCATTCAAGCGAAGAATGTGCTCGGTGCACAGATTCAATGAGTTAATAATTGATTATTGTCCCCCCCCTCCCCTCCCGCCCTGTTATACAGAAGAAGCGGTGAATGAGGTCAAGCGGCAGGCCATGGATGAGGTTCAGAAGGCGGTCGCGGAGGCTGAGCAGAAGGCCTTTGAGATGATCGCTTCTGAGAGGGCCAAGATGGAAAAGACTCTGGTTGATGCCAAGAAGAAGGCTAAAGAGGATGCCGTCATGGTCATCAATGAACAGGAGGACTCCAGCGAGGTGAGCAGAGCTATGGGTTGAAGAGATTCTATCAAGGGATTCTGCACACAAGCACATCCGGATTCAACGTGGAGATGTACACAGTGATACTTACTGCTGCTATAATCATATATTAAAATTGGATTAAAAGGCTACATCTATGTGACTGAGGTTGAAGCCACACTCAGCTTCCACTCAGCTCAGAGCTTTACAGCGTCTCTTAACTCACTGTCATCTCATCAGTAGCGTGATGCGAGGGGTTGTTTTCAGTGAAAAAAGATCTGAAGCTCCACGGTCGGCTATCTGTACAGCGGCACACATCAAAACAGACAAAGACATCGTAGCATTTAGCAGCTAGAAGGTTAGATATTTCCCTCGGGGGCTGGAAAAAGGTTAAAGTAGAGTGAGGACTTTGCCAGGAACACGATTATCACAATATGTCCCCGCTAAGTTTCTGCTTACTCAAATAGACAGTCAAATCTGCATGTGAGACATTCCTGGGAAGACTGACAGTCGTCTTGTCTTTTTTTTCTTCTTCTCTCTTCTTAAGTGTTGCTGGAACTGCGGCCGCAAAGCCAGCGAGACGTGCAGCGGCTGCAACGCCGCGCGCTACTGCGGCTCCTTCTGCCAGCACAAAGACTGGGAGAGGCATCACCTCATCTGCAGCCCAGGACTTCAGGCGCAACCCAAACCCGTGTCTGCCATCTCTGCAAGCAGGGCAGCAGCCGCGGCCACGGCAGCGGCGGCGGCGGCGGCGGCAGCAGCGGCGGCAGCAGCCGGGGTGTCTCCTCTCGGTCTGGCCGGGGTCAAGACGCCCAACAGCGTCCCTTCAGCGTCCAGTCCTGGAGGAGACAAGGCCTCGGTCGCTTCGCGCTCCTCCACCCCTTCCACCCCAGCCTCCGCCCAGGAAACCAACGGCCACTAGGGGGCGAAGGACACCGGCGGTGAACGCGTCTCCTCTCCTCTTCCTTTGCTGCGGAAGAAGTGAATCAGCAGCAAGACGGGAACTATTTGTGGGTTAAGTTAGGATAACAGATTTTTCATCACACTCTTTGGCAGAAAGAAAATAACAGATTATGGATGACTGTTTGAGTGATATGTCAACTGGGACTTTGGCTTTGGCAAAGAACAGAAGGGAACGTCTCGAATGCATCTATTGGATGAACAGATCTCCGTAACAGATGGAAACGTGTTTGTCCGCGTCCCAAAAAATAACCAAATCTTGGATCTGCAAAGGACGGAAAGAAAAAAAAAAAAACCCTGCGTTTTTCTCTGGAAGTTATTAAAGAAGGAATATGAAATAAAACGGGAGATTAAAAGAAAAGCAGTGAGGTATAAATGCGCCTCCCCTCACACCAATATTCTCACTTTGTTGTGTATAGATTTAAGACGGCGAGGTGGTGGTGGACAAATGGAAACAGTGTAATATTACCAGCCATAAAGCATCTGTCTTCTTCCGGTAGGAAACTGACAGGAGCCCATACCGCAGCTCCTCCTGTATACATCCATATTTGCTCGCCAACTTCTTCGTCAGGTTTTCATGTGTGTGAATGCGTGTGTCAAACAGTCGTGCAGTTCGTGAATATTGTACAGCATATATGATAACTTTTGTCAAAGCAATATTAAAAGTGAAGTGTTCAGGTATCTCATCACCAAAGTTTTCAGTCGCTAGAGAGAGAGAGAGAGAGTCGTTTTCATCGCCTGTAAATGTCTTGTGAACAAGAGATAGTTATTCACTAACCCCACATCATATCTACTTTTATAAAGAGCTTAACTAGGAACGCTGGTGACTATCTTTCATTTCTGAGCATCATGCGTCTTCAAAGAGCAGAGCGAAGGGTGAGGGGGCGATCGGTTCAAGGTGAGCGCAGGAAGGGTGGGAAGTGAAAAGATGTTTTACTCCGGTTGCAGTTTCATTTTTTTCCTGCACTTGTCGGCGTCACCGGGTGTGCATGGCGGGCTCGGACGCCGCTCCAGATCTTCCACCATCGCGGCATTTTGCATCAGGGGGGAATCGTAAAAGACCGCTTTCCAACGACGAAAGGGAAGTGAGAATGACTTTTAAAAAAAAAAAAAAATCCTTCTAAATTTGAAATAATCCCCCCCCAAAAAAGGGTGGAAATTGTCACTGATGCTCACGATGCCGTGGCGATGGATTAGAGCGGCGGCTCCGGCCCACGGAGAATCTCAGGAGGCAGCTAAACTGTATTTGTATGTACAGATCATTCTGTTCTATTTCTTCTTTTCTTCTTTTGTCGCAGTCGGGTTCAAGTCAAAAGTTGATGCGGGACTTTGATCACACGCAGACGTTGTTCTTGTTCTTTTTCTTCCGTTTGTTGTAAGATGTACTTTGTAAAGAATATTATGAGAGAATGCCTTTATTTTGTGAGCCACGGTTTTCTTCGTTCTTATAACACGTTCTTTGGTTTTGAGGCATAACTTCATATGAAAAAAAAAAGATATCTTGACATGAAGTATGAAATAATAAAAAATAGAATTACCTCACACGTTTTGTCTTTTCTCTGATTTGACTATGATGATGGAATGACCGTCATTCATCGCGCTGTTATAAAACAGCTGTCCATGGATATAGAATATCATCAGTGACCAAATTAAATTGTTTTATGAACCGCCACAGTCAGAATTAACAGTACTTACTATATTTTATTATATAATTAACTGGTTTATAGAGTTTTTCAGAAATGTAAAGGCTACATATCATTAATATTACATTTAAAACCTAAATAGAAGAAATAACGCATAATTTAAATTTGTAAATGACACACTTATATTGACCCTCTTCCAAAAGAAGTTGATTTAATAGACCATCAAATTTTTGGAGGATAAAGTCTTTATTCATATTCCTTATGAATACTATATTATTTATGTGTATCTTCTTTTAAAGTGTTTAAAATATCTTCTTTATCTTAAAAATCATCAACAACAATTGCTTCTCAACCTATTTAACTGAACAAAGGTTCTTCTAAAAACAAAGTCTTGAATTTGTGCGTCCTCTTTTGTCTCCTTAATGTTTTGAAATATTCAGTGACTCCCGATAAAATATGCAAGTGGCCTCTTTGAATTCAGGTATGAAGTAATGGAGAGGCTCCTCTGGAGATTGAATTATTCTGAAGTGGCTAAAAACTCTGCCATGTATAATGTATAATGTTTTTGCACCAACCGGTTCATACTGGTGGTCTGTATTTCAAAAGGAAGCACGGTCTCCTCAAATGTTACTTTAGTCATTCTTGTGTTTGACATCGAAAGAAGCGAAAGAACAATTTCAAGAGGCCAAAATGCATTAGGAATGTGTAATATTGTCTTTGACCACACGGTGGCAGCATATGACATGTTTTAAGAAGCGTTCCACACGACCGTTGGTGTGGTTTTGTATAACAACAACAATGTAGTAATACTCTTAATCTACAAGGTAACTGCAGCCTTCAAATAAATGTAGCGGACAAAAAGTGCATTGTTTCCCTTTAAAATGTAGCGAGATTATAAAAACAGCATAAAATGGAAAACTTAAAGCAGCTAATATTAACCCTTGTATGGTGTTCAGATCAAATTTGAAATGATACAATTCATATATTTTTCAAACTCAGACTCATTGGCCTTGGCTCATTTCCTGTGGAGAACATATATTATAAGACATTTTCAATGACCACACACTTTACACCCCCATACACACTTATATTACAGAGTGACGGCACACAGGACTTACAATATCCACACTATTATTAACCTCAGGTCCAGTGGCTAATAAGAGTGGGGAAATTGTAGGTCCTGTGTACCTTCCATCTGTCCTCCTCCTGTCTGGGCCTGCTGTTAGCGTGATTTAATATGTGCGTGTGCGTGTGCGTGTGTGTGTGTCTGTGTGTGTGTTTTGTACCGACACTTGTCTGCTCTCACATTCCCGCACATGTACTCTGTCTTGCGGGAACCAATCTTTAGTTGCTCAAACAAAAGGTAAAGGGCAAATATTAACCATGTATGCCGCTTATATATTGAACTAAACATCCGTTGAGTATTTTAGCATCAAATAGTTTGATTGTGTTGAATTAAGATTTTTTTTTTTCAATGCAGCGGGGTCAACCAAATCCATAAACACTGGCTGAATAACAAAAATATGAACACCCTCACAAGGGTTAAGTGCAGTATAAGCACATGTAATTGGTTACATTCCACTCGACGTGCTGCATATAAGCAGAGTTTTTAATTGCAGATAATATATCTTAACAAAGGCAGCTGCTGTTGTTTGTCTTTGGAAGCATCATTGTTTCAGCTCCGATCTCCAAAAAAAAAACATGATTAGAAAAATGAATCATGACTCATCTGTTATTAGAGAGAATTGTGTGTGTGTGTGTGTGTGTGTGTGTGTGTGTGTGTGTGTGTGTGTGTCAGCACGCGAGCCAGAATCAGTGTAGTTTAGCAGCAGGATCATGTCGTCTGCTTCGTGCTGAAGATCAGAAATCGAGACGTTTCCTGCTGTTGCGCGGGTGTTAGCCGATTTAGCTTGTAGGTTCCTTTGGGATTATTTAACATGGATCTTTAAAAGCGCTTTTTTGTTTTTGCACATTATATTACACAATAATGACAAAGCCCAAATAGGATTTTAAATTTTGTTTGAAGAAGAAGAACAAATACATACCACATTGAAATAATAATTGGAACCCTTAACTCAGTACTTATCTGAAGCGCCTTCGGTAGCGATTAAGCAGCGAGTCTTCACGCGGCGATAAGCTTCGCATGCCTTTGGGGATTTTCAGGTTGGATGGGGACCTTCGGTGGACTGACATTTTCAGGTCACTGCAGTGATATTCAGTTGGGTCCAGGTCTGGGCTTTTTCCTGCGTTGCTATCGTTCCATTAAAAAAGGCGTCCGAAAGTGAATGTGTCATTCGCTCGGCCTTCTATCTGACCACTCTGTGTTACAGTGGCGGTTGTCCTTCTGGAAGTTTCTCCCATTTCCACAAATGGATCTCTGGAGCTCTGCCAGCGCTTCACCTTACCAAGGCCTGTCTGCCCTGAACAAGAGCAGAGGTCGTTTCAACATTGATGAGGGCGCCTTTAAGCAGAGGGGCCTTCCCAGAACTATTTGAGCATTAAACACATGTTTCTTGTCTGTTGTGCGCTGTGGACTGTGTCTAGTGTCTGCAATTAGTTTCCCCATTGGGGATTAATAAAGCTTTCTAATTTTAACACATTTCCTGCATTCTGGTACATTTTTTTATGCTCCGATTTCTGCAGCAATTGTTCGTGGAAATGCCTTTATGGAAATAAAGACAAAGTTCAGTCAGCAGGTGACAATTCAAAATATGATGGAATATAAAGCAGCAAGGCGCTCAGGCATTCTGTATTGCTTTTAAATATTTATCCACCTGTCAATCAGCTTTTCTCATTTAACGTTATCTCTGCTCAGTCGACACAGGAATGATTTCCTCCGCCGTCCCCTTTTGTGTCTTTTATTTGGGGACAGTAACCTCTCATAATGACCATGTGGCACCTATTTACCGCAGTAATGCATGAATGCATTTTAATAAAATGTATAAACCTCTGGAATTTAATAACCCATTTGTGTTTCACTAAGATTTCTGCTCATGTTCAAAACTTTTTGCACATTCAAAACATATCCTTGATAGCTGCTCTTTGAGAACTCCTTATACAAACAAGAATAAAACTGTAATTTAATGAGAATAAAGTCCCAATATAAAACATGGAAGATCCTCCTGCTCCATCGTGTGCTGTTCAGTTCAGTAGGCCGACGTTATTCAGATCTTCTGACAGACTCACAACCATGACACAATATTTAGAGAAGCGGCACGTGGAAAACTGAAGTGCACAGAGCAACCAGTCAGAGAAAAGATGCCACACCGCATCGCAAACTTTAGCACATGACACAAGCCTCCAGCTTGTCCCTCCCTGTCAGCCCATCAAATGCCAGCACTCTGGGTCTTCTCGGTGATGTCGCCTCTGGGAGGGCACATCGGGATGATTTAACAGGACTTCACTCCGAAATGAATTTGCTCAACGAGTTTGCTCATGCGTCAACAGGGACAATTGTGTCTTCCCAACATATTGTAAGGAACAAGGTTGATCATATGTGGACTCCAATCAAGGTGTAGAAACATCTCAACGATGGTCAAGAAGAAATGGGAAGCCATTACCAAAAAAAACACAGGACACTAACCAGAGGTTAGATAAAGTGTTAAGGAAGGTATTGAGCGGTTGCGTATTAATGGGGATGAATGGGGAGGGAAGCCAGTTTGTGGAGGTGGAGGGTGAGGGGGAACCAGTGACTGGTTTATCAAGACAGGGCGAGGGTGATGGCAAGGTGAGGGCGAGGCTGAGGGCGAGGGCGAGGCACCACTGTAATGTACTGCAGCTGAGTAAATTACCTGGGCAGGACAGTGACGAGAGCCAGGGTTAATGTACTGCGGGGCTAACGAGCTAATGCATTTCAGGTGTGTGGCAATGCAGCAGGTGAAACAGCTGGGCATCAATCAGGGAGCTAGGAGCGAGGACAAGCCACGCCCACGCCACATTCCCTATCCACTAGTGCATCTTTTAGTTTGTAGTAGAAGGCTGCGCGGGAGCTCCCTCAGCCCTTGAACAATTTATTCAAACGCATTAATGATGAAATAAGAAAAACCAGATCGTCAACGAGGGGATCCTGTTATAATAAACATTGCTTAACAAAATCTGTTACACTGCATTTTCACTTTTTTATTTTTGTATTTCTATTTTATGTGCCAATAGTTTCTGTCCCAACAGAGTAGTGTAAGATAGACGCTGTCCTTGTTGTCAAAGCTTCTCTCATGACGCCTCTAAAACGCCACAGGATGCAAAGCAGTGACCCATAATTCTTCCCTTCTTTCATTCCCTACCCTTCCTGTTTGCTCACTATTTTCTCTTTTTTGTATATTCTTATACCATCCTCCAGCTTTGCATGTTTGTCAGATTTGGTTTTATTTTCTGAAATAATCATTATTCTCCCACATCACCTAATTTGACAATTATATATATATATATATATATATATATATATATATATATATATATATATATATATATATATATGCCTGGGTTCTTTCGCATTAAGTGAACATATTCAGTTTAGGTTATTCACAAAAGCTTGGCAACCACAGTGCAAACCATTTTTCTAATGTAATTTAAATGTACACTTCATAAAACAGTATTTGTTGCAGATCCCTAATGAGATCCAGATAAATAGGCAGCAGGTGGAATAAATGCACAGCCTGATGCTAGCTGCACAGGAAAGCAGTATTAGTACGCATTGGATTAGGGAATACTACATTCAATGTCGGCCTAAACGGTAAAGCAGTTATCCTATGAAGATGAGTGTTGAAAGGGTTTCACAGAAAACCAAGATAAGCTCTGTGCGTCACGAGGAGATAAGATGGGAAACGTACACGTAATAGAAACAAGGTTAAACGTCTTCCGCTAAGCTAGCAGCTCATTGAGGCTGTCCTAAGGCAATGACAATGCTGACGTTAAGCAGGTATAAAGCTCAGCATATTAACCAGTTAGGTGTTTTACCACTATTAGCACTCAAGTACAGCTGAAGCTGTTGGGAACGTCATTAATTTTGTTGGTATTTGGTCATAAACCAAAGTTCTGGACAATTTAAAACATAGATCTAAATGTGACAGTGGTAAACAAGTGATGGGATCACCAACATTTTTCCAATTCAGGGGGGCCATTGGTATCAGTACCAAATGTCATGGCAATAGATGACATCTCACTAAAGCCAACAATGTCAACCCAATAGTAACATAATAGGAAAACTCATCACTCAATTCAGTGGGATTCATCATCTGGAGAGCATGAATATCTGAGATATGTAGTCTGAACAAAATTGGTGGACTGAAAAACGGTGGCATGACACATTTGTGAGATTATTAAACTGGAGATGAACACCATGACCGCACAAGGATACAAGTAGTACATGTTCCACTTAATACGAGAGCCCTATAGTGATGAGAGCGCAGCAAAGTAAGAATATCAAGTTTAAAATGACATAAATCCAGTGCACTCAATAAAAGTTAGCGATGCGCAGGGAGCTAACGTTGCGTCCGTCAGCTCTGCTCAGTCTGATGCTTAAATTACACACTGGCAATGGAGGATCTGTCACAGTTCATCATCCCAGGGAGGCCAGGGGGACATTGGAGTTGATCTTACTACCAGGCTGGACATCACATAACACATAACTATTTTGTGGATGATAAAACTTTCTTTTCCCATCTGTCTTTTTACCATCTTCACGGACATTGTTCTTTCCCTTCCCTCTCCCCTTGCCTGCTCCTCTGTTGAAATTTGCAGATGTTCTTTGACAGAACGGTATTAGGAACACTTGATGTTCTTCAAGGCCAGCAGTGACGTAGTGGTCAATTTCTGAGACTGTGTTGTGTATGTTACTGCTACTGTGCTGGACCAACACAAAGACGCCACATGAAATGTTGCTTTTGTTAGTCGACACGACTCCTACATGTCTATTAAACTACTAATACACAAACAAAGGCAAGAACAGTTGGTGTGTAAACTATTAGATCTTAAAGGTGCAGTGTGTAGGACTTAGTGGCATCTAGTAGTAAGAAAAACATACTGCAAGTGATTATTATGGAAGCCCATTTCCGCCACAATAAATAAATAAATACGTCGTGATTATGACACCAAAAAAAATCATAATTATGACCCCAAAAAATAAAGTGACAAAAAAAGTCAACAAAAAAAAAACATAATCATGAAAACAACAACAAAAAAGTTGAAATTATGAAATAAAAAGTTGAAATTATGAGATAGAAAGTGTGCATGCGCTGCTTTCTCTTCATCAGGGACAGTACACATGCTATTGTGGGCCACAGGACCCACCATCAACACTTATATCTCCTTTTTTTTTGGTCGACTTGTTTTTGTTTTCGTCATGACTTTAAAAAAAAAAAAAAAAAAATTGTCATACTTTTTTTTGTGGTCATCATTATGATTTTTTTCTGTGTGTGTGTGGTGTGAATGGGCTTCCACAGATTATACATGAAAGAAAACATACTTTATAGTATATCACATTTATGCCAATAAATTCCCCCACATGCTACACACTATTCTTAAGTATTTAATTGCATTTCATGACAAACTGCACGTCTGTGTGAGGCATCTCTCAGTCAAAGCAATCAAGTGAGTTCAACTTTCGGAGGCGAGACATCCTCCGAGCGTGTTTCCTCCTACGCAGTCAAGCTTTCAGGGTGAAAGAAATGAAGATACTGAGGCATGAAATAGGACAACAGCTGTCGCTTTGTCACCTTTGGCCCCCAGTCTTTGGATTTCTGTGAAGATAAGTTGAACACGTCAGACACGCGCAAATAATTAACCATCTTGTGGCCTAATTAATTCTGATGAATTTTCTATTTTTCTTGGCCTTCTTATTTTGCTGCCTGCACCTCATACACACTCGTATAATTGTGTCTGTCAGCTGCAACACACTGACAGATTAGCTTTTAAAGTATCTAAGTGCTTTTGTGGTGATATTCTTCAAGGTTCACTTCAATCTTGTAATATTTATAACTTGTCTTCTCCCAGCATGTAACAACAAACACAGGCTTTGACTTTCGATGTCTTTTGTTTTGCCTTCTGCACAATAAAGTACCCACGATGGAGGAAACTAAAAATGAGGGGGGGGGGGGGGTGAAATGGGACAACAGATGTCGTGTGGTCACCTTAGCCGTGGCCCTTGGTCCTCTGAAGTGATGAGCTATGTTCGCACATCAGAGCCAAGGACACCTGCCTGAATATATAAATCTCCTGCTGAAGGAGAGCGCTATTCAAATGATTTAACTCGGGCTATTCATCAGTGTACAACCTCCCTTTCACCAGACAGAACAGTGTGTTTCAAGAGCAGGAAATGAATCACAGGGAAATATCCTTTAATCAAAATAAAGGAGTACGGAAATGTGCAGGAGGCTTTTTTTTTGGATATCTTTTAAACCATTGTATTGAATTATAGCTCCAATAAGACATGTATCCAAATAGTCCAAAGTCAAAGAAGCCAGTCGGTCCTTATATTGTTTCAGCGCCTCGTTGGAATTTATAACTGCAAGAAAACATCTCATGAGACTCCTGGGTTGTGTTTTGAGAGAATAATGCATTCCACAGTGGTTTCAGTACACACAGCTTTCATCCATAAAACAGGGAGAACACTGTCTGTAGTGTTTGGCTTGGAGAACATCCCTTATAGCAAGGGGATGAATGTCTATCTTATGTGGAGCTGGACTTCACTAGGAGCCGGATACATTTTGTGAGAGACTCTGAAGTGGAATTTATTTTGCAACCAAACTTCTGTCACCTTTTCATTTATAATCCTTAAGATTTTCATGAAATCAAATCGTGACAAGTGTTTTCCATCGTTATCGTGGCGGGGTCCGCCAGGATTCAAATGACTACCTACCTGCACACACACACGAGGGAGTCAGGGAGCCTCGTCGAGTTTGGATCTTCTCATTGTTACATGTGTTGCTTTCGGAAGAACAGTTGGAATCCAAAATGATGTTAAAAATGCTCCGTCCATCTCTCACTTCTTCGGTCTGTGACATCTGCTATACATATTCCTCTTCAAATAGCACCAGCCTTAATATATATATATATTTTTTTGCTTGTTAGACTCTCATCTCCGGTGTTGGTAAAAGATGAAGTGGTGACGTTCATCCCTCAGTGATTACAGGAACAGGTGAGGACCAGGAGGTGTGGGTACACATCCTCGCCCTGATCACCACTATTCATTCTGTCTTGCCGGCACACTGCCAGCCTGACGAGAGGCTGAAGATGAGAGGGTTTCAATTTGCCAGTAATCAAGCAATCAAATATTACAGCCTCAGCAATCAGTGCAGTGATGTGCCAGCCTCGGCGACTGTGCACCCACTTGCGGCACAAAGCATCTCGGCATTACGTTTCTGTTCCAGAAACTGGCTGTAGGAAGGGAACTGGACATTTCATTGCTATTCAGAACTTGTAAAACATTCGCTTCAAACTATTCGGATTGCTAAGGGAAGAGGAAAAAGCTGCTTTTGTTGAGCTCTCTGCACAGCCTTAGATTACAATACATTAGATGCATGCAGCATCCCAAGTCCCAATTTGTGTACCAACACGAGCGGCAACACGGAAGCTTTCTGAATTATTCCGCTCACACGCTTGAATAATCTTAGTCAGGAAAGTGTCTGGTGTTATCCATGGAAACTGTCAATATTTCAAGGCAATCTGGGGAATTTAAAGCTCACAGAAAGCTGATTATTATTTGCATGCTCCCCAATTGAACTAGACTTCAGGATATTTTTGTTTTCTGATTGCTTCCTGGATTATTCTGATTCTTTACCAATTGTATTCAGACTCATCTGGTATCAACTTGGATGCGATGCTAATTCCACTGAAGGCAGCATCAGTTTGTGTGTTTGACGTTAGCATTAAATTAAACGGCGTTAAAGTGGAAAGTGAGAACAGTTGCTTCTGACACACACATGGGCGACTTTATTCTCTTTAGTTTGTTTAAACCTTATGTTTACTTCATGGTTGAGTCAGAAAACAAAAACATTTGTAAATTACCTCCTGTCCTTGAAAAACAAGTTAGCAACTTCCTGTTTATGAAAAGCAAACATCCTGAAATATTTATTGGGCGAAACCAGTGCTAAAGGAAACTGTGACCCCTGCGTTGTTACTTTGTGTCTGCTGAACGCCGGCGTCTGCTCAATGTTTGCCATAACGACTTTATGAATTGATAATCCGTCACTGAGAGCTCTGCATCTGTCAGCCTTGTTTGTAATTATTCCTCTCCTCAGCGGTCCAAAACTTGATTAATGCAGCTTTAAATGCTTCTGTGAGAAAGGGAATCTTGGAACCAATGGAAACAGAAACATGAGAGAGGTCAGAATTATTGAAAAGAGGAAAGTATTTGAAGAAAACTGAAGATTCAGAGACATTTTCACTCGTTAAAACAATGAACAGCTTTAATCTTTATTGTGTTGAAGTCGAGTTTCAGTTTGGTTACAATTAGTGATGATGATTACGGAACCAAATTACAACATAAATATGAATATATCTCAGTTACATATGTACATGATCAAAGCAAATACATGACACTTTAAATATATTTTCTATTCATAACTAAGTGATACAATTAAATGTCCAGACAAAGTGTGACTTCTGTAAGATATTCACACTTTTGGAAATACTTTTGAAACAAAGAGAGTGTTTCAGAGGAGATGTAACTAATATAAATAACTAGTCTATCTAGCAATAGATGGGGAGTCAGGCGTAGATAATTCTGAGCACACAACAGTAGGATAGCTAACTAAAAAAGAAAAACAATGCTACAGTATCATACAGCATATGCAGCCAGGGTTTAAAGGAACTATTGGCCACAGTCGTCAGCATGCACGTGCTGCCTGAAGAAACCTTTCATTTCCTATGTAACGTTATTCAACTGGAAACAACTGATCAAAAGCACAATAACTACTGGCGTGGTGGATTTCATTGAATTGGATTTGATCTAGTAGCCTAGCGTATTTTGGGTTGTTCTCCACCGGTGTAATAGCAGACAAACACTGCAAGAGAGAGCAGGCCAAGTGAGGGACAGGGTTGTGAGAAGGAGGATCAAACACGTTCAAGTCATTAGAATGGTTAGTGGGATGCAACTATCCCTTTTGATATAAGCGGCACAATAATGAGCAGTCGGATACAGAGGAACACACAAAAAAAATGCTGCTGGAGAGTGCTGGATGACGTCATTGTCTCTGTCTCCTGTTGCTTTCAAACACATGGATGCCTTCTGAATTATCATGTGTGTTTGCGTGTGTGTGTGTTTGTGTGTGTGTGTGTGGGCGGGTGGGGCGCGAGTGTGTCTTTGTCCCTGTGACAGTGTAGGCAGTAGATGTGACATTCTGGATTCAGTTGCTAGTTGTTAGTCATAATCCACCAGGAAGCTGAGGAAACACACACAGAGTTGGGTCATCGCACACCGACAGAACTCAGGGACGGACACGTCAGGGTACATTTAGAAACCATCATGGATCATCATTTGTGGATGGCTATTAAAACAATGTATTGCTGGAGAAGCTCAGCCTCATAGATACAGGGCGGGTCATTGTGTGCACAGAGTTCTGCTGTTTTCAAATCATTTACACCTTATTGTTTTGTGTGATAGTCAATTTCCAGCAAACACCGGACAGATAGAAAGCAACATATTTCACATTACGTTTAACCGGGAGTCCTTTTCAGTCAAAGAGAAGATTCTTAGTGGTATTTAAACTGTAAGTAACCATGTGCAAAGCTGCCCCTGGAAAACACGTAAGAAGAAAGGAGTGTGACTGTCGCTGACACAGACAATAATAGCCTCAGCTAGTCGTGTTTTATTTATTTTTTCTATTATTGATTCCAGCGTTGACTCCTTCCTGCGCTTTTGACGGTCGCCTCATAAACTGTCCTCCCTCTTTGTGGCTTCACTTGTATCCCCAGCAGCCAACCTCATCTGAGACTTAGAGCAAAGTTATGCAAAAGACATCGAGTGTTCTAGAGGAAGCCGCTATTTCATTGGAAAATAAGCACTTTTTTTTTCTTGTTTTCCAAAACCATATTTTTGCCTGTTTACGCCTGCTTTTTTAAAAGTGACTTATTTAATTCCTGTGTTTACGCCACAGTGTAAGTCGAGTCAAAGATGTGGAAGTAAACAACCATGTACAGAAACCTAGCAACGAGTGTGACCCTCGCAGCCCACACAGATAAAAACCCTCTGCAACGGACGCAAAGAAGCACTAATTATAATTCCTCCTATTGCTTTCTGAAGCATGTTTTGAGGCCCGCAAATGAATCAAACGTCAAGAGAGTCATGATTGTGGCCTGCACTGGGCTGACAGTGATCAGTGCTACTCTGCCATGATCCTGCTGAGGAGTTGATGATGTTGTGACGAGAAAATAGGAAATGTGCGTCAGATACTAGTCACAATGCCAAGTGTAAGTCTGCCTGCTGGAAAACATTTTCCACACACAAAGAAAGGGTTTGATAATCTGTGTTTTTGCAGTGATAACACCTTTACAACACACATATTGGATCTGTGCCATGTGAGCAAAAACAAAAGAGCCGGTTCACTATAAACGGGCAGTGAGAACGTAGCTCAGGGTGCTTGGGGAGAGTATCCCCGTTTAGATATTTATTTATTCAGAAACGTTCAATATTTTCACAGTAAATCCCTGATTTGAAAACATTTATACCTTTTAAACCAAATTCCTGAAGTGATTTATTGTCAGGAGGCCCAGAAATTCCGGACGCACCTCCGGTTTCCACAGATGGGAGGTTTTAGTACATTTTCACATACTACAACACACGCAGGCGTCATGTGCTAATGCAACAGCTGAATGTGACACACAGTGATTACCACATGAACTCATGTTGGCCAGTGTGAACGAAGGCTGTTCGGCCAACAACGATCCACACCTGTGTCCCAATTACATATTACATAATATGGACGTCATATATGACTGCGCCCGGTCAGAAATAACTCCGGCCAGGTGATGGGACTGAGTTTTCTGACCGGGCACCGCCTCCAAGAGCGTAAACGTGTGTCCCACGCTGATGACGTGTCACCATCGTGGCTCGCGTCGGCCAGTTGATGTTAGCCGATGCACTTAACTAACGGGTAGTAACGAGTAGTAACTACCTGATCAGACATGAATTGCAGCATTCTTTTGTATCATTTACTAACACTTTACAAATGATCTTATCAATCATCTACAAGTCCTTAATACTTGATTTACCAATGGGCAATCCATAATTCGCAAAGTATGAAAACCCAAGCTTATTAATCAAGAATGAAACATTTAGAACCGTTTATGAATTGCATACTAATGAGTCACTAATGAGTGTTCATGTTAGAATATTGCTATATAAATGATGAGTTCAGTGTTTATTCATGCTTTACTAATGCTAAATAGTATGCACTTAATGTAAAGTTCTACCAAATGTTCGTAGGAAAAGTATGAGGAGTCAGGTCATCTGCACAAGCCACTGGGTGTTTAATCAATCGTCGATTTTGCTTCACGGCGGCCTAAGATGACGAAAGATAGGCTGATAGTAAGTTCAAAGCCATGCACTCGGTGGTGAATGTGAGCAGTTCCCCGTCACGGATATATGTGGCAACCATTTTCAAATGTTCAAATTCCAGTATCGAAAAAGACAATTTTTCCTAAAATATATTCTTTAAAAAACATGGAATTGCTGATGACGCAGGGTAGAAGCGCGGCTCTGTTTGAGTGACAAGCACAGTGTGACCACAGATCACAGAGCCAATGAGCAGCGGCGAAGAATTCATAGCCCTTAACGGCCGAGGGGTTTGGGTCTAATGTGCCATTACTGGATGCGTGTCAAATGAAATGCTAACATCATAATGTCTGTGTTCCTTAATGCTACTGGACACCACAACTAGGTCTCACTGAAAGTCAGTTCATGGGAATGACTTTGTCCACGTATGACATGTGTTAAACTTACTCTCCGCAGGGTTTACATGACTGGTTTTAATGTCCATTTAATAACATTACAACTATGAAATGCTCATTAATACTATACACACACACACACACACACACACACACACATATACAAACCTGGCAGCAACATGGTAGAAACTACTTCAGCATCCTCCAACATGTCAATGGTGCAGCGCTGAAAGTCTTTACTGCTGTTGGACTGCAGATAGCTACAGAGAAGACGAGGAAGCAGAATAGAGACGGCTTTGAATTGAGCATCAACTGTAAAAAAAAAAGTAATTACAGTGAATTAATGCGTAGTAACTACCTGAATTAATCATGAATTGCAGCACATTACACTTTTATGATTTTGTTAATAATGTATAAGTCCTGAATCCCTTATTATCAAATGGGGAATCCATCCTTTATAAAGTATGAAACCCTAGCTTATTAATCAAGAACTAATCATTTATAACTGTTTATGAATGAGTTACTAATGAGTTCATGTTTTGGATTAATGCCTTTTAAATGATTAGTTTATGGTTTATTCACACTTTACTAATGCTAAATAGGTTGCACTTATTATAAAGTGCTCCCAAATCATTTAATCTACATCCGTGTGTGTGTGTGTGTGTGGTGTGTGTGTGTGTGTGTGTGTGTGTGTGTGTGTGTGTGTGTGTGCGCGTGTGTATGTGTACTGAAAGATGGGCCATCTGCTCATCTTCCTTGGTGGGGAACATTTCGATCAAAAAGTTAGTTAAGATTGCCAAATAGTCTGCCAATATCTCACACGCACGCACGCACACACACACACACACACACACACACACACACACACACACACACACACACACACACACACACACACACACACTGTACTGACCTCATCCAGGAGATGCGGTCTTGCCAGAACTCATACATTATGTAACACAACTTTCCCGGGAGCTTCTGAACGGACACACTGACAGCAGGAGGGAGAAGAAGAAAAGAGAAAAGAATACATAGTACTCGTACAGGATATGCAACTTTATAGTTCTCCACTTTGTCTCAGAGGCAAATATTAAACTTTTTGCTCCATCACAGTAGTTTGACACCTTTCATTACGTTTCAGAATCAATTTCTGTCAACTCTTTCTGTCAAGTGAAACCCATGCATCTAAGGATGTAGCGTTCCTTTATATGTTGAGAAAAGCTATTTTAAAACCATCTTGGATCATAATACATATCAGCTATATGGATGATGGATGATGAAATGCTGACGGGAGCTTTTCATGAACAGTAGTTTCCCTCCGTCGACTGAGTGTACTTTTCAGTTTTGGCAAAATTGACGCTCCAAAACCCAGATTCAACATGGCCTCAATCTCAATCAAAGCTATTTCAGCGGCAGAGTCTGACGCTGTGTTTAAAAGATATATCACTTTGTCTGAAAGCATGCAGAGCACTCACTGCAGGTTGTCGGAGTGGGCTGCGGTGGCATCGATGTAGCTCTTCAGAACTTTCTGGAAGTTGTCCGGATCTTCATCGGTCAGCGACATCTGCCTCTGAACCAGCAGGATGTTCTGTTTGGCAACGCGGCAAGAGACGGAGAGGGGGATATGAGAGATGACACGTTGGCAGCCCAGAAGAAGAGTGTGTGTCTGTGTGAGGAGGCTCACATCACCCCCTGAGGTGCAAGCGTGTGTGTAGATATTGTCAAGATGAATACTTATGAAGCATTTGATGAGCAACTGATCATACCCGACTGTAGAAATATCACTATCACTCACAACAGATGGGAAAAAATAAACAATTATGCCACTTAGTCTATTGTTCCTACTTAAAGCACTTTTTGGGACATTTCGTGTGTCAATATAACTGGAAGCAAGATCGAGGCACTACAATAAAGTAATCCTAAAGTGAAAAAAAGTGATAATTTAAGTCAATTACATAAAAACCGCGTTGCATAATCGAATTCTGAAACAATAGTGGCCCCATAATAACTGTTGCCATTACACCAGTGTCCTTGTCACTTCTTCTTCATATAAAATACTGGTGACAGCGGCTGGCCGGCTTTTCCATCGAAATCAAAGTTGAATTTACAGTCAGTGTCTGACTTCACAGCTCACTCAACGCATCAACTAAACGTGACATGAAAATGTCCCCACAAAAGGATATGACCTGCATCACCTCCTGACAGAGGAGGAGAAAAGAAACTTTGAGATATATATAAGGTTATCGATTGATGGACCCAGCTAACGAGCAACATCGTCGCAGCTGGCCGTCCTCTTCAGGGAAACTGGGCTTGAACTAAAGTCCCCGATGCCCGACGTCGACCTGCTGCCAGCTTTACTTTCTCAACAATTGAATGCACAAGTGAGTCACCACTGTGACCATCAGGGAACCAAGGGAAACAACTGTGAAACTGTCATGAAAGGTCTTCATGACAAAAAGATATTTTTGGTTGTATCCGCCATGTTTAGTGTTCAGTTACCAATTTTTCAAAATGTCTTGGGATTTTAGTCATCACTCAAATACAACGAAGGAATAAATTGAATGGCTGATGCTCATAGCATTAAAAAAAAATACATTTATAAACTACACAATCCCACAGACCTATCTTTAAAAAGATGTTATTAGACTTCTTTAAAAATAATACCTATGAAAAGCATAATTTGTCAGTGTTCTGAGGGGCAAACAAAGTTACAATCATCTCAATTGTATTGCAGTGGCAGAAACTTTATAGACGCATCCTTTAAAACTCAGCACATACAAACAACTGAGGACTGAAAAATATATAGTTTCTTAATTTAAGTAAAAAGTCTAGCATTAGATCTGAAAAAGGACAGGGGTTTATGCATGGATCCTGTGTGTATTTTAGTATTATGCCACAAGCCTTTATTCAAATATTGTTTGCTTTTTTACTGGGTTTCATTTCGAAAGGCTTATTCTGAAATCCCAGAAGAAACAGAGAAACACAAACATTGCCTTTTATATCATTTTCATTTTTGTCAAGTATGAAACTTGTGAAAACCGACTTCCCTTTACTATTACCGTCATAAATACTTTGATGTCAGTGTCACTATAGTTCCCCCTCACAATATAGGTCACTGGGACTCTCACCTGTCTGTGTTTTCACACCATTTCTACCATCACGCGTCAGTAACTTCTTTTGTCCACGTGTTCACTACACTCGGAGCCAAAAAGCAGACCAATAATCATGGACTCAAGGGGAAGCTTGTCAACACAAAACTGGCCCTTGCCGGCTTCATTGTTGAACACCATTTCATCTTGAGGCTAGGTCATGTATTGATTTTCATAGCTGGAATGAACTAGAATGAATACAAAATGTGAGCCACCTGCTGTTATGGTACCATTTGGTTTGAGAAGGAAACAGATGCGCTGCTTGACATTTAAAATGGGAACAGTGGACAAACTGGGTGAGCTAAATCTAGTTTCTAGAGGGAACCATCTCTGAGTGTGTCTGTTTGGTACGTACTGTAACTACTGCAGGAGTTCACAGTCAGAGAGAGAAAAAAAAACGTGGAGTAACTGGGGGTGTTAATGGAGTAGTATATTTAGTCATACGTGAATAATGCAATAACAAATCATTTAGTTTCAAGTGTACCCTACTTATCAGCTTTCAGTTCCTCCCACACACTTAATCAGTCAATTCAGAACACCTGTTCACACCTCGTTAGCTCTATCACGCTCACCTGCTCATCCTGCTGCACCTACTCCCGCAAATGTTGAAGTTCCACCTTCACTCACACTTAATGTCAGATTGTTCTCCGCATTAATGCCAGATCCTGCGGCTATTGTTCTCTGTGTTCTGCCTGACGATCCAGCACTTCTCCCCCTAGCACGACCCCGCCTGCTTGGACTTCTCACCTTGCCTCTGTCTGGCAGACACCATCTTATTCTGTCCCCGACCGCGTGATTCCTGCCTTCCGCCTTGTGTGTTGCCCCTGTGTTTGAACTCTCTGTTCAAAACCCACCATCCAGTCATGTTGTGTTTGAGCCCTCCCTACGTTCTGTAATTAGCAATCTTTTTACGCCTTGCTTTAATAACACCCAGTGTGTGGCAGCCTAAAGTTGAATGCAGACACTTAAAGTGAACACTAACCGTTTAATGTCGAAAAGCTCAATGCTTAATAAAGACTACTTGCTTCTTTACTTAATCAGTGTTTCAGGTCAACTTCATTCATCAGTGCTGACTTACAGACTTGTACGTGCTGGCCAGTGTGTCCTCTTTCAGTGGCTCCAACTTGGGACCCTGCAACAAGAGGGAGACAGTATGAGAAGAACTTCTTGAATCTGTTAAACATGTCTGTATGAAAGCTTGGTGAAGCATGAGTTCTGAGTATTATTTTCTTTCTGTAACCGTTCATTTTTTCTGATTGAATCAGTATTCTTTTGAAAGTCATTACAACAATTCATGTGTGTGTATATCCATGCGTTCAATAATGTCATTATGTTTCTCATAGCGAGATATGTCATGTGAAAGTAAATGGATGATGGGCTGACATTCGCCATTGCGCTACAGAGAAGAAAAAGTGTCATTCAGTGCACATGATGTTTTTCTTTCAACCATATCTGTAGGCTATATACAGCACATAGTCTATAAATGTATGATGTGATGAATAATGAAATAGTCAATATGATAAAATAAACAGATTTAGCTTTTCATCTTAAAGGTTATAGTTCTTTGTGTGTGCGCATGTGTGTGTGTTTTGAACACAGAGAACATAACCTTTGAGGCTGAAAACCCATTCTGTTGCATTTGAGAGAGCAGAGAAAGGGAGCGAAGTGGACAGAAGGTGTGTGTGATGCTGCTGGCGTTGACGTGTGGGAATAGATATTGCACTCAGAACATGCTGCAGGTTATGAATCGCTTTTGATATTGCACTCTGAGACCCTCTGGGTCGGCAGAATGAAGGGCTGGAGAGAGAGAAAAAGCTCTGAGAGCGACTGAAAGGAGAGGAAAAATGAACATCGATAGATGGGAATAACGGGAGTTAATAATAAAGAAAACAACAAGCAGAGAGAGAAAAAGAGGGAGCAGGAGTGTGACAAGGTTTTGAGACTCGGCAGCAAGAATGGGTCACGGGATACATACTGAGAAACGAGAGGCGGAGAGGTGACTGTGCTCGGCACTTGACAGATACACAGGTCTGCTGAACTCCTCCTGGAAAAGTGTCGTATTTACATGGTTCCAGTGCACCTTTTGCTCGTTTTGCACATCACAAACGCACAAAGATATGCTCCGAGTTCCGCTCATTATATGAAACGGACAGTTTGTAAGCCTAAACAACTCAAAGGGCAGTCGGCTTTTTGTTTTCCACAAAAAAACAAGCTGACGCCTTGTCCCAGACATTGTATAATGAAAACAGAACGTTGAACAATTCAAGAGAAATCCACGCGTCCTCGGTATTCTCGTAGCCTTGCAGCAAGATTTTCAGGAGGAGATGTGCAAAAACCTGCAGCCCAGCTGTGTACTTCTCATTCTTCTCAACACATTAATAATTCTGTGCCCCAAAATGGTCGACAAGGTAACGCTTCAGGCGTTATTGCTTTGCAAATTCTTTGCATAATTTGTCACAAGTTGTTAAATAATCCCCCAAAAAAGGTAAAATGAAGATGCAGGATTCTATTACATGTTCAACACACTTAATAATGTTAATGTTGATGGCTGCTGGATACTGTATTTGTATTCATGGCACAGTAACACATTTCAGAGGTTCAAAATATGAAACCTTTGTGCTCATATTTGCTTAACCTTTCAGATTCAATCTGTATTCCGCTTCAAAATGCATCCTGACAGGAGGCATCATAAACTGGTATGGGATGAGCACGGCCCAGAACAGGAGGGCTCTACGGCCGGTGATTAAAACTACCCAAAACATCGTTGGTAGCCATCTACTGAGCATCAGTGATATTGTTAAAAGAGTTGCCTGCAAAGAGCACAAAGGGTGAGAGAGTCTGGTGAGACGGTACCCAAAGACTTCATAGCAGCTTCTTTCCTCAGGCTACTCGTGAATTAATCCTCCACCATCCACCATATAATATAGGTTGGTTTAGTTTTTGTGTGTGGTTTTTTTATGTAGCAAAAATGCACAACCTGGTCGTACAATGACAATAAATGAACCTTTTAACCTTGTACACAAAGAGTCGCTTCATACCTGACACTCCAGTTTATCCAGCAGTTGCTGCAGCCTGTTGATTTGAGAGCACCAGTTCTCTCCATCTTCCATGCAGACACCTGCAGACAGCACAACGCTTAGTCATCAGAATGTCCAACAACAATTCATAGTTTCCCAGCTCCAGTGTGCATGCTGCCACTGACTGGATTTGAGCAGTAGTATATATAACAGTACTTTTTTTTAAATTATTGATGTATACTTTGGAGCAAGAAGACATTGCCGAGAGTTTCCTTTCTGTGTTTATCATTTGAAAAGACCAGTCTGGTCAAAACAGATGGCTTCCATCTGCTCAAGGACAAAAAACACAGAAAGCAATTCAGACATGGTTTTATGTGTGTGAAAATCCCTCCCTGTAAAAATGTATTTGAAGCAAAATCATTTGAATGATCCAGGGGAAACTAAAATCCTTCGACTATATGACAATTACTGAACACTTGCTGACTTATTATTATGTCTAGAAAAAGACACTCAACTCCTGAACAGTTGAGTGAAAATTATTTTTTCTTTGCAGGCTCAATATCTGAGTCAACTCAGTCTATCAATACTAACATGAAATATTAGTCTCTAAAAATAGTCAATATGTTCTTTGCAAGTGAAAAGAGCCCTCAGAGAGCGCTTACAGACTTCCAATAATGCCCAATACTTGTAATGACAATGATGGGATTGATTCATGTGTACACCACTGAACACGTTTCGCCAAGGGATGACAATAAGTACATGTCCTATTAATATGCTTTGGTGGGAATGTTTGAGATGTTGATTTATAACATGGTGTCATTTGTCCAAGTGGGCAGAGATTGAGCCAATAGATTTACGTCACACTGTAGAAAACCACAACCGCCAGAAGGAAAAACAATCGGCTCCTTAATATACAACCAAGGACTGAAAAGAAGCTGAACAATTCTAACTAAAAAAAGCCAAAGGATTATGTTAGCACCCTGTGTCTGCCAGTGTTATAGTTGACAACTAAAAGCCTCATGGGATGGGGACAAGTTAGCTGTTAGCGAGCTAATGTGTCAGCATGCTACTGTATTTAGCTACACTTGCAAACATAATACTTCATGGCTTTCTGATTTAATCAACATTGTATCATAACAAAAGCTCTCAAAAGGCTTTAGCGTGACTTAAAATATTTTTAAAACATTTGCTTTCCAATACTTCTCCCAATGCCTCACGCGGCTGATTGCCTGTATCCTCAGTTTTCCAATTCGGCGGCTCACGAAAAACTAGTTCTGACTGTTAAAGTCAGCATCGCTGTAGACTTCCTGTTGGAAGGTTATGACCAAGTCCCTAGAAAGGGCATTGTCTCTGAGACTACGAACACAGGATCTCGTCTGCACTAGAGAGATGCTCAGAAGGTCAGAAAATAGTGACCGGTCGGTGGGCTATTCACTTTTTGACAGCGAGGTTTCTTTTGTTTACTTCTATGATTTCAACATGGATTTAGTGTTCACAAAGTAGCATCGTCATGGAAAAAAAAATGGTGTGTCACGTGTGTGGACACATCTATGGTGAGTTGAGAGTTGAGAGACTGAAACAGTGGAAATGAGTGAGTACTGACAAAGCATCCATTAATTAAGTGTAATAATATTCATGGGGCTAACTTGGCGTTTGTTTTTTCTGTGATTTTAATGAATTAAAATGATTAAACCCTTTTCTTTATATAGTATGCTAGTCTTCCTATACCTGTGGTCAGGATGTCAGAGCAGGGATCTGATGGGGACATGACCAGGTTATTATGGATCCTGCGACCACACCGCCTGCCATTCTTCTGCACTGCAGTCAGCTCCGGTGCCTTTACCTCTCTCCTGCCATGGCAGCGGTCGAGACCCAGGGAGACAAACATCAGAGAGAAAGACAGCTGCTGTCAGAGCGGTGTGGGGTAGGAAAAAAAAAGAAAAGAAAAACTGAAATTGAACACACAAGGGAATAACGAAGAGGAAACGAAGGGGGTGAAAGACAAGATGGGGAGAGAGGGTACAAGAGAAAAGATGAGGAGGTAAGGAAGGATGCATTAATAATTGATTCAAATCAGAAACGGAGATAGGTTATGATCGAGAAAGAGAGAGAGAGCGAGAGAGAGACGTTTAGAGAAAGACCAGATACACACTACTGCTTATTAACCCACAGGCTCGGTGTTGAGGTGGGTGAGCCCTTGCACACACTCAAATATTCACACACACTGTCTTGTTTTCATGACTTTTTGTGGGCATTACATTTATTTTCTGCACACTTAGCCTAACTTTAAGCACTGCCAGCCTATTCTTAACCTTTACCTTAAACCAAGTCTTCTCCCTCAAATGTTCAACTGTCCCCTTTTTGTACAAAAAAAAGGAGGAAGCAAGTTCCCACAATGTGATCAGATTGTCCCCCCAACACAGGTAAAACACCCCCCCCCCCCACACACACACACACACACACAGCTCTATACATAGAAGGTGTTTGTCGCCTCTAAATGCATCATGTCAAGGGCATTTGTGAGTGTGACATTGAGGCACATTCACAATGTGTGTGTGTGTCTGTGTGCACGTACATGATGGGATTTCACTCTTCACTCGTGTGTCTCAATGTCTCGAAAGGCCCTCACACATTAGTTTTTCTTTTTAGTGTGTGCCTCTCTCTGTGTGTGCGTGTGTGTGTGTGTGTGTGTGTGTAGCGTCATGCTGACGGCGCAGAGGGAGCGCATTGCTAGGAGGTTTTCATGCTGAGAACAGCCTGGAGCCCAAAGGCCACTGCAGCAGCTATACATCCACTGCAGGGAAGCAGAGGGGACAGAAATAAGCTATTTGTTACCAACTCAATACATCTCCAATTCAGCCGCTTCCAAAATCTATACCTGTTTATACAATCATAAGTTATTTGTGGACAAAAAGATCCTCATCGTGTCCTTGTTTCTCTTTCCGTTTTTTCCCTTTCATATCAGACCTTCATTTAATGTTGTATTCATCTTTCGTTTGCTTTATCTTTCTCTATGACTCACTTGTTCCATATTTCAATGCCACCCATACCATCCTTTCACAATCTGCTCCCCTTCTGCCTCCCCTAGTCCCGTCTCAATAATTCACCTTGGCTTTATTCACTCCATTATTTTCAATAATACCAGTGTGGCACCCAGAGGCGAGAGAGACACACGCAGTGTACCAGACAACCTCAGCTGCAAGTCCCACAAATTGGGTGGCCACGAAAAAGTGGAGGAAGCATCTTTGTTATTCAAAATAGTCAACAGTCAGATGAAATGTTAGTCAGGGTATTGACCTGGGGTGAGATAGATTTCTACTCATCAAAAGGTCCTTGGCGGATTGTTCCTCTCGGCATCTTCTAATAGGTGATGCTTCAAAGAAATGCGGGGGCCTGTGCCGAGGTCTTTGATGAACCACAACGTATGGAGAAAAGTATTGTGCAGGTTTTTTCATTTCCAACAGTGACTGTGTTCCTTCATGCGACAGTCCACCAAATCCCAGATTAGTGACAGCAATTTAGATATGTTTTTATTCTATGAGCTCCGTTTACAGTCAATGAAAGTGAGGCTCTTTGATAGAAATATTGAAATTCAAGCAGTCTGCCTATTAGTGAGGCGACTGTTTGAATTACTGTGAGAATGTAAAAAAGAAAAAAAAAAGCCCTCTGCAGCGCTGATTAGTTGGATTTCTTGGATTTCTTTTCTGCTTAGACCAAGGCGGACTTCCCCAACAACATTTTCATTTTATAACAGCATAGTTGTTGAGCTGCTATGCTTTTGATAATATGGTGTAGCAAAGAAACAAAACGGTATATTTAGTCAAAGTGTTTTTCTTTGCTGATTGTTGTGTGGCAAAGCTTTTGAGCTCCAGTATTCAAAACATAAAAATCAGAATTATGACAACAAAAATTCAAAGTCGAAATTATGAAATAGTAAGTGCGCATGCGCTGCTTGCATTAACTTCACATGTCTCTTCATCCCCTCGCCGGTCTAACCATGCAAACTATGCAAGCGTAACTGTTGACGTTTTGCTCAACAAATAATAGCTATGTTTTAATGTAGCTGATGCTGTGTTTCTTAAAGGGGGGCTACCGGTACCACAGCCTTTTTTGTTGTTGTCATAATTCTAACTTTTTTTTGTGGCGGAAATAGACTTCCATAAACAGAGCATCTTTACTCTCTTTTCATGTTTTAAAATATGTTTAAATCAGTTTTTAGCAAACAATGTGGTTACTTTTTTTAGCCTGTGGTTCCTGTAAGTAGTTTTTCTTGTTTGGTTTTGGTATGTTTTTGTCCCCTGTTTGTTGCCGTACATACAAATGTTTTGCCGATCTTGACTATCAATGGGACTTTTCTTTTTAAGTAAAGGATAATACAAGTATAATTTTGGGTTCATGAGAACAGTCGTGGTCTTTTGTTGAAGGATGATTACAGGCAAACACCATTTACTGTTTTTTGGAGATACCCATAGTATATTTTCTTTATCCTGCATAACAACATCACATTACTTCCTGCTTTGGCATTGAATGTACAAACGTCTTATTTTCTTCCTGGTTCATCATTGTAACCTCTGTAGGTTACAATAATGAACCATGACAAAAAATAAGACCTGACAAGCCAATCAGAACATTGTTCAAGACGATAGTGCAGTGTAGATAATGTTTTGGTATCTGTAGAAGTAACACAGAGTACAGACGTGTCATAGTGCAGTACTGACGGTGCTGGGCTGCTCTGCTCTTCCACAGCCTCCATTGCACACTGCAGAGACCTCTGAAGAGACTGTAGCTGACTGGACGTCTCTCTGAGCATGAACCTGGTGACAAACTGGCCCAACACACTGGAACCCTGATACTCCTGAGAGACACACAGAAGGAGCGGTTAAAGCACATGATGCTCAAAACAGAAGGAATAAGAAAGAAAAAGCATCTAAGAGAAAAGCCACATAGATGGGGTGGGCGAGATCAGCTTGATAGCTTTTCCAAAACAACAACATATAGACAGACCCACTTGTGAAATGTGTGACAAAGGCAAATAAATAGGCTAATTAATTATCGGAGCACATGCATTATTCAGCACCACACATCCAAATTGCATGGTGTAGGAACTTCAACATAATTGCTGCTTGATTCCCTAAACACAAACGTGATTATGCAGTCTGAAAGGAGTCTTACTCCTGCAAAGTGCTAATGAAAAACAGTGCAGGAGCTCTTTGTTCAAACTTATAATGACAAGTTGCCTGAAAACGCGCCATGTGATTAGGATCCAGAGCACCCTGTGACAGACCACAGCTGCTAACTAGCAATTGCACAATGCTCTATGGAGTTCTACAATCCGACAGCTTGAAAGAGGAGCCAGAGAGGAACAAGGTGATCTAATTATGACGGGATGCATAATTATTCAGCACACATCTCCTCTCCTCATTTAACAAGCATTGTTTTTTTTTCCTATGGTATTACAATTCAAATACCTGATTCAGGGCTGTTACCCGAAAAGAGTCATGCGGTAATTTGAAACTAAACGATATATTTACTGCGAAGCAAAATGTTAGGCTTCTCTGGAGTCTTAATCACACATGCATATTTAGTCAATAGTTTTCTGCAGAAACAACATGATTAAAACTGGCCAGTCTCTCCAACACTAAGCTAAATCCGTCAACTGTGACATGTTCTAAGTGAAGACTTATCCGCTAACTTTTCTAGACATAGTCCTACATTTTGGGAAATGCCTTCCTGCCGCGAGCCTTATGAGAAGCTTAATAACTGTACACCAAACATGAGGTTACCACCAATAGCCTGCTAGCTTAGTTTAGCACAAAGACAATGGGAGACGGCTAGCCCGGCTCTGTCCAATTTAGCTACTTATTAACGTGTTATATTTTGTATATAAACAAACTAGATAGTTTGGCAGATTTCTTTAGCCTTGGACAGAGCGAGGCCAGCGGTTTCCCACTGTTTCCACCCTGAGCGCTAAAATAAGCTAACAATCTCCGTACAGACCTGAGTATAATCTCCTGTAACTCTTAGCAAGAAATGTAATTAACATATTTCCCACCATTATGAACTATTCCTGTAAAAACAAGCATAATACATTGGAAGTGCGTGTGGCTGAAATGTTTTTTATCCCGCTTTAGTTAATTCATCACTTTTTGGAAACTTGCCGCGACATTGTCTCCATTTGTATTTAACTATGCATATCTGTAACACATACGCTCAACTTCCATGTGTGCTTTTGTACTATAGAAGCTTGATTTAAAGCAAATTCCCACAACACATGAAACTTACCTCTTTAGTTTTATCCATTGCCTTTAAAATGGCAACATTCAGGCTCTCCAGAGATGACAGTACATTGAGATACTCCCCCAGGTGCTCAGAGAAATAATCTAATTGGAAGTAGAAAACAAGCTGTCAGTGTTATTGTAATGTCAGAACAGTCAAACGTTTCTTTTGACTCATGGCAGTTTGGAGACACATTCTTATCTGCTGGCATGACATTTTCCAATTAAAAGAAGACCCTGACAAAGGCAGTGAGGTTGTCTTAGACATGGGTAAAAATAGCCACCTTTAGTTTCACTAACAAGTCGAGTTGGAAGCGTTTGATGTTCACATGCCTACGTATTAACAACAATTAATGTTCCCTACGGAGTGGATATTGTGTTAAAAACAACCAACTGATGAAGAAATTCCTACACACATTAATATTTACTCAAATGAGTCAAGGTAAACCAGCAGAGCAAATAACCAATTTTATCTTAAATAGTTACAACCAAAGAGTGCCCTCGATATAACACTCATATCCAAGGTTAATAGATCAACAGCAGCTTTTACACTGCTCTTCCTCAGATTAATTAAACTATCCACCTCAATTTTACACCTCTCAAACACTCTGTGAAAAAAGAAGACCAGTGCCGACAAGTGAACTGAATCTGAGACAAGCGGAACATTCTGTGATGGAAAACAGTCAACTTCTATTGACGTCACATGGAAAAGATGCCATTTTCATTCAATAAATTATGCAGAAGTTTTATTCTGGGTTTTATTGGTATTTACGGGTCTCTGCCCCATTTCTTCGTTATATTCAGGCCATCTGACTGACACTCACATGCATTTCTAAGTTACAAAGAAATAGGTCAATAGACTTGTGCCTTTTTTTCCCCTCAAATTTGTTTTTTTTCCCCTCAGATTTGTGGATGTGGTATTGGTTGCAGTATTAGTACTTTTTGAACTCCAAAAATATCCAAAGAACAGAGAAGAAGAGATATTGTGGCGTAAAATGAGACAAGTGATAACACTTGTGTCTGTGCAACACATGCTCCCCCTAATGCATGAAATACCGCAGCTTGGTCCGTGGCCTAAAGTGTCAAACTATTATGCTCTGTGTACCCCTCCACCGTCAACGTATGCTCGTGACACGGGTACTGTCTTTCCAAAATGAACTTGTGATTTCACATAGAGGTTCGGCAACAATTCACTTAGTTTGGTTTAGAAAGAGTGTGATTGAGGTTAACTTGACTAACCATTTACTTTGAGTGACGTGACTAAGCACTCGCGTGATCAAAAGGTAACATTTACATTTAGTTTTTCGCGTGGGACTCAAACAGCGGTTCACTGGAATAAAGTGCTGTTTGTGTGATAGTTGTTAGCTTCAGACACCTCTCCTCCTGACACCTTTCCGACATCTCCTATATCCTATATATACCTAAAGATAGCTTTCATCTTGCCTTCTCGTGTGGCCATTCTGATCAGCTATACATTATTTTGACAGCTTGTTGTGTAACCCGACTCGAAAACTAAAACCAAGCCCGATCTCAGCTGAGATCGGCTTCAGCCCCCCCGCGACCCTGAAAAGAAGAACGTTACGGATAATGGATTGAAAGTCAAGTGTAAAAAAATGTTGCACTGTTGAGCCGTCTCCATCAGCTTCCGGTAGTCATGCTAAGCTAAGCTAACCGTCTGCAGGCTGTAGCTTCATATTTACCAGACAGATCAGATCGATTTTGCTCATTTTAAAAATACGGACCCACAGTGAGACAACAATCTCTGATGTTGGCACATTTTAAAGAGATCTGCAGCTTTACATAAATTATGACACCACATTAAATTAGACAAAGCACTTTCCAACCAACCTGATAGCTTGTCAGTATCCAGATTGCTGCAGTGCAGAACAAGAGATAAACATGGTGATGAAATGAATTCAGAATACAAAATCATGCTGCTCTTTATTTCTGCTACAAACTGTGTGACTATTGCAATATTATCCCAAGAAAAAACTCCAGCACTAAAACCATGCAAATCAGTACAATTTAAGTGTGCACCGTAACATCCACAGCTTCAAATCTATTTTTTCTTGATTGAAAGACTACACTTTAAAGCTATCTTGAATGTTTTCATTGAAATAACTATGTATGTTATTTCAGTTATCTGTTGCCACTGATGAAAGTATTGTAATATTTATATAGACAGTCCTAGAAAAAAAAAAGGTTTTGTTAAACAGTGTTTTCTGCATTATATACAAACAATTAAATGGAACTTTGCACACAGTTCAGGCCACGTTTCAACAAATTGCATTTCATTTTGAACTCACTCCACTGAAAACAGAGATAAATACTCCTTTGGCTACAAAGTCTACGTTGGAGACTTAATCATTTCCAGTTTGCTAAAAGAGGGCACCATAGCAGATAGGAAAAGTTTCCCTGTTGTTTTACTGGCACTGTACGAGTAATTGTCCCTGTCAAATGCAGACTATAAGCATAAAGTCTTGTCTCAGTGGAAACAACAATGCATGTTGTTGTTTTTTTTTGTTGATGTCCACACATCTCTGTTGCAGGCAATCATTACAATGAGCAAAGAGATTATTTATTCAGTGTTTTCAATGGAGGGTATATTATCTGTGCTATCTATGTGACTTTTAACATGAAAAATACACGTAAGCCTTTAAATGTTTGTTTATTTTGTGTCTCAGAAAAGAAATTATACGGTTAAAAGCACTTTTATTCAGCACAAGAGTGTCCTTTAATTAGACATCAGAGCTCTGTTCGTGCCAATCGCCTCAAAGCGTGGACACGGAGGTCCGAGGGCTGGTGTGTCCCATCAGTCCCAGTGTAAAAACCGGTCCAAAAGCAATTTATCACACGGTGATGGAATAACTGGCGCCACAACAAAACATAAAAGCACAGTTGTTGTTGTAGCCAGACACTATTCTCACTCTAATTGGTTAGGTGTACAAAAGAACAAATTCAAAAGTAAACTCATCGATGCATCTGCTCGTCCGTGGGTTTGTTTATGCTTCCATCTTGTGAGACGAAAGCAGAGACTTGACAATCGCAGAGAATTCAATATTTCACCTGAGCTGGTACAAAGGGCTTGACGGCCGAGTCACAAAGCGTGGCGTAGTCTTTCAGCATCGGGACGTAAAGAAGCGTACGATGGAGAAAAAAACGTTTCATGAAAACCAATCTTTAATCTCCAAAAGATAACCGAAGAACTGGCGTTAGAGAAGGGATGTAAAGCATTACATATCCCACGGTGAATGGTTTTGTCCCCTCTGTGGCTGCAGAGAGTTAAACATTCTCTGCAGACCAGTGATTTCAGCAGCAACCCTCAGGCGGATTTCTCTGATTGCAATTGCGGGCGAGGTTTTGAAGTGACTGCTACAGTCCACAGTGTGTTATGTCCAAAGGAAGGGGGTAAACATGAATTCGGCCTGCTTGAGTTTGGCGGCAGGGCTCATTTTTTACTGAATACTCCCTCCAGCTGTGAGACATTTAGCCTGTAACTGATGACTTGAAAGGAACACATTAACTGTGGTTCAAAGCCTCAAAGACTTGCTGTTCTGTCTTTTTTTCTGCAGTCTTTCTAACTGTGAAAGGCACACGTTTAATTTAGCGTTTGTAGAAATAAAACAAATCAAAAACCATTTGTTATTTTTCAGCATGAGGGATTACAATCAGAGTTTATTTAAAAAAAAAAAAAAAAAACTCACTTATTTTGTCGGCCATCTATGGAGAAGAAAAGCTCCTGCAGCTCCTCAGTGGTCAGGATTCCATCCGCAAAGTAAGTATTGAACTCCTCAAATGACAGCTTGCCATCATCTGGAAGATAGAGTACAACACAAGTACCGACTTACATAAGTACACAAATAACTATAAATTATTATTCACAGGTGTCACATAAGTGTGTTGGCTAGATCATAAAGTCATAATAATCAGCCTTTTATTGTGAACAAAAACATTCTCGTGGGAGATCGTACAATCATATAAAAACATTGAGGCGCTGGAATCAGAGCAAGTTTGACATTCATGCCTTGGTTTAAATGATTTACCGACATTCAAAGTACAAAATACAAAAATTAATTGATTTTTCTGTGAAATTGACCACTTGATTATTCACTCATTTCTACTGCAGTCTAACGGTCTCGCATCGTTATGCTGACAGTCCTTATCACTAAAATTGTATTACTACAACTGTGCAGAAACATTCCACAAACTTCAAAATGGAAAGGAACACATATTGTCAGCAGATTGGATTTTTTTTCTTCTTCTGATTCTCCTTTAACTAGTTAGCGGTAAGCACAGCTTGCTGTGACGGACAAGGCAAAGAGAAATCCGCAGAGGAAGATGAATAGCTCGGTTGTCATCAGTGAAGAAGTGCTCCTCCGACTCCATCAGTCTGTCGACTGGCACAGATTATAGATCAGTCAGCAGTTAGCCTGGCAGAGAGGAAGTGCTCATGAAAGAGTCCACACCAACAGATAGACTGGAGTCTGTGGAAATTCCCTGAGCCACGACAGGCACTCGAGGAATCAGAATAAGGAGTTGGATACACAGTCAGTCACTGTGTGAATGGTCAGAATGATAAATTACAGTCAAGATGACACAAAGACAAATGAGATTGTATTGAGTCGGACAAACAGACTGATTTTGTCCCAGAGGGTCTCAGTAGCTGTCTCGAAGACACTGAACGTCATGCAGCCATGAAGGAACTATGACCACTCGGTGTTCTGCCCTCCGAGTGCAGGACGACTGTTGGCTTGTTGTCTGGTGCGTTCCACCAAAATAATGACCCTATCTGCACAAAGGCGAGGTAAAATGAGCGCAGCTTAACACGCCACAGAGTTTTAGTTGGCTGACTCGGCAGGGCTGAAAACTCAAGGGCGAGCGCCAAGACCATCTGCTCCGCTGGAGCCTCCGTGACATCGTCACCTCGGACCAGAACGCGCAAAGTGCCGGCACTTTTGCTACTTTTCCCTCTTTTTCTTTAAACTGAAATGGACACGTGCAATAAACACAGGTAATTACACAACACATGTCCAATAAAGTCTATAATTTACTAGTGACTGTTAATTGGCAATGACTGTTCTTTAAAATAACATACATAAAAACATGTTCACTGACTACAGGGTAAATGGTAGATTTTGATGACCGTATGAAATTAAAACTATATATCGATATACACACTGCAACCTAGACATCTGTCTCTCTTCCCTTCTGAATGACAGCGTCTTTTTGAGTACTAAATGATTTGTATTAGAGCCACCCACGGTCATTTTTTGGCGCACAAGGAGAACATTACGTATATTCTTAAGGTGAAGGCCAACCTTCATCTTTTTCTTATAAATGTCCCCCGAGAGAGTTTATGGTTGACACAATGCTGCAATGAAACCATTTAGTCCATTTCCGTTGTTTCAATCATTTACTGAAATTGTAGCAAAACCCAATCATAGTAATTCAATTAATTTATGAATACAATTCATAAATATTCATTTAATTCAACCTAAAGCATCCTTTGCAAACTATACATTAATTAATTATATTTTAAGACAAGCTATATCCATGCAATAATATACTTTTGATGTCTTTTATATTCAGTTAATGCAGTTTCATTTTGATCCCATCTGCTGTTAGTTTGTGGATCTGTGACTAAAGATCCCTCCACACATATTTGTCCTTTCTCAAAGTGTTGTATTTGGAAGGATTCCCATATTTGGGGTGCCAAGGCAGCAGCTATGCTCTGAAGGGACATTGTTGATAATCAGTTTGATGGACTGACGACGACCAGCAGTCCCTTCTATTCACTTTGACAGTTCTGGGTCAAATGTCCTCCTCATGACGGAGGACGACCGCAACAAATACACACACCTGCCCTGGGCACCTGTGTGTCTTACTTCTTCTATTATTAGAACGTTTTATGATCCCTGTTTGTCAGTTTAGGGGTCTTGTCACCAAGGGAGATCTTTCGCACAGTATTTAACGCTAAAGATTTGCACGTTGGCTAACGTTGTGAAGTGGTGGCGGTTGGGTTTAGGCAACGAAAGCATTTGAGTTAAAAAAAAAAAAAATCCTCGTGGTTTAGCCAAAAATAACGCAACCTGAACTTTGGACTTAACGTCATGTGACTCAGTGATCTAGCGTCACATGACATAAGGTTATATGACATAACGCCTGCTCTGCTGTCCCGATTAGCTTATGCTTACGCTAATCGGGTCCAGTCTGCATCCAGAACATGGTATAACCGTACACCCCAGCCCGTTGTACTTTCTTCATTTTCTTAATTGTTGTCCTGAGTTTGTACTCATAGTTGAATGCACTTATTATAAGTCGCTTTGGATGAAAGCGTCAGCTCAAAGAAATGTAATGTAATGTAATAGGGTCACATGACATAAGGACGTTAGTTAAAATAACTAAATCTTTTGGATTCACAATGGACACCAACACGGGTCCCTTGAGTTAGTTTGTCCCATCCATCAAAGTTGCAATCTGCAACCTCCCCCAAGGCGCCACTCACGCGTACACACTGGTCCTTAAAGTGTCAAACAGCCATCCTGCTTTCTCACGCAGATCCATCATTGCCACCATGGCAACAAAAGATGACAAAAGAAGATCCACAATTAAAATGATGGGGTTACATGTTTGCTCCATCAAGACTCATACCCGTTAGCCTCCTCTCAATCCCAATGTATGCATCCTCACTCCATCTGCATCTCTTATGACGACTTGACGGATGCGAGGATGAAGGAATTGATGCAACGCCTATTTGCCAAATGGGACATTCTTGTTCAGTCAAGCATGATCCTGAAGTGATGTTTATCATTTATGAAGTCGTACGCAGCTGGATTATTCATCACAAGGCCTGTATTGGGTGTACTGTTCTGCACAGATTTGTTGTTTTTTGTACTGAAGATTTTCTCGTGTTTGGGGTCACAACCCCATCTGAGATCACTTGATAAGCAGAAAGCGTGAAGGGAGATTTGACATATTTATATATTCAAACATTTCTTGACCCACAACTGCCAAAAATGTACAGTTCATAAGCTCTTTCCTTACAGCTTGCATACACTAAGCTAATATTATGTCACAATATATTTGAAACTGTATGTGACTCAAATGCATCACTACATGCAATTCCTGCTACATTCCTGTCAGAGCCTCCACAGTCATCAGTTACTAAGCAGATTCCCAATCCAGGCGCCAGCTGATGCCTCAAGATTGATGAATCATTAATGCATGGCCCGACAAAGAGACACACACATGGGTTCTCTAAGTAGATCACAGTTTCCAATAACACTCATAATATACACATTATGTATATTATGAACACAACCTTTGAAGTATTGCTCCTGCCGTGCTCACAGTTAATATGAAGCTATTTCTGGACTTTTTTTCAGTGAACAAAACAAGTTTCCTTGTAAATAACTTAATCATAGTCCACACGTGGATCATATCTCTGCATCAGCAAACTGGTTTAAAGGAAACAGAAGCTACTTATACAAACATCCGTTTGTATGTCTTTTACACTGTAAATTAGACTTAAAACTTTATATTTCATCTACTCTTAACCTTCCTCTTGTGTTAGGATCGGCACCGACCCGTTTTAGGTTATAATGCATAAAAGAACCACAAACAATTTGTTTATTGCATCAATGATTTTTGACTTTATCAGGAACCTCTATTTCAACAAAATACAAAAAAAGAGTTTTACTAAATTATAAAATGCTCTCGATGAAATTGTGACATTTGTGTTGTTAGGGTCGGTTTTGACCCAGTTACTGAAATCCCAAACTGAAATCACAAGTGCTCTGTCAGCCAACACACTGACAGCCAGCTCTTCTCCCAATCAGGTGAGCTTTAGGAGATTCTCATTTTCTCAACACAAAGAGCATCCTCGCCAGCATCCTCCTCAGCCAGCCCTGCCTCAACATCATTTTTTTAGAAATTGAAATCAAGGTTTACTGACAAAGAAAAGGCCCAGAGGCCCCCACCAAAAATTATTTAAAAAAAAAACAATATTTTCATGGATAAGGAAGCCTAACAAGGTAACCAAGAGAAGAGAAAAAAGATTGGATGATAGAAAATTGTTTTTAGTGTATTCTACAGCTGATTTAAGACACGGGTCGCCACCGACCCGCTAACACAGAGGACGGCACTAGAAAGCTAACACAAGAGGAAGGTTCATCTTTCATGTTATCTCGCGCTGTTTTTTTCAAAATAGAAAAAAAGAAGGAAAAGCTCAAAGGCTAAAAATAAATCAATTTGCATGTTTAACAATTTCTAAGATCAAGAAAAAATGTAAACGCCACACCCAAATCCAGAATTAAAAGCGGTAAGGCGTAATGACACCCAACCCAACCACTTATGATTGGGGATGTTTGTCTGAGCAGTTGTTAAAAAACAATAAACCCCAAATTTGAGGGTAGATGCAGAAGAGAATATTCGCAGCACATGTGAGAAAGAAAGGCATCATTTTACTGTGAGATATCCTCCTTTTAGTTAAAGCCTTGGTACAGCACATTGCTGAACAGGCAATTCTATTAATACAGCAAAAAAATAAAAGTAGCTATAAATCATACTTGAGCCAAAAGCAATGTGCACAAATTGCTTTTTAAATCTCAGGCAGACAAATCGCTAAAGCATTTCAAGGTGAGAAAAACGTTTCCATTCACGGATTAAGGCATTTGAAATGTGCTGATTCTGCAACACTGCAGGACATAGACAGCTCTTATGTGAACTTTTGTCTTTAAAAAAAACAAAAAACTCATAAGACCATGAGTAAACAAGAACTAAATGAGTGAGGGAGGAAGTCCTGTAAAGTAGGGCACAAAGTAGGCTGCGCTCTTATCACTCCAAAGGTTAGTCCCATTGCTGCCTCTCCTAAGTGGTTTATAAATTCCCATAAATGCATCACAGCTTCACAAGCAACGAGTATTGCACAGCGAGCTGGGTCTTGTTTCTTTATGGCAAACTCCTCTGCAGTACTGTACACCCAAACCATTGCAGATTGTAGTATTCTAATCACTGACGCTCTACTTAAGATGTGTTCCACCAGGCCATCTGTGAGGAGAGCTATGATATAAGCTGCCTTTGCATATCCATATCCTGATTCAAGCCTCGATGCTGCTTTTAGAGTGCATATCACACTGCTTCTCGATTCTCCACCTCACTAATGGTCTGCAGCTCGCTGGTCTTTTCCCCCACGTTGGAGCAGCCGTCAGGCGAGAAGCGAGGTTCATTAAAAGCTGAGGAGAAAAAGAGGGCATGATCTCTCCAGCTATCACAATGGAGTGTTCTATATGTATTGGAAATATACTATATATAACAGCAATGTTAAACAGGATTGCTGATCTGTGACCATGTTGCCAATGAGGTTGGGACAGTTGGGGGTTATGGAGGATGGCCCATTATCCTCAAGATGTCATGCACATGGGTAATATTTGGTCTTAAACCATTAAAAGTGTATGCTTTGAACCACGAAACGTCAATTAACTTGAACTGGGTTTAATTTAATTCTTCACAGTTCTTTAAAATCGGCTTTCATATATATGAAAACAACGCTAATGTAATGATCCAGCTTGCCACGGTGTCTTTGTGGATGGAGTTCGCTCAGTTGCAGATGGTTTTGTAGACGACATGGACGCTCAGTGAGTTATAGAGCCTTAATCACACTTTTCAAAAGGTTGGTAAATGTGAGGAAACAAGGACAGGGCCAAGTTCAGGTGATTATTGCAGATTAGTAAATAAAAAATTTAAAAAAAATCTAGATTGGTTGTTCAAGAATTACGTTTTATGCTGGGACTAATTGATTTGATCAACTAAGTGCAGTGGAACAATCTTCTAAATCACTCAAGTTCAATAGAACATGTGTAATATCTTGCAGGCACACAGAAACATTAGCATTCATTGAGATACCAGACAAATAGAGCGCATGGACCTTGAGTTGGGATTGTTTTGTCATAATACTCATACGAGCCCTCTCGGTTTCTCCCGGTCAGTCAATACAAATTCCTAACATTGTGTATTGACAATTATATTTATTTCAACAGACATATTTTCAATAGAATCCTGATGACACATGGTCGTGCTATGGACCTTATCTTTATTTTGTTGATATTACATTACTCAGTCTATAATCTCAGTGGTGTTTATTGCTAAAAGATGAAGAGCATGTAGCGCAGCATATATCTACCTTGTGTTTTCTTTTCATATTAATGCTGCTCCTCACCTCCTCACCATCAATTCTCCATGACTGGTTCGGTGACGACGTCTGAACTGAGCTCAATATAATAAAAATACGACGGCGGATTCTAGCAAAATTCACGACTCTTGTCAGGCTTCAAGTAATCGATTGTGTCCGCACTGCAGTGGACTGGACACAATTGGCATCTTGGAAGGCGCTACCGGCAGCTAAAGGAGTGGTTCAGGTGTGTGTGACACCATTCTAAATCCAATTAACTCCAAAAAGGTCAGCACACAGTCTAGCGTGAGTTCAACATGGGGTCATTGTGCGCCATCATCAGGGCAGGATAGCCTCAACACAGAAAGATGTCAGTGAATCCAACAGCACGTACTGTTATCAAGTCCAGTCACATTTCCTGGGACCTAAACCCGTGAAGGCAAGACAGTCAGTCAAGTAAAATAAGATGAGACAGCTTGAGGAAAGGTGGCTACAAAAAAAACAAATTAATTCAATCACAATACAATTCCCTGACGGATTTGTTCGCGGTAGCCTGATGATGTATAGCAGTGTAAGAGGATCCAGAGGGTATCGAGGCAAATTGTAACTTCAACATACTCCCTTTGATCCCCTGTGATGCTTCTGTGGCGTGATCGCCCTAACATACATACCTGCAGTATCCTGAAGGCCCCGTGACACTCATTTTAGAGGGTCATCGCAGGACAGGACTAATGCAATCCTGATTGCTGTACATTTTGTGGAAGGATTGTTCAATGACTGCCTGTATTGCCTGGACGTTGTTTTGTATCAATAAAACATACAGTATGTTGGTGCTTGTAATGTTTTCTGTGTCATTTCATGCCATATTCTGAGTGATTGGTTTGTAGACAAAATCATCACACACATCACATGATTAATACATTTCTGTCATTGGTCACAAAAACAAAATTAGATGTGACTTTTAGTGCACAGGTGGTGGAATAGAACTACATTTACATAAATATTGTTCTAAAGTATACATTTTAAGATACTTGAAATTATTTTCAATTTATTTTCAATGTATGCTACTTTTTACTTTTCCAGTTCATTCTTAGAGTTTTGCACCAGAGTATTTCTACATTGGGAAGCATGAATTGAAGAAAAATGTGTTAAAATTACCAGCATATGTGTGTATAAATGTCTATGAGCTGATATCTTATTTGCAGTCACTAATAAAGCCATATTATTAGGGATCCACAGCTAAAATGATAACTGGGCTCATCTTGCTTTAATATGACTCATATTCATTTGTAAACAGCACCTTGTCATCTGCATCAACGCAGACAGAGAGGTGCTTTATTTGTGCGACACATTCTTCCAGTTGTGGCCAATTCAGCATCTTATCATAATTTTAATTGGGCAGAGAAACTCTTTGGTGCGTGAGGAGGAAAGGAGCTTCAGTTCTAGAGTTGTTCATGCAAATCCTTTATTTCTCCGCCTCGATTAACTGAGGCATAATAACTAGTAGGAGAATGGGAGGAAACAACAAGCATGCATCGCAACAAATTATTCATCAACAAACATGTGTTTACTCACCGTTTTTGTCTGCTCTGCGGAAAATCTGAAAAGAAAAGAGGGCAGAGACAGTTATTACCTCGAACCAAGCCTCACTAAAGAGGTTCTTGCAATATGTTAGCGGGTTATTAAGAATTCTGTCAATTCTGTCAACAAAAAAACAACAATATGGATGTCTGATGAAAGTAAATTGCTCTGCTGTATCAAACAGAAACATGTGAATGTACACAAATGCTCTGGGTGTGAGTCATGTACGGTTGAATGCCAGTTTGTAGTACTTGTCAGTTGTAAAACCGGTTTAATTATCACCTCTGGAGTGAGCAGCTATTTCAGAAGAGGCTTAAGGCTGTCGAGAAGCAGAGAGGCTTCATTCAGTCATGAGGAAAAACAAAACCAACTGAGATGTTTGTAATTAAGAGGTTTGTTGTAATTACAGTCCAAGTGGTTATATTGTTTTATTGTAGTGAAATGAACCGTTTCCTTTACTGTAAGTGTACACATTTAGTCATTGGGATAGGGATCATAATAAACAATTAACAGAGGAGCAATGGCCACACGTTGAGTCATCGTTATTGCCCAGAATATACTGTCGATGCAGGCGGGAACACCAGGCCAGCTGGTCTCTCCGAGCACTAACAATCTCCGAGCAGAGAAGTCTATTTAAAAGCTTGACTCCAAGTATCAGTCCCTACAGCTGCTTCTTTGGGCTCCTGTTACAGCTCACTGTAATCACCGGCCAGTGGCTGCAACTGCAAGATGAAAGACAGCGCTTCACCCATGTGGGATTCAACAGACCATTTCTACTGAAGACATGTTAACACGACATGGAGAAAGGAGCGCGACAGCATTACCGATGGGTGAATTACAGGTTCAGGTGCGATCATGGATGATGGCTCATTTGGAGGGACAAGCGAAAACCAAAAAGTAAAAAGTGTATGACCTCGACCCCTAAAGAATGAGCAATACGACAAGGACCCGTTGACTTTCAAGCAAAAGGCAAAACACGCTTTCGGGGATCTGTCGTGATAAGAAATTGACGTTGTGCTCATTGCTCCTCTGATTGTGTGACGGCTCTGGAGTCGTCAGGGATTAGTATTATATGAATTTCCATGGAGATTTACGATGTGCCTGATGAAAAAGCCTATTTTTGACAAAAAAGGTTGAATCATACTTAACCACAGATGACAGCAAATGTACATCACCGCCTCGCTTCAAGGCACATGACAATAAACGTTGACACAGATCGGCTGAAGGCAACAACAGAATGACTTCCGTATGTGCGAGTGACTAACACTGGGAAAGCAATTTATCGGCTGACATGAAAACGAAACAAAGCCATACAATATCTGGCTGATCATGTGAGGGGGTAGACAGCTAGTCTTTAAAACGAGGTGCCTCCGGGACTACTGCAGAAAGTTCCAGTTTTCCAATTGTGTTTTCCAGCACAGTGTGTTTTATAGGACCTTCATGTAGTTTAAAGAAAGACAAACGGAGTTGATCACTCCAATCTGTTATTTTCACTCACCAGGTGAATTCCTGAGATCTAATAACACGGCAGGATCAGAGGACCACCAACTGCTCTGGGCAGCTGTACATACGACCAGGCAGGTTTTTAATAAGTCCCCAGTGTGACCATAATCCCTGAACCACTTATCTAGACTGAAAAAAATAGGTCAGTGCACCCAAAAGGCCGATTGTAATCATCCACTGGGTTGTTAAGTTGCGCACACACAGACAACTAAAGTACGGTGGGTCAAAGTTGGAGGAGCTCTTGAAAACCAAATAGATGTTTACAGTTGACAGTTATTATGAAAATAAGAGGACAAAAACAAAGAATCAGAAATTAAAAAAAAAAAACTGAATCTAAAACTAGAATTTTAAACTACTATATTTAGTTTGAACCCATTCATTTATCCTTTTGCATCAGTTCTGCAAACAGGATATTTCAATACAAATGCAACCGTCCGCAATTTAAATTCGACATATGTCGCTACTCTCATTTGCTTAAGATTGACATAGACAGCACTGCCATCAATCACAGACCTAAAAACACAACATGAATAAATCTAACTTCATCACAGATGTTGCAAAGAAGCGTTGCCATTGAAGTGAAGAAGCGTGATCCGCTCTCTCCCATCACTTCTACTCCACGCGCTCGGTTTCTTTCCATTGTTAGTTAGCGCTCAGGGGCGTCACGCTTGTCAGCTTTGACCTACAGGTTATAAATAACAGCAGAACCTGCCTCACCTTCATCTCCCGTAGGTCAACAAGACGTGTCGATATGTGTCAATGCATCTCCACAGCTTCAGCCCTTCCTAATTACCAGAGCCTGGTCATTTCCAACCACTTCACAACACGCGCATTGCTCTGTTTGAGATTTGTCTGTCTAGACGCCAAGGTGACTTCAAAGCTGCAAATTACTGCCTGTGTTTTTAAATAAAAGTGAAATGCTGCTTTTAATAGCACAAGGGCAGAATAATCTGACCCAGCAACCCTTCTTGTTCACTGCGTGAATCTACCAGCACTCTTTTATTTCCCCTCCTCGGCCCTGTAACGCGGTTACACGTGGAAAGCCGCATTTCCCCTCTCCTGCTTGATTCAGTGAAGAACAATAAGACAGTAAACCTCTTGTTTTCGGGGTTCGGGTTAGGCTCTCCTGTTTCAGGGGATGATAATGCATCATTTACAGCGAGCCCTAAAAAAAAAAAAAAGGTCAGACCATGTTCCCCCAGAGCAATGTTGTTCTGATGTGGTGGTTGCAGGTGTGAAGACAGCGGCTTCTTCAGGCCCTGCTGGCACACTGTAATGTGCAGGGCTTTAGATGCATTTGAAAAAAAGAGGAAACAGGAGCACATGATCATATTTTATTAAGGATGTTCTATATATGTGCCATTTTTTCCTCGGAGATTCAAAGTGATTTACTGAGTGTCTTTCCTTCGGTTTCCTCACATGCCACGTTTTTTGTGTGTGTGTGTGTTTTTTTTGTATTTCTCCAGTGTAAAAGCAGCAAAGCAAGAGCTGGGGGATGGAGGGAGGAGGGGGGTGAGATGAGAGGGAGGACAGTGTTTGCAACAGTAAGAGAAAATCTGAGTGAGTGCTTGTGTCGGAGAAAGCCTCAGAAATGCAGATCCACGGGATACACAGAAGCAACGCATGAGAAAGAAGCGGCAACAGGGCGGATGATAAAACCACCTCCAATGACCAGCATCATTAATTGTCCCCCGAGTGCTTTGAACAGGGTCTTTTTTTGAGGCATTGCTTTGACACCCACTCTTGGGGATGTTACTCAAATACTGTGCAGCTCTGCATCTCTAACATTACTGACTGGCTCATTATCATGTGTTAAGGACTCCTTATTAAACCCATCGTTGATGTATTGATCGCTCTTCCATGTTGCATGCATGTTTTTATAATCAGTTGGTCCGATTGATTGAAAACGATTACACTTTTTTTTTAACGCTGATTACCATCCCCGTCTACTCAGTAATTGTGTGTTGTTTCAAAAAAAAGAATCTCCAGTAGACTATTACAAATCAATGTGCATACTGCAATAAAGAAGTTCATCCACTGGCCTTTTCTCTGAAAATCAATGACCATTGATCTGCTTCACATCTTTTACCGCAGACACACAACACATTCAATGCTGGTTTTTAGGCGTTAATCAGCTGCCACCTGATTCATTGAGCGTACTTCACACCGTGGGGACTGGTGGACAGAGCATACCCATAACAATGCCCCATATTTTCAAGCCAAAAACAACAACAACAAAACCACATACTGCTGATGAATAAATGAGGCGGCACGTCGGTGCTGCATCGTGTTCAGGGACATCTTTCACGGACAATCCTGCCAAATGTGATCCGTCCTCATTTAGACAAGGCCTGACTGTGTACCGCAGCGTTATTGACAGAGTAGACGGAGAAATGTCAGCTCGTAAGAGCTCTGATTTGGACACATCCTTGGCCTACTAACCCAGAACATGACAGTATGTGATGGACGGATAATTACTGTGGCGGTGGAAAGTTTCTGCTGTAGCGCCGCAGGTAAAATCAGGCAGCGAGTGTTGTCCTTCCAATTGGGATAGGTGTACTCCGAAATACGAGTGACATTGGAAACAATACATATCACAATATGTCGGACCAAACGTCTTGATATTGATATAAGACAGGGTTGACTGTTGGTGCTCTTGCGAGAAATAATTACACAATGAGGTTTTTGTGTCACAGTTCAGCTCCACACCCTCCTCACTCTACTGGTCAGCCACTCCCTCCTCGTTAGTCTAACTCCCTTCACCTGTTCACCCACCTGCCCCTGATCACTAATCAAGCCCCCAGGCTCCTGCCTTCCAGACGCACCTTTGCTACATTGTTCTTCGGTTTTTCACGCCAGACTCTCCTGCACACTCTCGTGGACTGATCACCTGTTTCCGACCCTGCACGCTATCCTGACTCCCAGCCTTTTGATCCTGACTCTGTTTAACTCTGCCTGCTGTTTCCGGAAGTTTGAAATAAAAAGGTCAAAGATCCCTGAAATCTTGTGTGTTGCATTTGGGTCCAGATAGGACCAGTTACGTTTTGATGAAAAAGCATTAGTAATGTGGATATGCTGACTAAGTAAATGCTAAGAGAACAGCAGAGAGCAGTCTTGTACATCACTTTACCGGCATGCAGCCAAGCGGCAACCTGGAGGTGTTGAAAAACGAAGCTCTAAGTGCCAAAAACTGCAATTCCTCAAATGACCAATGATGCTGCAGTCTGGAAAACCAGGAAAATACAACATGTACTTTTTGATATTACAATATCCGAAATTTAAGATGGAATAATTTTCACAATATATGATATATTGCCCTGCCTTGGGTGTGTGTGTGAAATATTAATTCGATAAAACAAAAAACATTCTCTCTTTCTGTGAGAGTGCGTGTGTGTGTGTGTGTGTTGTTGCGTAACACTTTTGAGAGGTGTTTGTGCAGCATGTGTGTGTGCAACAAAGAGAGGAGAACCCCCAGCAGTCCCTAAACCTGTCCGACTGTGAGAGCTTAATTTATCATGCAGAGGCAGCAGCTGCAGCTCTTCCTTTGGCGCACACACACACACACGCACGCACGCACGCACACACACACACACACACAAAACTAATGATAAAAATGCCTGTTTTCACTTTTAAGGAATTACAAAATGTACTACACTACACACTACACAGTTCACCCATTTGACACGACACTGAGAATAACATTGATGACAGTAAATAGCTGACAGATGGAATTTGATGGACAAACACCACTTTGTGCAGTGATGCAGGGAACAGAGAGAGAGAGGGAGAGGGAGAGAGTCATTCACTCACATCATGAAAGATAGTAAGCCCTTGTCCGGCGTTGTGCTGCTGCGGCTGCGGCTGCTGCTGCTGAGCCAGAAGGTGCTTCTGTTTGGCCGACTGCAGGCACATAGTGATCATCTCCGTACAAGCCAGCATCTTTGAAACGCGTCGAGACACTCCTGGATGGGACGAATCGCTCAAACTGACGAGGGGGACGGGAGGGGGGGAGGCTAAAGTAAAGTCACGGCGGCAGTCTGGAGGAGAGGCAGGGAGGCTGCAGGTGTGACAGATATACCAAGTGAAGGCAAAGAGCGGGCGGGGACTCGGGGAGATGCTCTGCAACTTTGTGGTGCGCTGCCGAGCGGAGAGCTGCCAGCCAATCGCAGCCCTCCTCCTGCTGGAGCCGCTGTGATTGGCTCGTTTATCTGCGCCGGGCATCTGGAGCAGAAGCGTGAACTTCATCAGGACCAAATGCTCCGTCACAATGTTTTGTTTTGCACACAGTTCATCATCTTTCAATGCAGCACACACTTCGGATTCAGAACTATAACCCACTATGCAAATAGCAATGTGCAAATAGCAATGGCATTTTTGCAATTGTAGAGCTATTAACACCAATAAAGATGCCATTTATTTTATTATGACTCGCACTTAATACTGCACAAAAATGCATGTGTACATGCAACGTATATTTCCAATGCTCGTTCAACGTTGTGCGTGTTTGATACATTCACGTCAAAACAAACTAC